>NC_138942.1:35244868-35424868 GCF_965226115.1 Aulonocara stuartgranti
TGTCACCAAGAATGATCCTTCTATTACACATTTGGACAGCTGTACGCATTTCGTCTTTAAAATGCGTCCCTCCCGTCAACAGGATGATGTTGAATCCAGCATTATAAGATTTAATAGTCTGATTATAGAGTGGTGTAACACACGATGTCGGGCAAAAGGCTCCATGAATGCTCGGTTTGAATTCAAGCAGTTCATAAAAGGGAAAAGCACCCACAGTCTGTGCGTAAAAACACCAGGAGCACCGTTCCCTCAGTTGTGTGTCCGCAAAGAGAAGACTGTAATCGTGTATGCTTTCCATCATGTCATCACAAATCACATCACGAGAATATCTGTGGCGTTCTTCGTGAACGGAGTAGATGTGTTGACTTTTGATTCAGCAAACTGCCTCAGAGTAAAACACCGCTGTAGAAGGACCCACAGACACACAGCGTGCACGGTTTCTCTTTTAATTGACGACCCACAGCCATGTACTTTCTGGGTTGGCACACACATAATTGCACTGCAGCTCTCCCGGTGTGGCGCGCACAGCTTCTTTCGATGCCTCCTCTTCTCCACTCCAGCGTCACTAAAAGCAGTAGAGAGCTCGTCAGTGCCATCACCACCACCTGTCCACTCACCTGCCCGGCACTTGAGCTCACTGTACCGCCCCTCCCCTGAAGCTGAGCCAGGAACCACACCTCCGCCACTAACGGACACCTGTTTGCGCTCCACATACTGTACTGTGGATGTCAGTCTAGGTCCTCGGGATCGTGTCTTTCACCGATCTCGTGCCGTCCTCGATGGAAATCCCCGCGTAATGATGTCTGTCTAAAGAGGTCGTAATGGGAACCGCGTATGAGCTGCAAACACTGAATCTCAGGGTGTCGTTAAGATCCTCGAGATGGTGGCTTAGACCGCTCTCTGTCGGTCGTGGATTTTCCCCCTCCACCGACATCCCCACTGGATGATCTCTGTCCCCGACCGACAAATAGGTTATGATGGGGATAAAACAACATGAAACCTGAAATTCAGAACTGGCGGACACCAGCTTCTCTTCTACAGTTTGTCAAAAGCTGCTCGCAGCGTGGACGAGGCCGTGCGCGCAGGTGCTGGTTGATGAAGCTGAGTGCACAGCGACCGGCTCTCCGCGAGTCAGTGTGTGCCTGCATTTCCCCGCAACTGCCAGAGTCATTTTGCCGCTCCCGTGCTGTGCTCGCAGCGTGGATTTCAACAGTGAAAGCATACACGACTACTGTCTTCAATTCGTTGACATACATTTAAAACACCTCTATACTCTGCCGTCGCTTTTGTGGTTGTTGAAGCACACCTTTCAGTGTGTATGAATCCGCGGGAGTTTCTGCTCTCCCTGTCCTGGCGTGGTTCGGAGCGCAGGCGATAGTAAAGAAGAAAGTGTGAATCGAGGAAGCTCGCGCCACCGGTCTCGCTCTGGCCGTTTGCAAGTACAGTAGGAGTGCCAAGCGAGTGCATTCAAGTGGGCGGGATCAGCTGTGGGTTAGATGATAAAAACCCGGAGCAGACAGATCCATTCATTATTTCAATAGCAGACTGGAACAAGAGCTGTTGACACATGAACGAAAATTTGATGAACACACTCGACAAGATCCACACAGACCAACTTCAACTCGTGTTCTTAATGAACCTACTTTAAGATTCCCACTTCGTTGATCTGCTCCAGAATAAAATATTGCTTGGGAGGAAACAATAGTCAAGAGTACAACGTTCAAAGAAAGGAGACAGGCCGGTGGTGTCGGTGTCAAAGTCGATAAATGTCATCGCATTTTAAATAGAAGTGCAGGGATTGGAGTGATCGTTTATTTGAAAGGCTGACTGACCAGAAAACTCTCGGCTGAATAAGTGCACTTTGAAATATTAAAGATACTGCTTTCCTCACTGTCACGCACTCTTCGAGCCCCCGCAGAGATTCACCAAAGCATTTGTTGCACTCGAACTAAAACAAACTATGGATGGAGGCGCTGGACGTGTGAGTGCCGCACAGCAGCAGACGCCGCTTTGGGTCTTGTGTTTGTTCTCTCGGTTTCGGATCCAGCTAAATTATAACGACACTCACGGGCTGGTGGCAACACTTCACGTGTCCAACGAAAGGCTTGCTGAGATCTACCTGACTAGAATATTTGTGGTGTTCTTCGTGAACGGAGCAGAGTAGCAGGGTGTGATCGCGGCGTCACCAGCGTCAGGATTGGCTCAGCTGCTCTGTGCGCGCTGACAGTTCCGCTTCCTGAGACCATTTCAGAGGAAAGCAAAACCACAGAAGAACGATCTAGAACGTGTGGGGCTGTGCACGGAGCCATGGCGCCCTGTTCACGGCCAGCTTCTGATGACGCTGGAGCCGAGAGCTGCTATGTCAATGAGACACATGGAAACTGATAAATATACATATATATGTACATATTGAAAAGATGACAATTAAAATGATCTAACAACCCCGTGGTGTGTCGCTGATTTTATACACGACTTGTGTAGTTACAACCTTTGATATGCTCTGCTGTTTAACAGTAATGAGTGCAAATGGAAAGATTTTAAAGCCTCAAATTCAAACAGCTTTTAACGAAAGAAAGCTGTGGCCGCGCGCACAGAAAAGATGTTACTTTGTTTGTTGTCCGTGTTACAATCCGCGCTGTGAGCACAGCACTGGAGAGATGCAGGCGGAAGGAGTCGGGCTATTGCTCGGAGGTAGACAGCGGGGAAAGTGCGTCGATGCACAGCGGGGCTCTGATTTGATATGCTGAAGCCTCCAGAGAAGAATCCACATTAACACACGGACAGGATTTTATTGTAGTTAACATTTTAATTTTTTATTCTTTTTTAAATTATTTGTCACCAAGAATGATCCTTCTATTACACATTTGGACAGCTGTACGCATTTCGTCTTTAAAATGCGTCCCTCCCGTCAACAGGATGATGTTGAATCCAGCATTATAAGATTTAATAGTCTGATTATAGAGTGGTGTAACACACGATGTCGGGCAAAAGGCTCCATGAATGCTCGGTTTGAATTCAAGCAGTTCATAAAAGGGAAAAGCACCCACAGTCTGTGCGTAAAAACACCAGGAGCACCGTTCCCTCAGTTGTGTGTCCGCAAAGAGAAGACTGTAATCGTGTATGCTTTCCATCATGTCATCACAAATCACATCACGAGAATATCTGTGGCGTTCTTCGTGAACGGAGTAGATGTGTTGACTTTTGATTCAGCAAACTGCCTCAGAGTAAAACACCGCTGTAGAAGGACCCACAGACACACAGCGTGCACGGTTTCTCTTTTAATTGACGACCCACAGCCATGTACTTTCTGGGTTGGCACACACATAATTGCACTGCAGCTCTCCCGGTGTGGCGCGCACAGCTTCTTTCGATGCCTCCTCTTCTCCACTCCAGCGTCACTAAAAGCAGTAGAGAGCTCGTCAGTGCCATCACCACCACCTGTCCACTCACCTGCCCGGCACTTGAGCTCACTGTACCGCCCCTCCCCTGAAGCTGAGCCAGGAACCACACCTCCGCCACTAACGGACACCTGTTTGCGCTCCACATACTGTACTGTGGATGTCAGTCTAGGTCCTCGGGATCGTGTCTTTCACCGATCTCGTGCCGTCCTCGATGGAAATCCCCGCGTAATGATGTCTGTCTAAAGAGGTCGTAATGGGAACCGCGTATGAGCTGCAAACACTGAATCTCAGGGTGTCGTTAAGATCCTCGAGATGGTGGCTTAGACCGCTCTCTGTCGGTCGTGGATTTTCCCCCTCCACCGACATCCCCACTGGATGATCTCTGTCCCCGACCGACAAATAGGTTATGATGGGGATAAAACAACATGAAACCTGAAATTCAGAACTGGCGGACACCAGCTTCTCTTCTACAGTTTGTCAAAAGCTGCTCGCAGCGTGGACGAGGCCGTGCGCGCAGGTGCTGGTTGATGAAGCTGAGTGCACAGCGACCGGCTCTCCGCGAGTCAGTGTGTGCCTGCATTTCCCCGCAACTGCCAGAGTCATTTCGTCGCTCCCCTGCTGTGCTCACAGCGTGGATTTTCATCAGTGAAAGCATACACGACTACTGTCTTCCCTTCACTGACACGAATTTCAAAGATTTCTACTGTACGGTGTCTTTTATCGTAATTGAAGCACATCTTTCAGTGTGCATGAATTCGCTGGAGTCTCTGCTCTTCCTCTCTGCCTCAGAGTAAAACACGGCACTCCTGTTTGCGCTCCAGACACTACACTCTATAGATGCAGACCGTGTCTCACACCGATCTGTGCCGGTCGTGTATTTGCTCCACCGGCAAACAGCTTATGATGGCGGTAAAACATGAAACAACAGGAAACCTGAAATACAGAACTGGCGGACACCAGCTTCTCTTCTACAGTTTGTCAAAAGCTGCTCGCAGCGTGGACGAGGCCGTGCGCGCAGGTGCTGGTTGATGAAGCTGAGTGCACAGCGACCGGCTCTCCGCGAGTCAGTGTGTGCCTGCATTTCCCCGCAACTGCCAGAGTCATTTTGCCGCTCCCGTGCTGTGCTCGCAGCGTGGATTTCAACAGTGAAAGCATACACGACTACTGTCTTCAATTCGTTGACATACATTTAAAACACCTCTATACTCTGCCGTCGCTTTTGTGGTTGTTGAAGCACACCTTTCAGTGTGTATGAATCCGCGGGAGTTTCTGCTCTCCCTGTCCTGGCGTGGTTCGGAGCGCAGGCGATAGTAAAGAAGAAAGTGTGAATCGAGGAAGCTCGCGCCACCGGTCTCGCTCTGGCCGTTTGCAAGTACAGTAGGAGTGCCAAGCGAGTGCATTCAAGTGGGCGGGATCAGCTGTGGGTTAGATGATAAAAACCCGGAGCAGACAGATCCATTCATTATTTCAATAGCAGACTGGAACAAGAGCTGTTGACACATGAACGAAAATTTGATGAACACACTCGACAAGATCCACACAGACCAACTTCAACTCGTGTTCTTAATGAACCTACTTTAAGATTCCCACTTCGTTGATCTGCTCCAGAATAAAATATTGCTTGGGAGGAAACAATAGTCAAGAGTACAACGTTCAAAGAAAGGAGACAGGCCGGTGGTGTCGGTGTCAAAGTCGATAAATGTCATCGCATTTTAAATAGAAGTGCAGGGATTGGAGTGATCGTTTATTTGAAAGGCTGACTGACCAGAAAACTCTCGGCTGAATAAGTGCACTTTGAAATATTAAAGATACTGCTTTCCTCACTGTCACGCACTCTTCGAGCCCCCGCAGAGATTCACCAAAGCATTTGTTGCACTCGAACTAAAACAAACTATGGATGGAGGCGCTGGACGTGTGAGTGCCGCACAGCAGCAGACGCCGCTTTGGGTCTTGTGTTTGTTCTCTCGGTTTCGGATCCAGCTAAATTATAACGACACTCACGGGCTGGTGGCAACACTTCACGTGTCCAACGAAAGGCTTGCTGAGATCTACCTGACTAGAATATTTGTGGTGTTCTTCGTGAACGGAGCAGAGTAGCAGGGTGTGATCGCGGCGTCACCAGCGTCAGGATTGGCTCAGCTGCTCTGTGCGCGCTGACAGTTCCGCTTCCTGAGACCATTTCAGAGGAAAGCAAAACCACAGAAGAACGATCTAGAACGTGTGGGGCTGTGCACGGAGCCATGGCGCCCTGTTCACGGCCAGCTTCTGATGACGCTGGAGCCGAGAGCTGCTATGTCAATGAGACACATGGAAACTGATAAATATACATATATATGTACATATTGAAAAGATGACAATTAAAATGATCTAACAACCCCGTGGTGTGTCGCTGATTTTATACACGACTTGTGTAGTTACAACCTTTGATATGCTCTGCTGTTTAACAGTAATGAGTGCAAATGGAAAGATTTTAAAGCCTCAAATTCAAACAGCTTTTAACGAAAGAAAGCTGTGGCCGCGCGCACAGAAAAGATGTTACTTTGTTTGTTGTCCGTGTTACAATCCGCGCTGTGAGCACAGCACTGGAGAGATGCAGGCGGAAGGAGTCGGGCTATTGCTCGGAGGTAGACAGCGGGGAAAGTGCGTCGATGCACAGCGGGGCTCTGATTTGATATGCTGAAGCCTCCAGAGAAGAATCCACATTAACACACGGACAGGATTTTATTGTAGTTAACATTTTAATTTTTTATTCTTTTTTAAATTATTTGTCACCAAGAATGATCCTTCTATTACACATTTGGACAGCTGTACGCATTTCGTCTTTAAAATGCGTCCCTCCCGTCAACAGGATGATGTTGAATCCAGCATTATAAGATTTAATAGTCTGATTATAGAGTGGTGTAACACACGATGTCGGGCAAAAGGCTCCATGAATGCTCGGTTTGAATTCAAGCAGTTCATAAAAGGGAAAAGCACCCACAGTCTGTGCGTAAAAACACCAGGAGCACCGTTCCCTCAGTTGTGTGTCCGCAAAGAGAAGACTGTAATCGTGTATGCTTTCCATCATGTCATCACAAATCACATCACGAGAATATCTGTGGCGTTCTTCGTGAACGGAGTAGATGTGTTGACTTTTGATTCAGCAAACTGCCTCAGAGTAAAACACCGCTGTAGAAGGACCCACAGACACACAGCGTGCACGGTTTCTCTTTTAATTGACGACCCACAGCCATGTACTTTCTGGGTTGGCACACACATAATTGCACTGCAGCTCTCCCGGTGTGGCGCGCACAGCTTCTTTCGATGCCTCCTCTTCTCCACTCCAGCGTCACTAAAAGCAGTAGAGAGCTCGTCAGTGCCATCACCACCACCTGTCCACTCACCTGCCCGGCACTTGAGCTCACTGTACCGCCCCTCCCCTGAAGCTGAGCCAGGAACCACACCTCCGCCACTAACGGACACCTGTTTGCGCTCCACATACTGTACTGTGGATGTCAGTCTAGGTCCTCGGGATCGTGTCTTTCACCGATCTCGTGCCGTCCTCGATGGAAATCCCCGCGTAATGATGTCTGTCTAAAGAGGTCGTAATGGGAACCGCGTATGAGCTGCAAACACTGAATCTCAGGGTGTCGTTAAGATCCTCGAGATGGTGGCTTAGACCGCTCTCTGTCGGTCGTGGATTTTCCCCCTCCACCGACATCCCCACTGGATGATCTCTGTCCCCGACCGACAAATAGGTTATGATGGGGATAAAACAACATGAAACCTGAAATTCAGAACTGGCGGACACCAGCTTCTCTTCTACAGTTTGTCAAAAGCTGCTCGCAGCGTGGACGAGGCCGTGCGCGCAGGTGCTGGTTGATGAAGCTGAGTGCACAGCGACCGGCTCTCCGCGAGTCAGTGTGTGCCTGCATTTCCCCGCAACTGCCAGAGTCATTTCGTCGCTCCCCTGCTGTGCTCACAGCGTGGATTTTCATCAGTGAAAGCATACACGACTACTGTCTTCCCTTCACTGACACGAATTTCAAAGATTTCTACTGTACGGTGTCTTTTATCGTAATTGAAGCACATCTTTCAGTGTGCATGAATTCGCTGGAGTCTCTGCTCTTCCTCTCTGCCTCAGAGTAAAACACGGCACTCCTGTTTGCGCTCCAGACACTACACTCTATAGATGCAGACCGTGTCTCACACCGATCTGTGCCGGTCGTGTATTTGCTCCACCGGCAAACAGCTTATGATGGCGGTAAAACATGAAACAACAGGAAACCTGAAATACAGAACTGGCGGACACCAGCTTCTCTTCTACAGTTTGTCAAAAGCTGCTCGCAGCGTGGACGAGGCCGTGCGCGCAGGTGCTGGTTGATGAAGCTGAGTGCACAGCGACCGGCTCTCCGCGAGTCAGTGTGTGCCTGCATTTCCCCGCAACTGCCAGAGTCATTTTGCCGCTCCCGTGCTGTGCTCGCAGCGTGGATTTCAACAGTGAAAGCATACACGACTACTGTCTTCAATTCGTTGACATACATTTAAAACACCTCTATACTCTGCCGTCGCTTTTGTGGTTGTTGAAGCACACCTTTCAGTGTGTATGAATCCGCGGGAGTTTCTGCTCTCCCTGTCCTGGCGTGGTTCGGAGCGCAGGCGATAGTAAAGAAGAAAGTGTGAATCGAGGAAGCTCGCGCCACCGGTCTCGCTCTGGCCGTTTGCAAGTACAGTAGGAGTGCCAAGCGAGTGCATTCAAGTGGGCGGGATCAGCTGTGGGTTAGATGATAAAAACCCGGAGCAGACAGATCCATTCATTATTTCAATAGCAGACTGGAACAAGAGCTGTTGACACATGAACGAAAATTTGATGAACACACTCGACAAGATCCACACAGACCAACTTCAACTCGTGTTCTTAATGAACCTACTTTAAGATTCCCACTTCGTTGATCTGCTCCAGAATAAAATATTGCTTGGGAGGAAACAATAGTCAAGAGTACAACGTTCAAAGGAAGGAGACAGGCCGGTGGTGTCGGTGTCAAAGTCGATAAATGTCATCGCATTTTAAATAGAAGTGCAGGGATTGGAGTGATCGTTTATTTGAAAGGCTGACTGACCAGAAAACTCTCGGCTGAATAAGTGCACTTTGAAATATTAAAGATACTGCTTTCCTCACTGTCACGCACTCTTCGAGCCCCCGCAGAGATTCACCAAAGCATTTGTTGCACTCGAACTAAAACAAACTATGGATGGAGGCGCTGGACGTGTGAGTGCCGCACAGCAGCAGACGCCGCTTTGGGTCTTGTGTTTGTTCTCTCGGTTTCGGATCCAGCTAAATTATAACGACACTCACGGGCTGGTGGCAACACTTCACGTGTCCAACGAAAGGCTTGCTGAGATCTACCTGACTAGAATATTTGTGGTGTTCTTCGTGAACGGAGCAGAGTAGCAGGGTGTGATCGCGGCGTCACCAGCGTCAGGATTGGCTCAGCTGCTCTGTGCGCGCTGACAGTTCCGCTTCCTGAGACCATTTCAGAGGAAAGCAAAACCACAGAAGAACGATCTAGAACGTGTGGGGCTGTGCACGGAGCCATGGCGCCCTGTTCACGGCCAGCTTCTGATGACGCTGGAGCCGAGAGCTGCTATGTCAATGAGACACATGGAAACTGATAAATATACATATATATGTACATATTGAAAAGATGACAATTAAAATGATCTAACAACCCCGTGGTGTGTCGCTGATTTTATACACGACTTGTGTAGTTACAACCTTTGATATGCTCTGCTGTTTAACAGTAATGAGTGCAAATGGAAAGATTTTAAAGCCTCAAATTCAAACAGCTTTTAACGAAAGAAAGCTGTGGCCGCGCGCACAGAAAAGATGTTACTTTGTTTGTTGTCCGTGTTACAATCCGCGCTGTGAGCGCAGCACTGGAGAGATGCAGGCGGAAGGAGTCGGGCTATTGCTCGGAGGTAGACAGCGGGGAAAGTGCGTCGATGCACAGCGGGGCTCTGATTTGATATGCTGAAGCCTCCAGAGAAGAATCCACATTAACACACGGACAGGATTTTATTGTAGTTAACATTTTAATTTTTTATTCTTTTTTAAATTATTTGTCACCAAGAATGATCCTTCTATTACACATTTGGACAGCTGTACGCATTTCGTCTTTAAAATGCGTCCCTCCCGTCAACAGGATGATGTTGAATCCAGCATTATAAGATTTAATAGTCTGATTATAGAGTGGTGTAACACACGATGTCGGGCAAAAGGCTCCATGAATGCTCGGTTTGAATTCAAGCAGTTCATAAAAGGGAAAAGCACCCACAGTCTGTGCGTAAAAACACCAGGAGCACCGTTCCCTCAGTTGTGTGTCCGCAAAGAGAAGACTGTAATCGTGTATGCTTTCCATCATGTCATCACAAATCACATCACGAGAATATCTGTGGCGTTCTTCGTGAACGGAGTAGATGTGTTGACTTTTGATTCAGCAAACTGCCTCAGAGTAAAACACCGCTGTAGAAGGACCCACAGACACACAGCGTGCACGGTTTCTCTTTTAATTGACGACCCACAGTCATGTACTTTCTGGGTTGGCACACACATAATTGCACTGCAGCTCTCCCGGTGTGGCGCGCACAGCTTCTTTCGATGCCTCCTCTTCTCCACTCCAGCGTCACTAAAAGCAGTAGAGAGCTCGTCAGTGCCATCACCACCACCTGTCCACTCACCTGCCCGGCACTTGAGCTCACTGTACCGCCCCTCCCCTGAAGCTGAGCCAGGAACCACACCTCCGCCACTAACGGACACCTGTTTGCGCTCCACATACTGTACTGTGGATGTCAGTCTAGGTCCTCGGGATCGTGTCTTTCACCGATCTCGTGCCGTCCTCGATGGAAATCCCCGCGTAATGATGTCTGTCTAAAGAGGTCGTAATGGGAACCGCGTATGAGCTGCAAACACTGAATCTCAGGGTGTCGTTAAGATCCTCGAGATGGTGGCTTAGACCGCTCTCTGTCGGTCGTGGATTTTCCCCCTCCACCGACATCCCCACTGGATGATCTCTGTCCCCGACCGACAAATAGGTTATGATGGGGATAAAACAACATGAAACCTGAAATTCAGAACTGGCGGACACCAGCTTCTCTTCTACAGTTTGTCAAAAGCTGCTCGCAGCGTGGACGAGGCCGTGCGCGCAGGTGCTGGTTGATGAAGCTGAGTGCACAGCGACCGGCTCTCCGCGAGTCAGTGTGTGCCTGCATTTCCCCGCAACTGCCAGAGTCATTTTGCCGCTCCCGTGCTGTGCTCGCAGCGTGGATTTCAACAGTGAAAGCATACACGACTACTGTCTTCAATTCGTTGACATACATTTAAAACACCTCTATACTCTGCCGTCGCTTTTGTGGTTGTTGAAGCACACCTTTCAGTGTGTATGAATCCGCGGGAGTTTCTGCTCTCCCTGTCCTGGCGTGGTTCGGAGCGCAGGCGATAGTAAAGAAGAAAGTGTGAATCGAGGAAGCTCGCGCCACCGGTCTCGCTCTGGCCGTTTGCAAGTACAGTAGGAGTGCCAAGCGAGTGCATTCAAGTGGGCGGGATCAGCTGTGGGTTAGATGATAAAAACCCGGAGCAGACAGATCCATTCATTATTTCAATAGCAGACTGGAACAAGAGCTGTTGACACATGAACGAAAATTTGATGAACACACTCGACAAGATCCACACAGACCAACTTCAACTCGTGTTCTTAATGAACCTACTTTAAGATTCCCACTTCGTTGATCTGCTCCAGAATAAAATATTGCTTGGGAGGAAACAATAGTCAAGAGTACAACGTTCAAAGAAAGGAGACAGGCCGGTGGTGTCGGTGTCAAAGTCGATAAATGTCATCGCATTTTAAATAGAAGTGCAGGGATTGGAGTGATCGTTTATTTGAAAGGCTGACTGACCAGAAAACTCTCGGCTGAATAAGTGCACTTTGAAATATTAAAGATACTGCTTTCCTCACTGTCACGCACTCTTCGAGCCCCCGCAGAGATTCACCAAAGCATTTGTTGCACTCGAACTAAAACAAACTATGGATGGAGGCGCTGGACGTGTGAGTGCCGCACAGCAGCAGACGCCGCTTTGGGTCTTGTGTTTGTTCTCTCGGTTTCGGATCCAGCTAAATTATAACGACACTCACGGGCTGGTGGCAACACTTCACGTGTCCAACGAAAGGCTTGCTGAGATCTACCTGACTAGAATATTTGTGGTGTTCTTCGTGAACGGAGCAGAGTAGCAGGGTGTGATCGCGGCGTCACCAGCGTCAGGATTGGCTCAGCTGCTCTGTGCGCGCTGACAGTTCCGCTTCCTGAGACCATTTCAGAGGAAAGCAAAACCACAGAAGAACGATCTAGAACGTGTGGGGCTGTGCACGGAGCCATGGCGCCCTGTTCACGGCCAGCTTCTGATGACGCTGGAGCCGAGAGCTGCTATGTCAATGAGACACATGGAAACTGATAAATATTAAACATATATATGTACATATTGAAAAGATGACAATTAAAATGATCTAACAACCCCGTGGTGTGTCGCTGATTTTATACACGACTTGTGTAGTTACAACCTTTGATATGCTCTGCTGTTTAACAGTAATGAGTGCAAATGGAAAGATTTTAAAGCCTCAAATTCAAACAGCTTTTAACGAAAGAAAGCTGTGGCCGCGCGCACAGAAAAGATGTTACTTTGTTTGTTGTCCGTGTTACAATCCGCGCTGTGAGCACAGCACTGGAGAGATGCAGGCGGAAGGAGTCGGGCTATTGCTCGGAGGTAGACAGCGGGGAAAGTGCGTCGATGCACAGCGGGGCTCTGATTTGATATGCTGAAGCCTCCAGAGAAGAATCCACATTAACACACGGACAGGATTTTATTGTAGTTAACATTTTAATTTTTTATTCTTTTTTAAATTATTTGTCACCAAGAATGATCCTTCTATTACACATTTGGACAGCTGTACGCATTTCGTCTTTAAAATGCGTCCCTCCCGTCAACAGGATGATGTTGAATCCAGCATTATAAGATTTAATAGTCTGATTATAGAGTGGTGTAACACACGATGTCGGGCAAAAGGCTCCATGAATGCTCGGTTTGAATTCAAGCAGTTCATAAAAGGGAAAAGCACCCACAGTCTGTGCGTAAAAACACCAGGAGCACCGTTCCCTCAGTTGTGTGTCCGCAAAGAGAAGACTGTAATCGTGTATGCTTTCCATCATGTCATCACAAATCACATCACGAGAATATCTGTGGCGTTCTTCGTGAACGGAGTAGATGTGTTGACTTTTGATTCAGCAAACTGCCTCAGAGTAAAACACCGCTGTAGAAGGACCCACAGACACACAGCGTGCACGGTTTCTCTTTTAATTGACGACCCACAGCCATGTACTTTCTGGGTTGGCACACACATAATTGCACTGCAGCTCTCCCGGTGTGGCGCGCACAGCTTCTTTCGATGCCTCCTCTTCTCCACTCCAGCGTCACTAAAAGCAGTAGAGAGCTCGTCAGTGCCATCACCACCACCTGTCCACTCACCTGCCCGGCACTTGAGCTCACTGTACCGCCCCTCCCCTGAAGCTGAGCCAGGAACCACACCTCCGCCACTAACGGACACCTGTTTGCGCTCCACATACTGTACTGTGGATGTCAGTCTAGGTCCTCGGGATCGTGTCTTTCACCGATCTCGTGCCGTCCTCGATGGAAATCCCCGCGTAATGATGTCTGTCTAAAGAGGTCGTAATGGGAACCGCGTATGAGCTGCAAACACTGAATCTCAGGGTGTCGTTAAGATCCTCGAGATGGTGGCTTAGACCGCTCTCTGTCGGTCGTGGATTTTCCCCCTCCACCGACATCCCCACTGGATGATCTCTGTCCCCGACCGACAAATAGGTTATGATGGGGATAAAACAACATGAAACCTGAAATTCAGAACTGGCGGACACCAGCTTCTCTTCTACAGTTTGTCAAAAGCTGCTCGCAGCGTGGACGAGGCCGTGCGCGCAGGTGCTGGTTGATGAAGCTGAGTGCACAGCGACCGGCTCTCCGCGAGTCAGTGTGTGCCTGCATTTCCCCGCAACTGCCAGAGTCATTTTGCCGCTCCCGTGCTGTGCTCGCAGCGTGGATTTCAACAGTGAAAGCATACACGACTACTGTCTTCAATTCGTTGACATACATTTAAAACACCTCTATACTCTGCCGTCGCTTTTGTGGTTGTTGAAGCACACCTTTCAGTGTGTATGAATCCGCGGGAGTTTCTGCTCTCCCTGTCCTGGCGTGGTTCGGAGCGCAGGCGATAGTAAAGAAGAAAGTGTGAATCGAGGAAGCTCGCGCCACCGGTCTCGCTCTGGCCGTTTGCAAGTACAGTAGGAGTGCCAAGCGAGTGCATTCAAGTGGGCGGGATCAGCTGTGGGTTAGATGATAAAAACCCGGAGCAGACAGATCCATTCATTATTTCAATAGCAGACTGGAACAAGAGCTGTTGACACATGAACGAAAATTAGATGAACACACTCGACAAGATCCACACAGACCAACTTCAACTCGTGTTCTTAATGAACCTACTTTAAGATTCCCACTTCGTTGATCTGCTCCAGAATAAAATATTGCTTGGGAGGAAACAATAGTCAAGAGTACAACGTTCAAAGGAAGGAGACAGGCCGGTGGTGTCGGTGTCAAAGTCGATAAATGTCATCGCATTTTAAATAGAAGTGCAGGGATTGGAGTGATCGTTTATTTGAAAGGCTGACTGACCAGAAAACTCTCGGCTGAATAAGTGCACTTTGAAATATTAAAGATACTGCTTTCCTCACTGTCACGCACTCTTCGAGCCCCCGCAGAGATTCACCAAAGCATTTGTTGCACTCGAACTAAAACAAACTATGGATGGAGGCGCTGGACGTGTGAGTGCCGCACAGCAGCAGACGCCGCTTTGGGTCTTGTGTTTGTTCTCTCGGTTTCGGATCCAGCTAAATTATAACGACACTCACGGGCTGGTGGCAACACTTCACGTGTCCAACGAAAGGCTTGCTGAGATCTACCTGACTAGAATATTTGTGGTGTTCTTCGTGAACGGAGCAGAGTAGCAGGGTGTGATCGCGGCGTCACCAGCGTCAGGATTGGCTCAGCTGCTCTGTGCGCGCTGACAGTTCCGCTTCCTGAGACCATTTCAGAGGAAAGCAAAACCACAGAAGAACGATCTAGAACGTGTGGGGCTGTGCACGGAGCCATGGCGCCCTGTTCACGGCCAGCTTCTGATGACGCTGGAGCCGAGAGCTGCTATGTCAATGAGACACATGGAAACTGATAAATATACATATATATGTACATATTGAAAAGATGACAATTAAAATGATCTAACAACCCCGTGGTGTGTCGCTGATTTTATACACGACTTGTGTAGTTACAACCTTTGATATGCTCTGCTGTTTAACAGTAATGAGTGCAAATGGAAAGATTTTAAAGCCTCAAATTCAAACAGCTTTTAACGAAAGAAAGCTGTGGCCGCGCGCACAGAAAAGATGTTACTTTGTTTGTTGTCCGTGTTACAATCCGCGCTGTGAGCACAGCACTGGAGAGATGCAGGCGGAAGGAGTCGGGCTATTGCTCGGAGGTAGACAGCGGGGAAAGTGCGTCGATGCACAGCGGGGCTCTGATTTGATATGCTGAAGCCTCCAGAGAAGAATCCACATTAACACACGGACAGGATTTTATTGTAGTTAACATTTTAATTTTTTATTCTTTTTTAAATTATTTGTCACCAAGAATGATCCTTCTATTACACATTTGGACAGCTGTACGCATTTCGTCTTTAAAATGCGTCCCTCCCGTCAACAGGATGATGTTGAATCCAGCATTATAAGATTTAATAGTCTGATTATAGAGTGGTGTAACACACGATGTCGGGCAAAAGGCTCCATGAATGCTCGGTTTGAATTCAAGCAGTTCATAAAAGGGAAAAGCACCCACAGTCTGTGCGTAAAAACACCAGGAGCACCGTTCCCTCAGTTGTGTGTCCGCAAAGAGAAGACTGTAATCGTGTATGCTTTCCATCATGTCATCACAAATCACATCACGAGAATATCTGTGGCGTTCTTCGTGAACGGAGTAGATGTGTTGACTTTTGATTCAGCAAACTGCCTCAGAGTAAAACACCGCTGTAGAAGGACCCACAGACACACAGCGTGCACGGTTTCTCTTTTAATTGACGACCCACAGCCATGTACTTTCTGGGTTGGCACACACATAATTGCACTGCAGCTCTCCCGGTGTGGCGCGCACAGCTTCTTTCGATGCCTCCTCTTCTCCACTCCAGCGTCACTAAAAGCAGTAGAGAGCTCGTCAGTGCCATCACCACCACCTGTCCACTCACCTGCCCGGCACTTGAGCTCACTGTACCGCCCCTCCCCTGAAGCTGAGCCAGGAACCACACCTCCGCCACTAACGGACACCTGTTTGCGCTCCACATACTGTACTGTGGATGTCAGTCTAGGTCCTCGGGATCGTGTCTTTCACCGATCTCGTGCCGTCCTCGATGGAAATCCCCGCGTAATGATGTCTGTCTAAAGAGGTCGTAATGGGAACCGCGTATGAGCTGCAAACACTGAATCTCAGGGTGTCGTTAAGATCCTCGAGATGGTGGCTTAGACCGCTCTCTGTCGGTCGTGGATTTTCCCCCTCCACCGACATCCCCACTGGATGATCTCTGTCCCCGACCGACAAATAGGTTATGATGGGGATAAAACAACATGAAACCTGAAATTCAGAACTGGCGGACACCAGCTTCTCTTCTACAGTTTGTCAAAAGCTGCTCGCAGCGTGGACGAGGCCGTGCGCGCAGGTGCTGGTTGATGAAGCTGAGTGCACAGCGACCGGCTCTCCGCGAGTCAGTGTGTGCCTGCATTTCCCCGCAACTGCCAGAGTCATTTCGTCGCTCCCCTGCTGTGCTCACAGCGTGGATTTTCATCAGTGAAAGCATACACGACTACTGTCTTCCCTTCACTGACACGAATTTCAAAGATTTCTACTGTACGGTGTCTTTTATCGTAATTGAAGCACATCTTTCAGTGTGCATGAATTCGCTGGAGTCTCTGCTCTTCCTCTCTGCCTCAGAGTAAAACACGGCACTCCTGTTTGCGCTCCAGACACTACACTCTATAGATGCAGACCGTGTCTCACACCGATCTGTGCCGGTCGTGTATTTGCTCCACCGGCAAACAGCTTATGATGGCGGTAAAACATGAAACAACAGGAAACCTGAAATACAGAACTGGCGGACACCAGCTTCTCTTCTACAGTTTGTCAAAAGCTGCTCGCAGCGTGGACGAGGCCGTGCGCGCAGGTGCTGGTTGATGAAGCTGAGTGCACAGCGACCGGCTCTCCGCGAGTCAGTGTGTGCCTGCATTTCCCCGCAACTGCCAGAGTCATTTTGCCGCTCCCGTGCTGTGCTCGCAGCGTGGATTTCAACAGTGAAAGCATACACGACTACTGTCTTCAATTCGTTGACATACATTTAAAACACCTCTATACTCTGCCGTCGCTTTTGTGGTTGTTGAAGCACACCTTTCAGTGTGTATGAATCCGCGGGAGTTTCTGCTCTCCCTGTCCTGGCGTGGTTCGGAGCGCAGGCGATAGTAAAGAAGAAAGTGTGAATCGAGGAAGCTCGCGCCACCGGTCTCGCTCTGGCCGTTTGCAAGTACAGTAGGAGTGCCAAGCGAGTGCATTCAAGTGGGCGGGATCAGCTGTGGGTTAGATGATAAAAACCCGGAGCAGACAGATCCATTCATTATTTCAATAGCAGACTGGAACAAGAGCTGTTGACACATGAACGAAAATTTGATGAACACACTCGACAAGATCCACACAGACCAACTTCAACTCGTGTTCTTAATGAACCTACTTTAAGATTCCCACTTCGTTGATCTGCTCCAGAATAAAATATTGCTTGGGAGGAAACAATAGTCAAGAGTACAACGTTCAAAGAAAGGAGACAGGCCGGTGGTGTCGGTGTCAAAGTCGATAAATGTCATCGCATTTTAAATAGAAGTGCAGGGATTGGAGTGATCGTTTATTTGAAAGGCTGACTGACCAGAAAACTCTCGGCTGAATAAGTGCACTTTGAAATATTAAAGATACTGCTTTCCTCACTGTCACGCACTCTTCGAGCCCCCGCAGAGATTCACCAAAGCATTTGTTGCACTCGAACTAAAACAAACTATGGATGGAGGCGCTGGACGTGTGAGTGCCGCACAGCAGCAGACGCCGCTTTGGGTCTTGTGTTTGTTCTCTCGGTTTCGGATCCAGCTAAATTATAACGACACTCACGGGCTGGTGGCAACACTTCACGTGTCCAACGAAAGGCTTGCTGAGATCTACCTGACTAGAATATTTGTGGTGTTCTTCGTGAACGGAGCAGAGTAGCAGGGTGTGATCGCGGCGTCACCAGCGTCAGGATTGGCTCAGCTGCTCTGTGCGCGCTGACAGTTCCGCTTCCTGAGACCATTTCAGAGGAAAGCAAAACCACAGAAGAACGATCTAGAACGTGTGGGGCTGTGCACGGAGCCATGGCGCCCTGTTCACGGCCAGCTTCTGATGACGCTGGAGCCGAGAGCTGCTATGTCAATGAGACACATGGAAACTGATAAATATTAAACATATATATGTACATATTGAAAAGATGACAATTAAAATGATCTAACAACCCCGTGGTGTGTCGCTGATTTTATACACGACTTGTGTAGTTACAACCTTTGATATGCTCTGCTGTTTAACAGTAATGAGTGCAAATGGAAAGATTTTAAAGCCTCAAATTCAAACAGCTTTTAACGAAAGAAAGCTGTGGCCGCGCGCACAGAAAAGATGTTACTTTGTTTGTTGTCCGTGTTACAATCCGCGCTGTGAGCACAGCACTGGAGAGATGCAGGCGGAAGGAGTCGGGCTATTGCTCGGAGGTAGACAGCGGGGAAAGTGCGTCGATGCACAGCGGGGCTCTGATTTGATATGCTGAAGCCTCCAGAGAAGAATCCACATTAACACACGGACAGGATTTTATTGTAGTTAACATTTTAATTTTTTATTCTTTTTTAAATTATTTGTCACCAAGAATGATCCTTCTATTACACATTTGGACAGCTGTACGCATTTCGTCTTTAAAATGCGTCCCTCCCGTCAACAGGATGATGTTGAATCCAGCATTATAAGATTTAATAGTCTGATTATAGAGTGGTGTAACACACGATGTCGGGCAAAAGGCTCCATGAATGCTCGGTTTGAATTCAAGCAGTTCATAAAAGGGAAAAGCACCCACAGTCTGTGCGTAAAAACACCAGGAGCACCGTTCCCTCAGTTGTGTGTCCGCAAAGAGAAGACTGTAATCGTGTATGCTTTCCATCATGTCATCACAAATCACATCACGAGAATATCTGTGGCGTTCTTCGTGAACGGAGTAGATGTGTTGACTTTTGATTCAGCAAACTGCCTCAGAGTAAAACACCGCTGTAGAAGGACCCACAGACACACAGCGTGCACGGTTTCTCTTTTAATTGACGACCCACAGCCATGTACTTTCTGGGTTGGCACACACATAATTGCACTGCAGCTCTCCCGGTGTGGCGCGCACAGCTTCTTTCGATGCCTCCTCTTCTCCACTCCAGCGTCACTAAAAGCAGTAGAGAGCTCGTCAGTGCCATCACCACCACCTGTCCACTCACCTGCCCGGCACTTGAGCTCACTGTACCGCCCCTCCCCTGAAGCTGAGCCAGGAACCACACCTCCGCCACTAACGGACACCTGTTTGCGCTCCACATACTGTACTGTGGATGTCAGTCTAGGTCCTCGGGATCGTGTCTTTCACCGATCTCGTGCCGTCCTCGATGGAAATCCCCGCGTAATGATGTCTGTCTAAAGAGGTCGTAATGGGAACCGCGTATGAGCTGCAAACACTGAATCTCAGGGTGTCGTTAAGATCCTCGAGATGGTGGCTTAGACCGCTCTCTGTCGGTCGTGGATTTTCCCCCTCCACCGACATCCCCACTGGATGATCTCTGTCCCCGACCGACAAATAGGTTATGATGGGGATAAAACAACATGAAACCTGAAATTCAGAACTGGCGGACACCAGCTTCTCTTCTACAGTTTGTCAAAAGCTGCTCGCAGCGTGGACGAGGCCGTGCGCGCAGGTGCTGGTTGATGAAGCTGAGTGCACAGCGACCGGCTCTCCGCGAGTCAGTGTGTGCCTGCATTTCCCCGCAACTGCCAGAGTCATTTTGCCGCTCCCGTGCTGTGCTCGCAGCGTGGATTTCAACAGTGAAAGCATACACGACTACTGTCTTCAATTCGTTGACATACATTTAAAACACCTCTATACTCTGCCGTCGCTTTTGTGGTTGTTGAAGCACACCTTTCAGTGTGTATGAATCCGCGGGAGTTTCTGCTCTCCCTGTCCTGGCGTGGTTCGGAGCGCAGGCGATAGTAAAGAAGAAAGTGTGAATCGAGGAAGCTCGCGCCACCGGTCTCGCTCTGGCCGTTTGCAAGTACAGTAGGAGTGCCAAGCGAGTGCATTCAAGTGGGCGGGATCAGCTGTGGGTTAGATGATAAAAACCCGGAGCAGACAGATCCATTCATTATTTCAATAGCAGACTGGAACAAGAGCTGTTGACACATGAACGAAAATTTGATGAACACACTCGACAAGATCCACACAGACCAACTTCAACTCGTGTTCTTAATGAACCTACTTTAAGATTCCCACTTCGTTGATCTGCTCCAGAATAAAATATTGCTTGGGAGGAAACAATAGTCAAGAGTACAACGTTCAAAGGAAGGAGACAGGCCGGTGGTGTCGGTGTCAAAGTCGATAAATGTCATCGCATTTTAAATAGAAGTGCAGGGATTGGAGTGATCGTTTATTTGAAAGGCTGACTGACCAGAAAACTCTCGGCTGAATAAGTGCACTTTGAAATATTAAAGATACTGCTTTCCTCACTGTCACGCACTCTTCGAGCCCCCGCAGAGATTCACCAAAGCATTTGTTGCACTCGAACTAAAACAAACTATGGATGGAGGCGCTGGACGTGTGAGTGCCGCACAGCAGCAGACGCCGCTTTGGGTCTTGTGTTTGTTCTCTCGGTTTCGGATCCAGCTAAATTATAACGACACTCACGGGCTGGTGGCAACACTTCACGTGTCCAACGAAAGGCTTGCTGAGATCTACCTGACTAGAATATTTGTGGTGTTCTTCGTGAACGGAGCAGAGTAGCAGGGTGTGATCGCGGCGTCACCAGCGTCAGGATTGGCTCAGCTGCTCTGTGCGCGCTGACAGTTCCGCTTCCTGAGACCATTTCAGAGGAAAGCAAAACCACAGAAGAACGATCTAGAACGTGTGGGGCTGTGCACGGAGCCATGGCGCCCTGTTCACGGCCAGCTTCTGATGACGCTGGAGCCGAGAGCTGCTATGTCAATGAGACACATGGAAACTGATAAATATACATATATATGTACATATTGAAAAGATGACAATTAAAATGATCTAACAACCCCGTGGTGTGTCGCTGATTTTATACACGACTTGTGTAGTTACAACCTTTGATATGCTCTGCTGTTTAACAGTAATGAGTGCAAATGGAAAGATTTTAAAGCCTCAAATTCAAACAGCTTTTAACGAAAGAAAGCTGTGGCCGCGCGCACAGAAAAGATGTTACTTTGTTTGTTGTCCGTGTTACAATCCGCGCTGTGAGCGCAGCACTGGAGAGATGCAGGCGGAAGGAGTCGGGCTATTGCTCGGAGGTAGACAGCGGGGAAAGTGCGTCGATGCACAGCGGGGCTCTGATTTGATATGCTGAAGCCTCCAGAGAAGAATCCACATTAACACACGGACAGGATTTTATTGTAGTTAACATTTTAATTTTTTATTCTTTTTTAAATTATTTGTCACCAAGAATGATCCTTCTATTACACATTTGGACAGCTGTACGCATTTCGTCTTTAAAATGCGTCCCTCCCGTCAACAGGATGATGTTGAATCCAGCATTATAAGATTTAATAGTCTGATTATAGAGTGGTGTAACACACGATGTCGGGCAAAAGGCTCCATGAATGCTCGGTTTGAATTCAAGCAGTTCATAAAAGGGAAAAGCACCCACAGTCTGTGCGTAAAAACACCAGGAGCACCGTTCCCTCAGTTGTGTGTCCGCAAAGAGAAGACTGTAATCGTGTATGCTTTCCATCATGTCATCACAAATCACATCACGAGAATATCTGTGGCGTTCTTCGTGAACGGAGTAGATGTGTTGACTTTTGATTCAGCAAACTGCCTCAGAGTAAAACACCGCTGTAGAAGGACCCACAGACACACAGCGTGCACGGTTTCTCTTTTAATTGACGACCCACAGCCATGTACTTTCTGGGTTGGCACACACATAATTGCACTGCAGCTCTCCCGGTGTGGCGCGCACAGCTTCTTTCGATGCCTCCTCTTCTCCACTCCAGCGTCACTAAAAGCAGTAGAGAGCTCGTCAGTGCCATCACCACCACCTGTCCACTCACCTGCCCGGCACTTGAGCTCACTGTACCGCCCCTCCCCTGAAGCTGAGCCAGGAACCACACCTCCGCCACTAACGGACACCTGTTTGCGCTCCACATACTGTACTGTGGATGTCAGTCTAGGTCCTCGGGATCGTGTCTTTCACCGATCTCGTGCCGTCCTCGATGGAAATCCCCGCGTAATGATGTCTGTCTAAAGAGGTCGTAATGGGAACCGCGTATGAGCTGCAAACACTGAATCTCAGGGTGTCGTTAAGATCCTCGAGATGGTGGCTTAGACCGCTCTCTGTCGGTCGTGGATTTTCCCCCTCCACCGACATCCCCACTGGATGATCTCTGTCCCCGACCGACAAATAGGTTATGATGGGGATAAAACAACATGAAACCTGAAATTCAGAACTGGCGGACACCAGCTTCTCTTCTACAGTTTGTCAAAAGCTGCTCGCAGCGTGGACGAGGCCGTGCGCGCAGGTGCTGGTTGATGAAGCTGAGTGCACAGCGACCGGCTCTCCGCGAGTCAGTGTGTGCCTGCATTTCCCCGCAACTGCCAGAGTCATTTTGCCGCTCCCGTGCTGTGCTCGCAGCGTGGATTTCAACAGTGAAAGCATACACGACTACTGTCTTCAATTCGTTGACATACATTTAAAACACCTCTATACTCTGCCGTCGCTTTTGTGGTTGTTGAAGCACACCTTTCAGTGTGTATGAATCCGCGGGAGTTTCTGCTCTCCCTGTCCTGGCGTGGTTCGGAGCGCAGGCGATAGTAAAGAAGAAAGTGTGAATCGAGGAAGCTCGCGCCACCGGTCTCGCTCTGGCCGTTTGCAAGTACAGTAGGAGTGCCAAGCGAGTGCATTCAAGTGGGCGGGATCAGCTGTGGGTTAGATGATAAAAACCCGGAGCAGACAGATCCATTCATTATTTCAATAGCAGACTGGAACAAGAGCTGTTGACACATGAACGAAAATTAGATGAACACACTCGACAAGATCCACACAGACCAACTTCAACTCGTGTTCTTAATGAACCTACTTTAAGATTCCCACTTCGTTGATCTGCTCCAGAATAAAATATTGCTTGGGAGGAAACAATAGTCAAGAGTACAACGTTCAAAGGAAGGAGACAGGCCGGTGGTGTCGGTGTCAAAGTCGATAAATGTCATCGCATTTTAAATAGAAGTGCAGGGATTGGAGTGATCGTTTATTTGAAAGGCTGACTGACCAGAAAACTCTCGGCTGAATAAGTGCACTTTGAAATATTAAAGATACTGCTTTCCTCACTGTCACGCACTCTTCGAGCCCCCGCAGAGATTCACCAAAGCATTTGTTGCACTCGAACTAAAACAAACTATGGATGGAGGCGCTGGACGTGTGAGTGCCGCACAGCAGCAGACGCCGCTTTGGGTCTTGTGTTTGTTCTCTCGGTTTCGGATCCAGCTAAATTATAACGACACTCACGGGCTGGTGGCAACACTTCACGTGTCCAACGAAAGGCTTGCTGAGATCTACCTGACTAGAATATTTGTGGTGTTCTTCGTGAACGGAGCAGAGTAGCAGGGTGTGATCGCGGCGTCACCAGCGTCAGGATTGGCTCAGCTGCTCTGTGCGCGCTGACAGTTCCGCTTCCTGAGACCATTTCAGAGGAAAGCAAAACCACAGAAGAACGATCTAGAACGTGTGGGGCTGTGCACGGAGCCATGGCGCCCTGTTCACGGCCAGCTTCTGATGACGCTGGAGCCGAGAGCTGCTATGTCAATGAGACACATGGAAACTGATAAATATTAAACATATATATGTACATATTGAAAAGATGACAATTAAAATGATCTAACAACCCCGTGGTGTGTCGCTGATTTTATACACGACTTGTGTAGTTACAACCTTTGATATGCTCTGCTGTTTAACAGTAATGAGTGCAAATGGAAAGATTTTAAAGCCTCAAATTCAAACAGCTTTTAACGAAAGAAAGCTGTGGCCGCGCGCACAGAAAAGATGTTACTTTGTTTGTTGTCCGTGTTACAATCCGCGCTGTGAGCACAGCACTGGAGAGATGCAGGCGGAAGGAGTCGGGCTATTGCTCGGAGGTAGACAGCGGGGAAAGTGCGTCGATGCACAGCGGGGCTCTGATTTGATATGCTGAAGCCTCCAGAGAAGAATCCACATTAACACACGGACAGGATTTTATTGTAGTTAACATTTTAATTTTTTATTCTTTTTTAAATTATTTGTCACCAAGAATGATCCTTCTATTACACATTTGGACAGCTGTACGCATTTCGTCTTTAAAATGCGTCCCTCCCGTCAACAGGATGATGTTGAATCCAGCATTATAAGATTTAATAGTCTGATTATAGAGTGGTGTAACACACGATGTCGGGCAAAAGGCTCCATGAATGCTCGGTTTGAATTCAAGCAGTTCATAAAAGGGAAAAGCACCCACAGTCTGTGCGTAAAAACACCAGGAGCACCGTTCCCTCAGTTGTGTGTCCGCAAAGAGAAGACTGTAATCGTGTATGCTTTCCATCATGTCATCACAAATCACATCACGAGAATATCTGTGGCGTTCTTCGTGAACGGAGTAGATGTGTTGACTTTTGATTCAGCAAACTGCCTCAGAGTAAAACACCGCTGTAGAAGGACCCACAGACACACAGCGTGCACGGTTTCTCTTTTAATTGACGACCCACAGCCATGTACTTTCTGGGTTGGCACACACATAATTGCACTGCAGCTCTCCCGGTGTGGCGCGCACAGCTTCTTTCGATGCCTCCTCTTCTCCACTCCAGCGTCACTAAAAGCAGTAGAGAGCTCGTCAGTGCCATCACCACCACCTGTCCACTCACCTGCCCGGCACTTGAGCTCACTGTACCGCCCCTCCCCTGAAGCTGAGCCAGGAACCACACCTCCGCCACTAACGGACACCTGTTTGCGCTCCACATACTGTACTGTGGATGTCAGTCTAGGTCCTCGGGATCGTGTCTTTCACCGATCTCGTGCCGTCCTCGATGGAAATCCCCGCGTAATGATGTCTGTCTAAAGAGGTCGTAATGGGAACCGCGTATGAGCTGCAAACACTGAATCTCAGGGTGTCGTTAAGATCCTCGAGATGGTGGCTTAGACCGCTCTCTGTCGGTCGTGGATTTTCCCCCTCCACCGACATCCCCACTGGATGATCTCTGTCCCCGACCGACAAATAGGTTATGATGGGGATAAAACAACATGAAACCTGAAATTCAGAACTGGCGGACACCAGCTTCTCTTCTACAGTTTGTCAAAAGCTGCTCGCAGCGTGGACGAGGCCGTGCGCGCAGGTGCTGGTTGATGAAGCTGAGTGCACAGCGACCGGCTCTCCGCGAGTCAGTGTGTGCCTGCATTTCCCCGCAACTGCCAGAGTCATTTTGCCGCTCCCGTGCTGTGCTCGCAGCGTGGATTTCAACAGTGAAAGCATACACGACTACTGTCTTCAATTCGTTGACATACATTTAAAACACCTCTATACTCTGCCGTCGCTTTTGTGGTTGTTGAAGCACACCTTTCAGTGTGTATGAATCCGCGGGAGTTTCTGCTCTCCCTGTCCTGGCGTGGTTCGGAGCGCAGGCGATAGTAAAGAAGAAAGTGTGAATCGAGGAAGCTCGCGCCACCGGTCTCGCTCTGGCCGTTTGCAAGTACAGTAGGAGTGCCAAGCGAGTGCATTCAAGTGGGCGGGATCAGCTGTGGGTTAGATGATAAAAACCCGGAGCAGACAGATCCATTCATTATTTCAATAGCAGACTGGAACAAGAGCTGTTGACACATGAACGAAAATTAGATGAACACACTCGACAAGATCCACACAGACCAACTTCAACTCGTGTTCTTAATGAACCTACTTTAAGATTCCCACTTCGTTGATCTGCTCCAGAATAAAATATTGCTTGGGAGGAAACAATAGTCAAGAGTACAACGTTCAAAGAAAGGAGACAGGCCGGTGGTGTCGGTGTCAAAGTCGATAAATGTCATCGCATTTTAAATAGAAGTGCAGGGATTGGAGTGATCGTTTATTTGAAAGGCTGACTGACCAGAAAACTCTCGGCTGAATAAGTGCACTTTGAAATATTAAAGATACTGCTTTCCTCACTGTCACGCACTCTTCGAGCCCCCGCAGAGATTCACCAAAGCATTTGTTGCACTCGAACTAAAACAAACTATGGATGGAGGCGCTGGACGTGTGAGTGCCGCACAGCAGCAGACGCCGCTTTGGGTCTTGTGTTTGTTCTCTCGGTTTCGGATCCAGCTAAATTATAACGACACTCACGGGCTGGTGGCAACACTTCACGTGTCCAACGAAAGGCTTGCTGAGATCTACCTGACTAGAATATTTGTGGTGTTCTTCGTGAACGGAGCAGAGTAGCAGGGTGTGATCGCGGCGTCACCAGCGTCAGGATTGGCTCAGCTGCTCTGTGCGCGCTGACAGTTCCGCTTCCTGAGACCATTTCAGAGGAAAGCAAAACCACAGAAGAACGATCTAGAACGTGTGGGGCTGTGCACGGAGCCATGGCGCCCTGTTCACGGCCAGCTTCTGATGACGCTGGAGCCGAGAGCTGCTATGTCAATGAGACACATGGAAACTGATAAATATACATATATATGTACATATTGAAAAGATGACAATTAAAATGATCTAACAACCCCGTGGTGTGTCGCTGATTTTATACACGACTTGTGTAGTTACAACCTTTGATATGCTCTGCTGTTTAACAGTAATGAGTGCAAATGGAAAGATTTTAAAGCCTCAAATTCAAACAGCTTTTAACGAAAGAAAGCTGTGGCCGCGCGCACAGAAAAGATGTTACTTTGTTTGTTGTCCGTGTTACAATCCGCGCTGTGAGCACAGCACTGGAGAGATGCAGGCGGAAGGAGTCGGGCTATTGCTCGGAGGTAGACAGCGGGGAAAGTGCGTCGATGCACAGCGGGGCTCTGATTTGATATGCTGAAGCCTCCAGAGAAGAATCCACATTAACACACGGACAGGATTTTATTGTAGTTAACATTTTAATTTTTTATTCTTTTTTAAATTATTTGTCACCAAGAATGATCCTTCTATTACACATTTGGACAGCTGTACGCATTTCGTCTTTAAAATGCGTCCCTCCCGTCAACAGGATGATGTTGAATCCAGCATTATAAGATTTAATAGTCTGATTATAGAGTGGTGTAACACACGATGTCGGGCAAAAGGCTCCATGAATGCTCGGTTTGAATTCAAGCAGTTCATAAAAGGGAAAAGCACCCACAGTCTGTGCGTAAAAACACCAGGAGCACCGTTCCCTCAGTTGTGTGTCCGCAAAGAGAAGACTGTAATCGTGTATGCTTTCCATCATGTCATCACAAATCACATCACGAGAATATCTGTGGCGTTCTTCGTGAACGGAGTAGATGTGTTGACTTTTGATTCAGCAAACTGCCTCAGAGTAAAACACCGCTGTAGAAGGACCCACAGACACACAGCGTGCACGGTTTCTCTTTTAATTGACGAGCCACAGCCATGTACTTTCTGGGTTGGCACACACATAATTGCACTGCAGCTCTCCCGGTGTGGCGCGCACAGCTTCTTTCGATGCCTCCTCTTCTCCACTCCAGCGTCACTAAAAGCAGTAGAGAGCTCGTCAGTGCCATCACCACCACCTGTCCACTCACCTGCCCGGCACTTGAGCTCACTGTACCGCCCCTCCCCTGAAGCTGAGCCAGGAACCACACCTCCGCCACTAACGGACACCTGTTTGCGCTCCACATACTGTACTGTGGATGTCAGTCTAGGTCCTCGGGATCGTGTCTTTCACCGATCTCGTGCCGTCCTCGATGGAAATCCCCGCGTAATGATGTCTGTCTAAAGAGGTCGTAATGGGAACCGCGTATGAGCTGCAAACACTGAATCTCAGGGTGTCGTTAAGATCCTCGAGATGGTGGCTTAGACCGCTCTCTGTCGGTCGTGGATTTTCCCCCTCCACCGACATCCCCACTGGATGATCTCTGTCCCCGACCGACAAATAGGTTATGATGGGGATAAAACAACATGAAACCTGAAATACAGAACTGGCGGACACCAGCTTCTCTTCTACAGTTTGTCAAAAGCTGCTCGCAGCGTGGACGAGGCCGTGCGCGCAGGTGCTGGTTGATGAAGCTGAGTGCACAGCGACCGGCTCTCCGCGAGTCAGTGTGTGCCTGCATTTCCCCGCAACTGCCAGAGTCATTTTGCCGCTCCCGTGCTGTGCTCGCAGCGTGGATTTCAACAGTGAAAGCATACACGACTACTGTCTTCAATTCGTTGACATACATTTAAAACACCTCTATACTCTGCCGTCGCTTTTGTGGTTGTTGAAGCACACCTTTCAGTGTGTATGAATCCGCGGGAGTTTCTGCTCTCCCTGTCCTGGCGTGGTTCGGAGCGCAGGCGATAGTAAAGAAGAAAGTGTGAATCGAGGAAGCTCGCGCCACCGGTCTCGCTCTGGCCGTTTGCAAGTACAGTAGGAGTGCCAAGCGAGTGCATTCAAGTGGGCGGGATCAGCTGTGGGTTAGATGATAAAAACCCGGAGCAGACAGATCCATTCATTATTTCAATAGCAGACTGGAACAAGAGCTGTTGACACATGAACGAAAATTTGATGAACACACTCGACAAGATCCACACAGACCAACTTCAACTCGTGTTCTTAATGAACCTACTTTAAGATTCCCACTTCGTTGATCTGCTCCAGAATAAAATATTGCTTGGGAGGAAACAATAGTCAAGAGTACAACGTTCAAAGAAAGGAGACAGGCCGGTGGTGTCGGTGTCAAAGTCGATAAATGTCATCGCATTTTAAATAGAAGTGCAGGGATTGGAGTGATCGTTTATTTGAAAGGCTGACTGACCAGAAAACTCTCGGCTGAATAAGTGCACTTTGAAATATTAAAGATACTGCTTTCCTCACTGTCACGCACTCTTCGAGCCCCCGCAGAGATTCACCAAAGCATTTGTTGCACTCGAACTAAAACAAACTATGGATGGAGGCGCTGGACGTGTGAGTGCCGCACAGCAGCAGACGCCGCTTTGGGTCTTGTGTTTGTTCTCTCGGTTTCGGATCCAGCTAAATTATAACGACACTCACGGGCTGGTGGCAACACTTCACGTGTCCAACGAAAGGCTTGCTGAGATCTACCTGACTAGAATATTTGTGGTGTTCTTCGTGAACGGAGCAGAGTAGCAGGGTGTGATCGCGGCGTCACCAGCGTCAGGATTGGCTCAGCTGCTCTGTGCGCGCTGACAGTTCCGCTTCCTGAGACCATTTCAGAGGAAAGCAAAACCACAGAAGAACGATCTAGAACGTGTGGGGCTGTGCACGGAGCCATGGCGCCCTGTTCACGGCCAGCTTCTGATGACGCTGGAGCCGAGAGCTGCTATGTCAATGAGACACATGGAAACTGATAAATATTAAACATATATATGTACATATTGAAAAGATGACAATTAAAATGATCTAACAACCCCGTGGTGTGTCGCTGATTTTATACACGACTTGTGTAGTTACAACCTTTGATATGCTCTGCTGTTTAACAGTAATGAGTGCAAATGGAAAGATTTTAAAGCCTCAAATTCAAACAGCTTTTAACGAAAGAAAGCTGTGGCCGCGCGCACAGAAAAGATGTTACTTTGTTTGTTGTCCGTGTTACAATCCGCGCTGTGAGCACAGCACTGGAGAGATGCAGGCGGAAGGAGTCGGGCTATTGCTCGGAGGTAGACAGCGGGGAAAGTGCGTCGATGCACAGCGGGGCTCTGATTTGATATGCTGAAGCCTCCAGAGAAGAATCCACATTAACACACGGACAGGATTTTATTGTAGTTAACATTTTAATTTTTTATTCTTTTTTAAATTATTTGTCACCAAGAATGATCCTTCTATTACACATTTGGACAGCTGTACGCATTTCGTCTTTAAAATGCGTCCCTCCCGTCAACAGGATGATGTTGAATCCAGCATTATAAGATTTAATAGTCTGATTATAGAGTGGTGTAACACACGATGTCGGGCAAAAGGCTCCATGAATGCTCGGTTTGAATTCAAGCAGTTCATAAAAGGGAAAAGCACCCACAGTCTGTGCGTAAAAACACCAGGAGCACCGTTCCCTCAGTTGTGTGTCCGCAAAGAGAAGACTGTAATCGTGTATGCTTTCCATCATGTCATCACAAATCACATCACGAGAATATCTGTGGCGTTCTTCGTGAACGGAGTAGATGTGTTGACTTTTGATTCAGCAAACTGCCTCAGAGTAAAACACCGCTGTAGAAGGACCCACAGACACACAGCGTGCACGGTTTCTCTTTTAATTGACGACCCACAGCCATGTACTTTCTGGGTTGGCACACACATAATTGCACTGCAGCTCTCCCGGTGTGGCGCGCACAGCTTCTTTCGATGCCTCCTCTTCTCCACTCCAGCGTCACTAAAAGCAGTAGAGAGCTCGTCAGTGCCATCACCACCACCTGTCCACTCACCTGCCCGGCACTTGAGCTCACTGTACCGCCCCTCCCCTGAAGCTGAGCCAGGAACCACACCTCCGCCACTAACGGACACCTGTTTGCGCTCCACATACTGTACTGTGGATGTCAGTCTAGGTCCTCGGGATCGTGTCTTTCACCGATCTCGTGCCGTCCTCGATGGAAATCCCCGCGTAATGATGTCTGTCTAAAGAGGTCGTAATGGGAACCGCGTATGAGCTGCAAACACTGAATCTCAGGGTGTCGTTAAGATCCTCGAGATGGTGGCTTAGACCGCTCTCTGTCGGTCGTGGATTTTCCCCCTCCACCGACATCCCCACTGGATGATCTCTGTCCCCGACCGACAAATAGGTTATGATGGGGATAAAACAACATGAAACCTGAAATTCAGAACTGGCGGACACCAGCTTCTCTTCTACAGTTTGTCAAAAGCTGCTCGCAGCGTGGACGAGGCCGTGCGCGCAGGTGCTGGTTGATGAAGCTGAGTGCACAGCGACCGGCTCTCCGCGAGTCAGTGTGTGCCTGCATTTCCCCGCAACTGCCAGAGTCATTTTGCCGCTCCCGTGCTGTGCTCGCAGCGTGGATTTCAACAGTGAAAGCATACACGACTACTGTCTTCAATTCGTTGACATACATTTAAAACACCTCTATACTCTGCCGTCGCTTTTGTGGTTGTTGAAGCACACCTTTCAGTGTGTATGAATCCGCGGGAGTTTCTGCTCTCCCTGTCCTGGCGTGGTTCGGAGCGCAGGCGATAGTAAAGAAGAAAGTGTGAATCGAGGAAGCTCGCGCCACCGGTCTCGCTCTGGCCGTTTGCAAGTACAGTAGGAGTGCCAAGCGAGTGCATTCAAGTGGGCGGGATCAGCTGTGGGTTAGATGATAAAAACCCGGAGCAGACAGATCCATTCATTATTTCAATAGCAGACTGGAACAAGAGCTGTTGACACATGAACGAAAATTTGATGAACACACTCGACAAGATCCACACAGACCAACTTCAACTCGTGTTCTTAATGAACCTACTTTAAGATTCCCACTTCGTTGATCTGCTCCAGAATAAAATATTGCTTGGGAGGAAACAATAGTCAAGAGTACAACGTTCAAAGAAAGGAGACAGGCCGGTGGTGTCGGTGTCAAAGTCGATAAATGTCATCGCATTTTAAATAGAAGTGCAGGGATTGGAGTGATCGTTTATTTGAAAGGCTGACTGACCAGAAAACTCTCGGCTGAATAAGTGCACTTTGAAATATTAAAGATACTGCTTTCCTCACTGTCACGCACTCTTCGAGCCCCCGCAGAGATTCACCAAAGCATTTGTTGCACTCGAACTAAAACAAACTATGGATGGAGGCGCTGGACGTGTGAGTGCCGCACAGCAGCAGACGCCGCTTTGGGTCTTGTGTTTGTTCTCTCGGTTTCGGATCCAGCTAAATTATAACGACACTCACGGGCTGGTGGCAACACTTCACGTGTCCAACGAAAGGCTTGCTGAGATCTACCTGACTAGAATATTTGTGGTGTTCTTCGTGAACGGAGCAGAGTAGCAGGGTGTGATCGCGGCGTCACCAGCGTCAGGATTGGCTCAGCTGCTCTGTGCGCGCTGACAGTTCCGCTTCCTGAGACCATTTCAGAGGAAAGCAAAACCACAGAAGAACGATCTAGAACGTGTGGGGCTGTGCACGGAGCCATGGCGCCCTGTTCACGGCCAGCTTCTGATGACGCTGGAGCCGAGAGCTGCTATGTCAATGAGACACATGGAAACTGATAAATATTAAACATATATATGTACATATTGAAAAGATGACAATTAAAATGATCTAACAACCCCGTGGTGTGTCGCTGATTTTATACACGACTTGTGTAGTTACAACCTTTGATATGCTCTGCTGTTTAACAGTAATGAGTGCAAATGGAAAGATTTTAAAGCCTCAAATTCAAACAGCTTTTAACGAAAGAAAGCTGTGGCCGCGCGCACAGAAAAGATGTTACTTTGTTTGTTGTCCGTGTTACAATCCGCGCTGTGAGCACAGCACTGGAGAGATGCAGGCGGAAGGAGTCGGGCTATTGCTCGGAGGTAGACAGCGGGGAAAGTGCGTCGATGCACAGCGGGGCTCTGATTTGATATGCTGAAGCCTCCAGAGAAGAATCCACATTAACACACGGACAGGATTTTATTGTAGTTAACATTTTAATTTTTTATTCTTTTTTAAATTATTTGTCACCAAGAATGATCCTTCTATTACACATTTGGACAGCTGTACGCATTTCGTCTTTAAAATGCGTCCCTCCCGTCAACAGGATGATGTTGAATCCAGCATTATAAGATTTAATAGTCTGATTATAGAGTGGTGTAACACACGATGTCGGGCAAAAGGCTCCATGAATGCTCGGTTTGAATTCAAGCAGTTCATAAAAGGGAAAAGCACCCACAGTCTGTGCGTAAAAACACCAGGAGCACCGTTCCCTCAGTTGTGTGTCCGCAAAGAGAAGACTGTAATCGTGTATGCTTTCCATCATGTCATCACAAATCACATCACGAGAATATCTGTGGCGTTCTTCGTGAACGGAGTAGATGTGTTGACTTTTGATTCAGCAAACTGCCTCAGAGTAAAACACCGCTGTAGAAGGACCCACAGACACACAGCGTGCACGGTTTCTCTTTTAATTGACGACCCACAGCCATGTACTTTCTGGGTTGGCACACACATAATTGCACTGCAGCTCTCCCGGTGTGGCGCGCACAGCTTCTTTCGATGCCTCCTCTTCTCCACTCCAGCGTCACTAAAAGCAGTAGAGAGCTCGTCAGTGCCATCACCACCACCTGTCCACTCACCTGCCCGGCACTTGAGCTCACTGTACCGCCCCTCCCCTGAAGCTGAGCCAGGAACCACACCTCCGCCACTAACGGACACCTGTTTGCGCTCCACATACTGTACTGTGGATGTCAGTCTAGGTCCTCGGGATCGTGTCTTTCACCGATCTCGTGCCGTCCTCGATGGAAATCCCCGCGTAATGATGTCTGTCTAAAGAGGTCGTAATGGGAACCGCGTATGAGCTGCAAACACTGAATCTCAGGGTGTCGTTAAGATCCTCGAGATGGTGGCTTAGACCGCTCTCTGTCGGTCGTGGATTTTCCCCCTCCACCGACATCCCCACTGGATGATCTCTGTCCCCGACCGACAAATAGGTTATGATGGGGATAAAACAACATGAAACCTGAAATTCAGAACTGGCGGACACCAGCTTCTCTTCTACAGTTTGTCAAAAGCTGCTCGCAGCGTGGACGAGGCCGTGCGCGCAGGTGCTGGTTGATGAAGCTGAGTGCACAGCGACCGGCTCTCCGCGAGTCAGTGTGTGCCTGCATTTCCCCGCAACTGCCAGAGTCATTTTGCCGCTCCCGTGCTGTGCTCGCAGCGTGGATTTCAACAGTGAAAGCATACACGACTACTGTCTTCAATTCGTTGACATACATTTAAAACACCTCTATACTCTGCCGTCGCTTTTGTGGTTGTTGAAGCACACCTTTCAGTGTGTATGAATCCGCGGGAGTTTCTGCTCTCCCTGTCCTGGCGTGGTTCGGAGCGCAGGCGATAGTAAAGAAGAAAGTGTGAATCGAGGAAGCTCGCGCCACCGGTCTCGCTCTGGCCGTTTGCAAGTACAGTAGGAGTGCCAAGCGAGTGCATTCAAGTGGGCGGGATCAGCTGTGGGTTAGATGATAAAAACCCGGAGCAGACAGATCCATTCATTATTTCAATAGCAGACTGGAACAAGAGCTGTTGACACATGAACGAAAATTTGATGAACACACTCGACAAGATCCACACAGACCAACTTCAACTCGTGTTCTTAATGAACCTACTTTAAGATTCCCACTTCGTTGATCTGCTCCAGAATAAAATATTGCTTGGGAGGAAACAATAGTCAAGAGTACAACGTTCAAAGAAAGGAGACAGGCCGGTGGTGTCGGTGTCAAAGTCGATAAATGTCATCGCATTTTAAATAGAAGTGCAGGGATTGGAGTGATCGTTTATTTGAAAGGCTGACTGACCAGAAAACTCTCGGCTGAATAAGTGCACTTTGAAATATTAAAGATACTGCTTTCCTCACTGTCACGCACTCTTCGAGCCCCCGCAGAGATTCACCAAAGCATTTGTTGCACTCGAACTAAAACAAACTATGGATGGAGGCGCTGGACGTGTGAGTGCCGCACAGCAGCAGACGCCGCTTTGGGTCTTGTGTTTGTTCTCTCGGTTTCGGATCCAGCTAAATTATAACGACACTCACGGGCTGGTGGCAACACTTCACGTGTCCAACGAAAGGCTTGCTGAGATCTACCTGACTAGAATATTTGTGGTGTTCTTCGTGAACGGAGCAGAGTAGCAGGGTGTGATCGCGGCGTCACCAGCGTCAGGATTGGCTCAGCTGCTCTGTGCGCGCTGACAGTTCCGCTTCCTGAGACCATTTCAGAGGAAAGCAAAACCACAGAAGAACGATCTAGAACGTGTGGGGCTGTGCACGGAGCCATGGCGCCCTGTTCACGGCCAGCTTCTGATGACGCTGGAGCCGAGAGCTGCTATGTCAATGAGACACATGGAAACTGATAAATATTAAACATATATATGTACATATTGAAAAGATGACAATTAAAATGATCTAACAACCCCGTGGTGTGTCGCTGATTTTATACACGACTTGTGTAGTTACAACCTTTGATATGCTCTGCTGTTTAACAGTAATGAGTGCAAATGGAAAGATTTTAAAGCCTCAAATTCAAACAGCTTTTAACGAAAGAAAGCTGTGGCCGCGCGCACAGAAAAGATGTTACTTTGTTTGTTGTCCGTGTTACAATCCGCGCTGTGAGCGCAGCACTGGAGAGATGCAGGCGGAAGGAGTCGGGCTATTGCTCGGAGGTAGACAGCGGGGAAAGTGCGTCGATGCACAGCGGGGCTCTGATTTGATATGCTGAAGCCTCCAGAGAAGAATCCACATTAACACACGGACAGGATTTTATTGTAGTTAACATTTTAATTTTTTATTCTTTTTTAAATTATTTGTCACCAAGAATGATCCTTCTATTACACATTTGGACAGCTGTACGCATTTCGTCTTTAAAATGCGTCCCTCCCGTCAACAGGATGATGTTGAATCCAGCATTATAAGATTTAATAGTCTGATTATAGAGTGGTGTAACACACGATGTCGGGCAAAAGGCTCCATGAATGCTCGGTTTGAATTCAAGCAGTTCATAAAAGGGAAAAGCACCCACAGTCTGTGCGTAAAAACACCAGGAGCACCGTTCCCTCAGTTGTGTGTCCGCAAAGAGAAGACTGTAATCGTGTATGCTTTCCATCATGTCATCACAAATCACATCACGAGAATATCTGTGGCGTTCTTCGTGAACGGAGTAGATGTGTTGACTTTTGATTCAGCAAACTGCCTCAGAGTAAAACACCGCTGTAGAAGGACCCACAGACACACAGCGTGCACGGTTTCTCTTTTAATTGACGACCCACAGCCATGTACTTTCTGGGTTGGCACACACATAATTGCACTGCAGCTCTCCCGGTGTGGCGCGCACAGCTTCTTTCGATGCCTCCTCTTCTCCACTCCAGCGTCACTAAAAGCAGTAGAGAGCTCGTCAGTGCCATCACCACCACCTGTCCACTCACCTGCCCGGCACTTGAGCTCACTGTACCGCCCCTCCCCTGAAGCTGAGCCAGGAACCACACCTCCGCCACTAACGGACACCTGTTTGCGCTCCACATACTGTACTGTGGATGTCAGTCTAGGTCCTCGGGATCGTGTCTTTCACCGATCTCGTGCCGTCCTCGATGGAAATCCCCGCGTAATGATGTCTGTCTAAAGAGGTCGTAATGGGAACCGCGTATGAGCTGCAAACACTGAATCTCAGGGTGTCGTTAAGATCCTCGAGATGGTGGCTTAGACCGCTCTCTGTCGGTCGTGGATTTTCCCCCTCCACCGACATCCCCACTGGATGATCTCTGTCCCCGACCGACAAATAGGTTATGATGGGGATAAAACAACATGAAACCTGAAATTCAGAACTGGCGGACACCAGCTTCTCTTCTACAGTTTGTCAAAAGCTGCTCGCAGCGTGGACGAGGCCGTGCGCGCAGGTGCTGGTTGATGAAGCTGAGTGCACAGCGACCGGCTCTCCGCGAGTCAGTGTGTGCCTGCATTTCCCCGCAACTGCCAGAGTCATTTTGCCGCTCCCGTGCTGTGCTCGCAGCGTGGATTTCAACAGTGAAAGCATACACGACTACTGTCTTCAATTCGTTGACATACATTTAAAACACCTCTATACTCTGCCGTCGCTTTTGTGGTTGTTGAAGCACACCTTTCAGTGTGTATGAATCCGCGGGAGTTTCTGCTCTCCCTGTCCTGGCGTGGTTCGGAGCGCAGGCGATAGTAAAGAAGAAAGTGTGAATCGAGGAAGCTCGCGCCACCGGTCTCGCTCTGGCCGTTTGCAAGTACAGTAGGAGTGCCAAGCGAGTGCATTCAAGTGGGCGGGATCAGCTGTGGGTTAGATGATAAAAACCCGGAGCAGACAGATCCATTCATTATTTCAATAGCAGACTGGAACAAGAGCTGTTGACACATGAACGAAAATTTGATGAACACACTCGACAAGATCCACACAGACCAACTTCAACTCGTGTTCTTAATGAACCTACTTTAAGATTCCCACTTCGTTGATCTGCTCCAGAATAAAATATTGCTTGGGAGGAAACAATAGTCAAGAGTACAACGTTCAAAGAAAGGAGACAGGCCGGTGGTGTCGGTGTCAAAGTCGATAAATGTCATCGCATTTTAAATAGAAGTGCAGGGATTGGAGTGATCGTTTATTTGAAAGGCTGACTGACCAGAAAACTCTCGGCTGAATAAGTGCACTTTGAAATATTAAAGATACTGCTTTCCTCACTGTCACGCACTCTTCGAGCCCCCGCAGAGATTCACCAAAGCATTTGTTGCACTCGAACTAAAACAAACTATGGATGGAGGCGCTGGACGTGTGAGTGCCGCACAGCAGCAGACGCCGCTTTGGGTCTTGTGTTTGTTCTCTCGGTTTCGGATCCAGCTAAATTATAACGACACTCACGGGCTGGTGGCAACACTTCACGTGTCCAACGAAAGGCTTGCTGAGATCTACCTGACTAGAATATTTGTGGTGTTCTTCGTGAACGGAGCAGAGTAGCAGGGTGTGATCGCGGCGTCACCAGCGTCAGGATTGGCTCAGCTGCTCTGTGCGCGCTGACAGTTCCGCTTCCTGAGACCATTTCAGAGGAAAGCAAAACCACAGAAGAACGATCTAGAACGTGTGGGGCTGTGCACGGAGCCATGGCGCCCTGTTCACGGCCAGCTTCTGATGACGCTGGAGCCGAGAGCTGCTATGTCAATGAGACACATGGAAACTGATAAATATTAAACATATATATGTACATATTGAAAAGATGACAATTAAAATGATCTAACAACCCCGTGGTGTGTCGCTGATTTTATACACGACTTGTGTAGTTACAACCTTTGATATGCTCTGCTGTTTAACAGTAATGAGTGCAAATGGAAAGATTTTAAAGCCTCAAATTCAAACAGCTTTTAACGAAAGAAAGCTGTGGCCGCGCGCACAGAAAAGATGTTACTTTGTTTGTTGTCCGTGTTACAATCCGCGCTGTGAGCACAGCACTGGAGAGATGCAGGCGGAAGGAGTCGGGCTATTGCTCGGAGGTAGACAGCGGGGAAAGTGCGTCGATGCACAGCGGGGCTCTGATTTGATATGCTGAAGCCTCCAGAGAAGAATCCACATTAACACACGGACAGGATTTTATTGTAGTTAACATTTTAATTTTTTATTCTTTTTTAAATTATTTGTCACCAAGAATGATCCTTCTATTACACATTTGGACAGCTGTACGCATTTCGTCTTTAAAATGCGTCCCTCCCGTCAACAGGATGATGTTGAATCCAGCATTATAAGATTTAATAGTCTGATTATAGAGTGGTGTAACACACGATGTCGGGCAAAAGGCTCCATGAATGCTCGGTTTGAATTCAAGCAGTTCATAAAAGGGAAAAGCACCCACAGTCTGTGCGTAAAAACACCAGGAGCACCGTTCCCTCAGTTGTGTGTCCGCAAAGAGAAGACTGTAATCGTGTATGCTTTCCATCATGTCATCACAAATCACATCACGAGAATATCTGTGGCGTTCTTCGTGAACGGAGTAGATGTGTTGACTTTTGATTCAGCAAACTGCCTCAGAGTAAAACACCGCTGTAGAAGGACCCACAGACACACAGCGTGCACGGTTTCTCTTTTAATTGACGACCCACAGCCATGTACTTTCTGGGTTGGCACACACATAATTGCACTGCAGCTCTCCCGGTGTGGCGTGCACAGCTTCTTTCGATGCCTCCTCTTCTCCACTCCAGCGTCACTAAAAGCAGTAGAGAGCTCGTCAGTGCCATCACCACCACCTGTCCACTCACCTGCCCGGCACTTGAGCTCACTGTACCGCCCCTCCCCTGAAGCTGAGCCAGGAACCACACCTCCGCCACTAACGGACACCTGTTTGCGCTCCACATACTGTACTGTGGATGTCAGTCTAGGTCCTCGGGATCGTGTCTTTCACCGATCTCGTGCCGTCCTCGATGGAAATCCCCGCGTAATGATGTCTGTCTAAAGAGGTCGTAATGGGAACCGCGTATGAGCTGCAAACACTGAATCTCAGGGTGTCGTTAAGATCCTCGAGATGGTGGCTTAGACCGCTCTCTGTCGGTCGTGGATTTTCCCCCTCCACCGACATCCCCACTGGATGATCTCTGTCCCCGACCGACAAATAGGTTATGATGGGGATAAAACAACATGAAACCTGAAATTCAGAACTGGCGGACACCAGCTTCTCTTCTACAGTTTGTCAAAAGCTGCTCGCAGCGTGGACGAGGCCGTGCGCGCAGGTGCTGGTTGATGAAGCTGAGTGCACAGCGACCGGCTCTCCGCGAGTCAGTGTGTGCCTGCATTTCCCCGCAACTGCCAGAGTCATTTTGCCGCTCCCGTGCTGTGCTCGCAGCGTGGATTTCAACAGTGAAAGCATACACGACTACTGTCTTCAATTCGTTGACATACATTTAAAACACCTCTATACTCTGCCGTCGCTTTTGTGGTTGTTGAAGCACACCTTTCAGTGTGTATGAATCCGCGGGAGTTTCTGCTCTCCCTGTCCTGGCGTGGTTCGGAGCGCAGGCGATAGTAAAGAAGAAAGTGTGAATCGAGGAAGCTCGCGCCACCGGTCTCGCTCTGGCCGTTTGCAAGTACAGTAGGAGTGCCAAGCGAGTGCATTCAAGTGGGCGGGATCAGCTGTGGGTTAGATGATAAAAACCCGGAGCAGACAGATCCATTCATTATTTCAATAGCAGACTGGAACAAGAGCTGTTGACACATGAACGAAAATTTGATGAACACACTCGACAAGATCCACACAGACCAACTTCAACTCGTGTTCTTAATGAACCTACTTTAAGATTCCCACTTCGTTGATCTGCTCCAGAATAAAATATTGCTTGGGAGGAAACAATAGTCAAGAGTACAACGTTCAAAGAAAGGAGACAGGCCGGTGGTGTCGGTGTCAAAGTCGATAAATGTCATCGCATTTTAAATAGAAGTGCAGGGATTGGAGTGATCGTTTATTTGAAAGGCTGACTGACCAGAAAACTCTCGGCTGAATAAGTGCACTTTGAAATATTAAAGATACTGCTTTCCTCACTGTCACGCACTCTTCGAGCCCCCGCAGAGATTCACCAAAGCATTTGTTGCACTCGAACTAAAACAAACTATGGATGGAGGCGCTGGACGTGTGAGTGCCGCACAGCAGCAGACGCCGCTTTGGGTCTTGTGTTTGTTCTCTCGGTTTCGGATCCAGCTAAATTATAACGACACTCACGGGCTGGTGGCAACACTTCACGTGTCCAACGAAAGGCTTGCTGAGATCTACCTGACTAGAATATTTGTGGTGTTCTTCGTGAACGGAGCAGAGTAGCAGGGTGTGATCGCGGCGTCACCAGCGTCAGGATTGGCTCAGCTGCTCTGTGCGCGCTGACAGTTCCGCTTCCTGAGACCATTTCAGAGGAAAGCAAAACCACAGAAGAACGATCTAGAACGTGTGGGGCTGTGCACGGAGCCATGGCGCCCTGTTCACGGCCAGCTTCTGATGACGCTGGAGCCGAGAGCTGCTATGTCAATGAGACACATGGAAACTGATAAATATTAAACATATATATGTACATATTGAAAAGATGACAATTAAAATGATCTAACAACCCCGTGGTGTGTCGCTGATTTTATACACGACTTGTGTAGTTACAACCTTTGATATGCTCTGCTGTTTAACAGTAATGAGTGCAAATGGAAAGATTTTAAAGCCTCAAATTCAAACAGCTTTTAACGAAAGAAAGCTGTGGCCGCGCGCACAGAAAAGATGTTACTTTGTTTGTTGTCCGTGTTACAATCCGCGCTGTGAGCACAGCACTGGAGAGATGCAGGCGGAAGGAGTCGGGCTATTGCTCGGAGGTAGACAGCGGGGAAAGTGCGTCGATGCACAGCGGGGCTCTGATTTGATATGCTGAAGCCTCCAGAGAAGAATCCACATTAACACACGGACAGGATTTTATTGTAGTTAACATTTTAATTTTTTATTCTTTTTTAAATTATTTGTCACCAAGAATGATCCTTCTATTACACATTTGGACAGCTGTACGCATTTCGTCTTTAAAATGCGTCCCTCCCGTCAACAGGATGATGTTGAATCCAGCATTATAAGATTTAATAGTCTGATTATAGAGTGGTGTAACACACGATGTCGGGCAAAAGGCTCCATGAATGCTCGGTTTGAATTCAAGCAGTTCATAAAAGGGAAAAGCACCCACAGTCTGTGCGTAAAAACACCAGGAGCACCGTTCCCTCAGTTGTGTGTCCGCAAAGAGAAGACTGTAATCGTGTATGCTTTCCATCATGTCATCACAAATCACATCACGAGAATATCTGTGGCGTTCTTCGTGAACGGAGTAGATGTGTTGACTTTTGATTCAGCAAACTGCCTCAGAGTAAAACACCGCTGTAGAAGGACCCACAGACACACAGCGTGCACGGTTTCTCTTTTAATTGACGACCCACAGCCATGTACTTTCTGGGTTGGCACACACATAATTGCACTGCAGCTCTCCCGGTGTGGCGCGCACAGCTTCTTTCGATGCCTCCTCTTCTCCACTCCAGCGTCACTAAAAGCAGTAGAGAGCTCGTCAGTGCCATCACCACCACCTGTCCACTCACCTGCCCGGCACTTGAGCTCACTGTACCGCCCCTCCCCTGAAGCTGAGCCAGGAACCACACCTCCGCCACTAACGGACACCTGTTTGCGCTCCACATACTGTACTGTGGATGTCAGTCTAGGTCCTCGGGATCGTGTCTTTCACCGATCTCGTGCCGTCCTCGATGGAAATCCCCGCGTAATGATGTCTGTCTAAAGAGGTCGTAATGGGAACCGCGTATGAGCTGCAAACACTGAATCTCAGGGTGTCGTTAAGATCCTCGAGATGGTGGCTTAGACCGCTCTCTGTCGGTCGTGGATTTTCCCCCTCCACCGACATCCCCACTGGATGATCTCTGTCCCCGACCGACAAATAGGTTATGATGGGGATAAAACAACATGAAACCTGAAATTCAGAACTGGCGGACACCAGCTTCTCTTCTACAGTTTGTCAAAAGCTGCTCGCAGCGTGGACGAGGCCGTGCGCGCAGGTGCTGGTTGATGAAGCTGAGTGCACAGCGACCGGCTCTCCGCGAGTCAGTGTGTGCCTGCATTTCCCCGCAACTGCCAGAGTCATTTCGTCGCTCCCCTGCTGTGCTCACAGCGTGGATTTTCATCAGTGAAAGCATACACGACTACTGTCTTCCCTTCACTGACACGAATTTCAAAGATTTCTACTGTACGGTGTCTTTTATCGTAATTGAAGCACATCTTTCAGTGTGCATGAATTCGCTGGAGTCTCTGCTCTTCCTCTCCTGACGTGGTTCAGAGCGCAGGCAGTAAAGAACAAAATGTGCATCGAGGAAACTCGCGCCACCGGTGTCACTCTCCCCCTTTACACGTACACCACTCCAGCACACCGTGCGCAGCGGTGCTCCTGGTGTTTTTACGCACAGACTTTGGGTGCCGCTATTGTTTTATGAACTACTTGAATTCAAATGGAACATACATGAAACTTTCTGCCAGGTATGGTGTTGTACACAATGCGCCGCCTGCGCTATAATGCTCAGCGGGCGTACCAACCGTGTTTGGCAACGTTGCTTTTTGCGGAAGGATCGTGTCAGAGTCCACACCGATGAACGTCGAGTCAAAGATTTACTGAACATGATTTGTGATGTGTTGACTTTTCCTTGACCAAACTGCCTCAGAGTAAAACACGGCACTCCTGTTTGCGCTCCAGACACTACACTCTATAGATGCAGACCGTGTCTCACACCGATCTGTGCCGGTTGTGTATTTGCTCCACCGGCAAACAGCTTATGATGGCGGTAAAACATGAAACAACAGGAAACCTGAAATACAGAACTGGCGGACACCAGCTTCTCTTCTACAGTTTGTCAAAAGCTGCTCGCAGCGTGGATTTCAACACTATATTAATGCATGCTACATGTCATGTATGCTTCCTTATTACTTTCTTCACTTCATTAATAAAACATAAACATTAAAAGTGCGGTGGCGTCAGCCACAGAATTAAATTCCAGTTGTGGCACTATGTTAACGACAGAGACATGAAAATATTATCCCCCCTGTTAGGTATTTTAGTACCATGGTAGCATTTACTGGATATTGTTTTATAGTGACATTATGCAGGAAAACTCTGTCATTCAATAAGGCCCCTTTGTTTTAGTTATTTTTCTCTCTGACCCAAGAATTGATGTGTAAGACTCACAGGCTGGTACCCCAAGGTCGAAAATACCACAGAGATGAGACCACTTCCTTACTCCCATCCTCCCTTTTTCTTTATCTCCTGGAAAAGGCTCGTTAAAGGCTAGGTGGTTTGTTTCAGAATTCACTGATGAAAGAACTCTGTATTCTATGTCTAGGAGTGTATTTTGCTGGGATGATCATAAATTGTAGCTGAACTGATAAACTACACACAGGATACTTCTTTGCTCACAAGGCAGGAAGACGTTTCCTTATTTGGTCTGTACCGGTTTGAACTGGGAAAGCTGACACACGAACCTTTTTTTCATCTATATAAACTGCTGTGTATCAAATAAACCTTTGAGTCGATTGGGAAGGCAACCTAAAGCAGTCTCTGTTTTCTTGTTCTCCCAAGCTGCTCCCGAGCTCGTACTAACACGCTGAATGGCATACCTGAGTGTTACTTTAAATAATTAGGAATCTTAGAAGGAAAGGACAAAACTCTGCTTATCGCTCACGCCACGGAGGAAACCCGGGACGGCAATTTCCTTCAATTTTGGTGTCAGAAGTGGGATCCGCTGACAGAAGGTAAATACACGTCTTTAATATTTATATGAGACCGTGTTATGCCTCTCTCAGTGATCGATCCATAAAGAAACGGGATATGCTGACGAAGTTTCACTTAGTGATCCAGAGAGATACACTGACGACTTCCTCAGTCCCCGAATAAAGTAAATTAACCCTTGTGTGGTGTTGGTGGACACAGGAAGTTGCCTGTTGTCTTGAATATTTTAATTTTGTTTAAGTTGCTCACTCAGAAAGAGTGACACAGGAAGTTGCCTGTTGTCTTAAATACTTCTCGTTAAGTGAGAAGTTGCTCACCAAAGAGTGACACAGGAAGTTGCCTGTTGTCTTAAATACTTCTCGTTAAGTGAGAAGTTGCTCACCAAAGAGTGACACAGGGAGAAGTTGAACGGGTCTCACAGACCCGATTACCATACAAGGGTTAAAAGCAGTAAATTAAAAGCAGAAAGACACAGGAAGTTGCCTGTTGTTTTACGAGAAGTTGCTCGTTAAGCGAGAAGTTGCTCGCTAAGTGAGAGTTGCTCACACAAACAAAAAATTGCTAGCAATAAATTTAAAGTGACCTCAGCTGTGCCGCAGCGAAAATACTAACCTAAATCCTCCTAGCGTGTAAACCCCTCTGGAAATCACTGAACATGGGTCAGAATTATTCAAAGACCACAGACAGGTCCGATAAAAAATCTAAAGTACCTGTAAAACCAAAAAATTAATAAAATACAAAATAAAGTCTCAAATAACAGCTCAGTACGACTCCCATTTCCGGTTACGTGTAACCTACGTCCGCGAATCGGTGAAGACGTCCATGATCACGTATCCAGAACATGCGGGAGTGCTTATGTGACTGACTTTGTTTACAACTTAAGAAGTTCAATGCATTCTAATTTCTTTCCGGAGCCTTATCCCGAACGATTATCGCCAGAAAACAGGTCAGTAGAAATGTTGAATATCATTTGTGATAAGAAAAGTAGTCTGCTTAAAAAGTCCTGTAGAAAATATATGATAGAATGCCGCGACGTGATGCATCAAATGTTACCGCTATGGACAAAAGGAGGGTAAATAATGACAAAGTCGCCGATTTCTTTAAGAATCTAAAGAAATTCCTGCTAACAATGTCCAGAGACAAAAGTGACTTAAATGCAGTAACTATGTGTAAACAGAAGCCTGATGAATCTATCCTAGTATTCATGAAACGCTTTATGCACTGTTGGACAAGCTAGAGGTGCAAATTTAGCTCAGTTTTCCAGCAGCCGCAGACACCCAAAGCAAAAATGAATTTGTGTATTTCATTTAACATAAAGGGTGAAATGTTTGCTGACACTGATAACAGCTTATGTTTTCTCTGCCCTATGTACCGACATGATGGAGAAGGAACATCCTCTGTGTCAGCTGGACCCTCAGCAGAGAATGAACTCAACATCCTTTTTGTCCGGTACTCTATGTCACACACTGTGCCAAAAAAAAACGTGTACAGACGCCACTAACAGGTAATCCCATGACTGGGAGCCACACTTTTGTTTCTCTCACACTGTTCAACAACATGATAACTGCTCACACAAGTGAAGGTCAAACAGTGATTTTGTTACATAACTCAGACATAGGTTACGAAATATGTCGACACATAGATCTAACCTACCCTATCCACTGTACTATTTCTGCAGTTACATTGCCAGCTGAATACCAGAATATGACATTATGGTCAAAAAGTGAGAATGATATAGGATTTATTGACTGTACACTTTATCACGCACAGCTAAAAAACAAAAAGCGAGTATATGTCAGGCAATGTCCCCTTTCCACGGAAAAAGCCGCAGCTCTAGATGTCATGATAGGAGATTTATTGACTACAGGAGCAATAAAGCCCACACTCCTGTCAATCCTGTGCCAAAGCCTAACAAACCTGGCGTATGGCGTTTCATACAAGACTTAAGGCAAATTAATGCAGTCAACATTCCTCTGCCACCTCTCGTTTCAGATGTTCACAGCATATTGACATGCATTGCATACACACTTTACCGTGGTGGAAGACACACAGCCGTTATTTGCATTCACACATAGAAATAAGCAGTACACTTGGACTCGTTTGCCCCAAGGCATGATAGACAGCTCTGCTGCTTTCTCAATGGTGCTCCACTCCTCCAGGGCTGCACCCTGATCCACATGTGGATGACCTCCTCCTCTGTGCTGAAAGTGAAAAACTATGTCAAACTGCTACACACATGCTTCTCCAGCACCTCCAAAAGACTGGCCACAAAGCATCAGCAAAGAAAATGCAGTACTGTCAGACTTCTGTTCAATATTTGGGATTCACACTGTCTCACGGAAAACGTTCCATGACTGCAGACAGGGTCAAAGCTGTGACCTCCGTCCCTCGTCCCACTACACAGAAGGAAATGTTGTCCTTCCTGGGCATGGTGAACTATTGCAGACAGTGGATACCAGACTGTTCTTTTCATGACCACATTCTGCGTGACTGTTGTAAAAAAGACAAGCCTCCTCGAATACTGTGGTCCACAGAAATGACTGCCTCTTTCAATGCATTACAGGGAGTGCTGACCTCCGCCACTCAAAGGTGCTGCCTGAATTGTTCAGGAATGCCGGCCTGCCTGAGGGCAGTAGCAGCTTGCTCTATCATGATAAGGGACTGCGAGAAGCTCACACTCTCACATGACACTATTCTACACACCAATCACCAGGTCACGACCATTCTAGCAAACATAACTAAACAACATATGCAAATCTCACATTTATTGATCCTATGCTGTGTTCTTCTGACCGACAGGATGGCTCAGACAGGCTTGACGTTCATGACTGCATGACACGTATACAGGAATCCACAGCACCATGTCCAGATTTAGAGCAAACACCTATCCCAGACTCAGCCACGGTTTATGTGGACGGGTCCTGTTCAAGGCCGAGTGACAACTCATTTCTTTGTGGCTATTCAGTGGTAACAGTGCCTGACATCATACTAGAGGCTCACTCATTACCATTTCACTCAGCACAAAAAGCAGAGCTCATGGCTTTAATACGCGCCTGTGAGCTACATTTGGATAAGCATGTGACGATTTACACAGACAGCCGCTATGCATTTGGCGTTGTGCATGACTTTGGCACATTGTGGAGACAGAGAGGATTTAGATCTGCTGATGGAAAATAAATTGCTAAATTCTGATTTTGTTCAAAGACTTTTTCAGGCTATACAGCTACCATCGGCCGTTGCAGTTGTAAAAACGAATGGACACAGTACAGCTGACACAGACGAAGCAACAGGTAATGCCTTAGCAGACGTGACAGCCAAGGCTGCAGCTCCCACCTCCGCAGGAAGTATTATCTGTGCCCATACAGCTGCCACTTGTTACACTCCCAGACTATTTAGACACAAATGTTGATTTAAAATTCATACAAGAGCAAGCCTCTGCATAGAATAATGACTGTACCTTAGAAGACAGAGATGGCCTATACAAAATCTTAAGGGTTTGATTGCCCTCCCATATTGCCTGATGCCAGTCCTTGCCCGACATTTTCACTGTGTGAGTCATGTCGGACAAAGAGGGGTAATAGGGGCAATAAAATCAAGATTTGTAATTGAGAAAACATCACATGCAGTAAAAAGCATATTAGCAACCTGTCTAACATGTGCACGAACTAATGTAGGTAGCTCAAAAGCGAAACATCAGCATTTACCACAACCAGATTTTCCATTTCATACATTACAAATTGATTTTACACATATGCCAGCGCAAGGAAGCATCAAGTACTTACTGGTAATAGTGGATCAATTTAGTAAATGAGTAGAAGCTTATCCAACCTCAAAAGAAACTGTAGAAGTAGTCTGTCAAAAGTTGAGCAATGAAATAATACCCAGATTCGGAATACCTCACCAGATTAACAGTGATAGAGGATCTTCATTCACATTAGAAGTAATTCAAAAGTGTGCTAAAACTTTAATGACCTGGGTCAAATTACTTCCTCAAGTCCTCTGTGAGATTGGAATGACTCCATCTGCAGTAACCAAATTATCTCCATTTGAAATAAGACTATTTCCAACACCATGGTCAGCTTCCAGAGGGGCACCGCTAGTAGAAGGTGATGTATATTGCATTGTCCACTGATGTTCACAACCTGATAGAAAAACTGAATAATAACTATCAGAAAGTTTGTCTCTCTCAGCCTTTCCCCTCCACAGTTCCACCAGTGGAGACAAGGAGACGCATGTTGGAGAAGCCACTAAAACCAAGGACTCTCTGGGAGGCCGCGCGTGTTCCAGCCCCAGACTGTACTGGCAGTGACGAAGAACCAGCATCCTTACGGACGGACAACCTCAGTGGATTCATGCCAGCAGGGTTAAGACCAGCCCAATCGGACCATCTCAGGCGTCGGATCAAGCAGACGACATCTCCGGCGAGCCAGCGCCCGGAACTAGAGCAAATAAACACACACGGGTAGATGACATCTCAGGCGAGCCAGCGCCCGGATCCAGTACATACACACACAATCACTGATTAACACACAACGCCTGAAAGAACAACAACAAGGTACTCAAACATCCAGCAGGAACAGAAAGCCAAAAGTACCACATGATGTCTAACCTGATAAAGCCAGACTCATTTCATCCTGATAATGGAGAAAATGAAATGCCCATTGTCATCATACGACGCTTATTCTGTGTCTCTCGAACCTGGGACCAGGCCAGAAGACGACTGAAGAACTGTCTTTTTTATATATTTAGGTTATTAATCATATCTACTGCATTAACCTTAGGATTTTTATTTACTATTTCATATTGTAAAGTGCAACCCTGTTCACATTTCTGCAAGCCACATTTTCAATGATAACCCATATAGCTACTAGTACAGCTACTTCAATGTATTTGCAATTGGCACAAATTGACCCAGATTATGTGTCAGATGTCATCAATGATGATCCTGATGTATATATTGAACATTAGGTTGTGAACTATTACATTTTATGATTTGCTTTTTATATTATGTTATTACATTTGTGATTTTTCCTTTCTATTTGAGTTATTATTTTTAAAAATAATAAAAGAGGGGAACTGTTAGGTATTTTAGTACCATGGTAGCATTTACTGGATATTGTTTTATAGTGACATTATGCAGGAAAACTCTGTCATTCAATAAGGCCCCTTTGTTTTAGTTATTTTTCTCTCTGACCCAAGAATTGATGTGTAAGACTCACAGGCTGGTACCCCAAGGTCGAAAATACCACAGAGATGAGACCACTTCCTTACTCCCATCCTCCCTTTTTCTTTATCTCCTGGAAAAGGCTCGTTAAAGGCTAGGTGGTTTGTTTCAGAATTCACTGATGAAAGAACTCTGTATTCTATGTCTAGGAGTGTATTTTGCTGGGATGATCATAAATTGTAGCTGAACTGATAAACTACACACAGGATACTTCTTTGCTCACAAGGCAGGAAGACGTTTCCTTATTTGGTCTGTACCGGTTTGAACTGGGAAAGCTGACACACGAACCTTTTTTTCATCTATATAAACTGCTGTGTATCAAATAAACCTTTGAGTCGATTGGGAAGGCAACCTAAAGCAGTCTCTGTTTTCTTGTTCTCCCAAGCTGCTCCCGAGCTCGTACTAACACGCTGAATGGCATACCTGAGTGTTACTTTAAATAATTAGGAATCTTAGAAGGAAAGGACAAAACTCTGCTTATCGCTCACGCCACGGAGGAAACCCGGGACGGCAATTTCCTTCACCCCCCATTTAATTTTATGCTCAGAGACACTTTCTTTTAGTAAGGCCACTGCAATGTCAGCTTTACTGTTGTATAAGTTCCACCAGCAGAGGGCGCTCAGTCTCGTACTCATCGGTAGCGGACTACACTAGAAGAAGTAGTGTCAGCGGTGAAGAGGCAGCATGCGACTGATTAAGCTGCATGCAGCTGGGATAGGGGGATGTATGTTTAATTGGGTGTTGGACTTTTTATGTGACAGGACAATTCAAGTTAAAATAGGGTCGCATGTTTCTGAGCCGTGTGTGATAGAAAATGGAACTCCTCAGGGAAGTGTAGTTAGTCCAACAGTTTTCTCACTTATGATCAATGATATTTTTAAAGATGTGTCTGGTAGTTATGGTAAATCACGTCTTGCTGACGATGGAGCATTATGGGTGAGGGGGAGGAATGTTGACCATCTCGTCCGGAAACTTCAAGAGGGGATTGGTAAAGTGGGGTGTAGACTGGGGTTTTAAATTTTCTGTTGAGAAAACTAAAGTAATGTTTTTCACAAATAAGAAAATTGGGGGTAATGACCTGTTGTACTTGTATGGGAAAGAGTTAGAAAGGGTGGATTGTTTTCGTTTTTGGGGTGTGGTTTTTGACAGGAGATTGACTTGGAAACGTCACGTAGAGCACGTTGTGGGGAATAGTAAAAAGGTTCTTAATATTTTGAGGTGTTTAGCGGGACTGTCATGGGGTGCTAATTTTGCTGCACTTAAGAGTATTTATGTCGCGTTGATTCGATCACGATTGGATTATGGGTGTGTGGTATATGGATCAGCGGCTAAGACTTCCTTGAAGAAGCTGGATGTAATTCAAGCACAAGCACTGAGACTCTGCTTGGGGGCAGTTAAAACAACGCTAATATGTGCTCTACAAGTGGAATCGGGAGAAATGCCGCTGTGTATTAGAAGGCAACAGCTGTTGATTAATTATTGGATAAATTTGAAAGGTCATGCCGACACCCATCCTGTTAAGAAAGTGTTAGGGGCTTGTTGGGAAAGAGGGAAGGTTTTTAAAAATAGTTTTGGGTGGGTTGGAGATGATAGTGCCAGAACTTTTCAAGTGTCTGACATAGTCTTTACTCAGACAGTGTTGTGACCTTTGCGTCCCATATGGACATTGAAGTGTCTTGTCGTGGACAGCTCATTAACGGACACTGAAAAGAGGAAAGTGACCACAGATATTTGTCAAAAATTCTATGACAGATTGGACAGCAAATACTGTGACTTTTTACAGGTGTATACAGATGGGTCAAAAGATCCTAAGACAGAAGCAACTGGTGTAGCAGTGGTAATTCCGGTGTTGCATATCAAGATTGCGAAAAGGACATCAACCCGTCTGGGTGTATATGCAGTTGAATTGTTTGCCATACTGCTGGCTCTAGAATGGGTGGAGGACAGCAGGGTCTCAAAAGTACTGATATGCAGTGATTCATTGTCCGCATTATTAAGTATTGAACAGGGTTACACAACTACCCATCAGCAAATTCTGTATGACATTCTTTTTGCTCATCATAGACTGTCTGACCAAAATAAACATGTGGTAATGATGCGGACTCCGGCTCATGTGGGTATCTTGGGTAATGAAAGAGCGGATAGGTTGGCCAAAGCGGCTGTTAAAAGAGTCAACATAGATGTACAGTTACCATTGTCAAGATCTGAAGGGAAAAGTGTAGTTTGGGCAGAAAGTCGGAACTTGTGGCAAATGGCATGGGATAATGAAACAAAAGGGAGACATTTATATAGGGTGCAAAACACAATAGAAGCTAAGAGGAGTAGCGGATTGCAGAGACGCGAGGAGGTTGTTATCAGTCGAATATGAACGGGCCACTGCTTTTTAAATGGTACTCTTTTTCGGATAGGGAAACATTCGACTGGGTTGTGTGATGGGTGCACTGATATGGAGACGGTTGAGCATGTACTCCTTAGTTGTAGGAAGTATGTAAGTCACAGGAGGGTGATGTGGGGTGAACTGAGTGGTGGAAGGGAACTTACGTTTGAACAAGTGGTTAAAAAGTTAAGTCATGGCGAAGGGAAAGTGGTGGTTTTTCGTTTTTTGAGAAGTACTGGTCTCATCAAGAGGATCTGAGGGTTCAGGAGTGACAGACGGTTAACAGCCAGGAGATGGCAGTAATGAAACAGTTTTGGATGCAAGCTGCCGTTAAACTTGTCTGAAGAAGAAGAAGAAGAAGAAGAGGCAGCATGCGGCCCGCGCGCCAAAGAGAACTGATTGTCATATTTTTCTGTTTTTACAGGTAAGCTGGGTGGTTGATAATATAAAACAGAGGTTCTAAATGTGACAGACAGCAATGGCGATTAATGATAAATGTCTTCTTTGTGCCGAATGTTAAGCTAGAGAGCTAATTTCCAAGTCGATCCCGTTGTTAGCCTGTGCCTATCCAAGTGTTAGACAGTACAGAAACTCTGTGAACCCGGTGCAGGTATTTTTGGGTTAAAGCCACAAGATATATATTTTGCACAATAAGAGAAAATGTGAACTGCTTTATGTTTAGTTCATGAAGAGTGAATGCTATAGAAATGTGTTAAGAAAAACATTTATTTGAAAGAGATCTAGTTTGAAAAATACAGTTAAGAAGACAGGTTCATAAATAGATTAAAACAGTAGTAAAAACAATATAAAACAATAATCAGAGTTCACTATGTTATTCATGTGTATAGTAAAATGTATTTTTGTGATTTAAGCAGTTTATAGATGTGGTGCATATGAATACAGTTCAGGCGAAGTGTCAAGTTTCTGGGAAAGCTGGTAACAGGTGAAGGCTACACAATAGACCCGGGAGAGTTAGCCCCGGTGATGGCTTTAAAGGAAAAGACACCTGCAACCGTCGGAGAGGTACGTCAAATTCTTGGTTTCCTCTCTTATTACAGGCGGTTCATCCCCAACTTCTCCCGTGTAGCCCATCCACTCTACAGCCTGCTCAGCCCTCCATCTTCTGAGAACTCTGCTCCAGTCTCAGCCGACAAGTCCAAAAAGGAGGTGAAGAAAAGTAAAGGGCACTTACCATCACGGGCGCCCATTCAGTGGACGACCTCCCACCAAGAGAAATTGAACCAGCTTGTAGATGCACTTACAAGACCCCCCATTCTCAGGTGCTCCGACTTCACAGAGCCTTTTGTGCTACATTGTGTTGCATCACAGGTTGGGCTAGGTGCTGTTTTGTATCAGCGGCAGCAAGGCAAGATGAGAGTCATAGCATATGGCTCACGCACCCTGAGTCCAGCAGAGAAAAAGTACCACCTGCACTCTGGCAAATTAGAGTTTTTGGCTATGAAGTGGGCGATTTGTGAACGTTTCCAGGATTATCTGTGCCATGCCCCATCGTTTGTGGTGTACACTGATAATAACCCACTAACATATGTGCCTACTACTGCAAAGCTTAACCCACAGGTCACAGATGGGTCGCGGAGCTGGCCAGCTACAACTTCACCATCCGCTACCGTCCAGGCAAGACCAACGCAGATGCTGATGGGCTGTCGCGAATGCCGCTGGACTTTGACAGCTACATGAAGAGCTGTACAGCTGAAGTTGGACAGGAAGCCATAAGCGCATCAATGGAGTCTGTAGAATAGAATAGAATAGAATTCAACTTTATTGTCATTGCACATGCACAGGTACAGGGCAACGAAATGCAGTTTGCATCCATCCAGAAGTGCTTTAGTGATATAGATATATTACAATATATATTAGCAATAATATAGATATGTGAGTATATTACAGAAATGGGTCTATTATGGTATGTTATAATGTACACGGTATGAAGTATGTTGTGAATATTCTATAACTATAAGTATGTACAGGCTGTAGTGAGTACAAGCTATGTACAGGATATGAACAGGATATAAATATGAAAAACTATACAGAATATGAAATAAATAACTTTACAGAATCTGGGATATACAGCTATACAGAAATGGGAACTATGCAAGTTGTAAACAGTTGTAGGATTAAAGATTATCGTATGTACAGAATGATTATTTACACAGAGCTATACAGTAGTGCAGTTAAGATAAGTGAGGGTGTAGATAGTTTCTACAGAGGCTATATAAAGTGCTAGTGGTTGTGAGTGGTGGTTCAGTCCATGTTATTATTGTGTTTGAGGGTACAGTTGTCCATTGTGGGTGTGTGTATGTTCAGTCCATGAGTTTAACGTGGGTCAGATGTCAGGAGGCAGAGTTCAGGAGTCTGACAGCTGTGGGGAAGAAGCTGTTCCGGTACCTGGTGGTCTTAGTCCGGAGGCTCCTGTGGCGCCTCCCAGAGGGCAGGAGGGTGAAGAGTCCATGTGATGGGTGACTGGGGTCTTTGATGATTTTCCCAGCCCTTTTCAGACACCGCTTCCTGTAGATGTCTTTTATGGCAGTAAGTGGTGCTCCGGCGATGCGCTGGGCAGTTTTCACGACCCTCTGCAACGCCTTCCGGTCCGAGGCAGAGCAGTTCCCGTACCAGACTGTTATACAGTTGGTCAGGATGCTCTCGATGGTGCAGCGATAGAAGTTCACCAGGATGTCTGAGGACAGGTGGTTCTTCCTCAGAGTCCTCAAGAAGAAGAGGCGCTGGTGAGCCTTCTTGACCAGCTTGGAGCAGTTGGTCGTCCAGGTGAGATCCTCGGAGATGTGGACTCCCAGGAACTTGAAGCTGCTCACACGCTCCACAGCCGTCCCCTTAATGTGGATGGGTGGATGTGGGTCAGCATTCCTCCTGTAGTCCACGATGAGCTCCTTGGTCTTCTCGGTGTTATGCAGCAGGTTGTTTCTGTCGCACCACTCAGCCAGACGATCCACCTCCTCCCTGTAGGCGGCCTCATCGTTGTCACTGATGAGGCCAATCACCGTGGTGTCATCTGCAAACTTAATGATGGTGTTGGAACCATCAGCAGGTCTGCAGTCGTGGGTGAAGAGGGAGTAGAGGAAAGGGCTCATCACACAGCCTTGTGGTACACCGGTGTTCATTGTGATGGTAGATGAGCAGCGGTTATCCAGCCGGACATGTTGGGGGCGGTTGGTCAGGAAGTCCAGTAACCATTTGCAGATGAGGGAACTGATGCCCAGGTCTGTCAGTTTCCTGATGAGTTGTGAGGGGTGGATTGTATTGAATGCTGAACTGAAGTCTATAAACAGCATTCTGGCGTAGGTGTTGTTGTTGTCCAGGTGTGAGAGGACAGAGTGCATTGCGATGGAGACTGCATCCTCTGTGCTCCTGTTCCGGCGGTATGCGAATTGGTGGGGGTCCAGGGTGGGGGGAAGACAGGATTTGAAGTGTGCTAGGACCAGTCGCTCTAAGCACTTAGTGATGATGGGGGTGAGTGCTACTGGGCGGTAATCATTGAGGCAAGATGGGTTGGAGTTTTTGGGTATCGGGACGATGGAGGTGGATTTGAAGCAGGCCGGTACCACAGCGTGGGCCAAGGACAGATTGAATATGTCTGTGAGCACTCCTGCAAGCTCCCCAGAACACGCTCTGAGAACACGCCCGGGGATGCCATCAGGGCCTGCAGCCTTGTGGACATTGATCCTGCTCAGCACCGCTCCTACATCGGTGGGGGAGAGAGTCATAGGTTGGTGGTCTGGCGTCATGTCTGCTTTGGTTGTGGTTGTGGGGTTCCCTCGCTCAAAACGAGCATAAAAGTTGTTGAGCTCGTTGAGGAAGGAGACATCAGAGGATGCGGGGGAGGGTTTGGTGGTCCTGTAGTCTGTGATGGTCTGGAGTCCTTGCCACATGCGTCGGGGGTTGGAGTTGGAGAAGTGTTCTTCTACCTTCTTTTTGTAATGGTGTTTGGCTTTTTTGATGCCCTTCTTTAGATTAGCCCTGGCTGTACTGTAGGCGTGTGCATCTCCTGACCTAAAGGCAGTGTTGCGGGCCTTCAGGAGGAGACGAACATCCCGGTTCATCCAAGGCTTCTGGTTGGGGTACATGGTGATCCGTTTCTGGGTGGTGACACTGTCTGTGGTTTTGGAGATGTAATCCAGTACAGATGAGGCGTACTGGTCCAGGTCTGTGTGGGTGAACATATTCCAGTCTGTGTTTTTAAATCTGTCCTGGAGCACTGCGTCTGTCCCCTCTGGCCACACTTTAATTGTCCTCACAGCAGGTTTCACACGTTGGATGAGTGGTGAATACCGAGGTGTGAGGAACAGGGAGAGATGGTCCGATTGTCCAATGTGGGGGAGGGGTGTGGCTTTGTAGGCTCCAGCCAGGTTGGAATACACATGGTCTAAAGTCTTGTCTCCTCTGGTGTGGCAGGAGACATGTTGGTGGAATCTGGGGAGGACTGTCTTTAAGTTGGTGTGGTTGAAGTCGCCAGCAACAATAAAAGCAGCCTCGGGGTGTTTATTCTGGTGTTTGTTAATGGCTGCAGAAAGTTCTTTCATGGCCAACCTAGCATTAGCGTCGGGGGGTATATACACGGCAGTGAGTATGATCGAAGTGAATTCTCTGGGGAGATAATAAGGTCTGCATTTGACCATTAAAAACTCCGCATTAGGTGAGCAGTGACTCTCAGTAGTAGTGGAGTTCATGCACCAAGCATTGTTAATATAAATGCACAAACCTCCACCTCTGGTCTTGCCGGAGTCATCTGCTAGCCTGTCGGCTCGGTGTGTGTGGCGTCCTGCTAACTCGATAGCATTGTCCGGGCAGCTGTTGTTCAGCCATGTTTCGGTGAAAAACATGACATTTGAGTCCATAATCCGTCTGTTGTTAGTGATGGAGAGCCGTATCTCATCCATTTTGTTTGCCAGAGAACGGACATTGGCGAGAAAAATACTGGGTAAAGGCAGCCGGTGTGGTGTTAGCTTTAGCTTAGCCCGTAGCCCTCCGCGCCTACCTCGCCTTTGTTTACGATCTCGGCGCCGTCTGCGTGCACTTCCGCCCAGCCGGGGAGAGTGGGCAGCCTCCGGTGTTCTGGAGATCTCTGGGATGAGTCGGAGATCGGCGATAAAACTGTTGGAGTTGTGAGTCCAGATGTCCAGAAGCTCTTGTCTGCTGTAGGTCAGCAACGCACAGCAATTCTGGACGAATAATCCGGTTAAAAGTAGATAAAAAACCGCTAAATAGCAGATTCTGGAGAGACACTGAGCCTCGCGTTGTTCACGCGCCGCCATCTTGGATCTGTAACGGTCGAGGAGAGAGACCCTTGCCAAGGCGTTGGAGTTATCCAGGTGAGTGCTCTGAAGTTAATCAAAGATTCTGACACTACTCAGTCTTTTACACCAGACCAGATTTACAGAGCCCAGGAAGCAGCTGAAGTTCTGGCAAGGGTGCTCTGGTATAAGTCGCTGGGTAGAAGACCGAGTAGAACTGAGGTGAAGTCAGAGCATCCTGCAGTAGCTGGACTACTCAAGCAGTGGTTGAAGCTTCACGTCGACCAAAATGGTGTCTTGCATTGCCAAACATCACGCCGAGAGCAGCTACTGGTCCCTAAAGCCTATCGTCCCCTGGTTTTTAAAGAACTCCACCAAGACATGGGCCACTTAGGGGTGGAAAGGACGCTCGACCTGATTTGAGACAGGTTCTACTGGCCGCAGATGGCGAAAGAGGTTGAACACTTTGTTACAGAAGAATGTGAGTGTTTTAAGAAGAAGAAACCGAGTAAGCAGACCCGTGCACCTCTGTCCCCGATCCAGTCCACTTACCCATTCCAGCTGGTGTCCATAGACTTTCTTCACCTGGAAAAGTGTAAGCAGGGCTACGAGTATATACTTGTTGTCATGGATCACTTCACGAGGTTTGCCCAAGCCTATGCAACAAAGAACAAAGCAGCTAAAACAGTCGCTGACAAGCTCTTCAATGACTTTGCACTCAAGTTTGGCTTCCTGACCAGACTACACCACGACATGGGCAAGGAGTTTGAAAACAAACTCATGGCAAGATTGAAAGAACTCTCAGGTATCCAGGGCTCCCACACAACACCCTACCACCTGCAGGGTAATGGACAGGTGGAGAGATTCAACCACACCCTGCTGTCCATGTTGCGGACCCTGGAGGACAAGGAGAAGAATGATTGGGAAGAGTCGCTAGCTAAAGTCGTCCACGCGTACAACTGTACGAAGAATGACGCAACAGGCTACGCTCCATATTACCTCATCTTCGGACATTCCCTACACCTGCCCATCGACTTGCTCTTCGACCTGAAAAGTGATGAAGCTCATGTGGACTATGATGACAATGTTAGCTGCTGGAAAAAGAGAATGCAGGAGGCGTACACAGTGGCTTCTCAAACTGTGACCAAGGAAGCTGCTCGAGGCAAAGCATACTATGACAAGAAAGTTAAAGGGAAGGATCTTCAGCCTGGGGATGGAGTGCTCCTCTGAAATCTCACTCCTAGAGGTGGACCCGCAAAGATCCAGTCCTTTTGGGAGAACCAAGTGAAGGAGAGGAAAGTAGATGACAGTCCAGTGTATCTGATCAGCCCTGAAAATGGCCAAGGCAGAGATAAAATGGTGCACAGAAATCTCCTACTGCCCTGTGACTTCCTGCCATCAACATAGACTATTCAGTAGGGCTGCCACAAACGATTATTTTGATAGTCGACTAGTCACCGATTATTTTTGCGATTGGTCGACTAATCAGATCATCATCCATTGGACGTAAAACGTACAGCTTATTGCACCAGCAGCATCTGGTCTTATATAACTATCATTAGCTTACAGCTTTAAGTGTTTAAGGTGCTAACTAAAAATAAAGACAAGATGATAGTTTATTAAATTTTAATGAAATTTGCAGATTGTTTCGGTGAAGTTTAATAAACTCCTTGCTATCTAAAATATAACAGGACACCAAAGTAAATTCTTGAGCATCTCACACTTCTGATAATCAGCTGTCTGCTTGACGTTTATTCAGCTGTGTAAAAACTATAACTTTAATCTCAGCCAAACCGATTTACTCAGGAACAAATAAAATACTAAAAAAAAGCCAAACAATAACATTTCTAAGTTATCTAAGTGACTCATATATATTTAACCTGAGTAGCGAAAGACGGCGGTGGGTTTGAAAATGATTTGCCGGGACTCCGGTGTTCTCACGGCTCTAGTGACCTTGCCCCCGGCTAGCTATCGAGCTAGTGGGTAACAGACGTCTCCGGAAACGTCGGAGCGCTTTTGAAAATATGTGGTGTCTTGATAAACTGAGCAGATATTTGAGGTTTCCACAGCTACATTCTCGCCTGAAAATATGTTAAACGTTTATTTTGTGACCCAGAAAGAATAATAAGAGTAATATTAAAACTAACTGGTTGTAAACTGAGCTCTTAAATCCTACTACTTATTCCTGCGTCTTTTGTGATCTTTCAAATGACGCGTCGACTATTAAATCAGTCGTCGATGATTTTGATAGTCGACGTAATCGTGACTAGTCGACTAATCGTGGCAGCCCTACTATTCAGCCCCAAAAAGACTCTCCGACTGTGACACGGAAGAAGTTCAAACCTCCACGTAGACAGCAGCAGCCAGGGAATGGCGACACATCAGATGAACACACCATGGCACCTACCAGTGGTACCTCAGGCTGGTTCCAGGGAGACGACAGAGGCAGACTCCGCTTAACCCTTTGGCAGAGTCCTTCCAACCTCAACCTCTCCGCTGTCAAGAAGAGGATGTGCCACCACAGAGCGAAGAGACTGTGCCTGGGCAGATCCAAGGCCCTGACCCTGACATTGACAGGCCACTGAGTTGTGATGCTATGACTGACATTCTAGCTGCAACTGGTGGTGAGACTGACTCTGTGAGGCAGCGACCTCAAAGACAAAGACAGCAACCAACTGCACTGAGCTATGACACTTTAGGTCAGCCAACTTTGGTTCAAAGGAACTGTACAGTGATTACTGCTCAAGTTATTGACTGTAATGGCTTCTGGAGACCATGGGCTGTGGGAGTGTGTTAAAGCTATGGTTGAATAGATGATGCAGACAGAAATGTCAGGAGACATTTAACAGTCAATCGGAGCGGGGCAAGGAAAACCCGACGGCGTCCCTGGCCGTCCTGTCAGTCTCTCCACTCCGGAGTACTGGAAAAGAGAGGGGCCAGCGACAGTCACTGTTCCTTCGAGTGGACCGGATTATTGCAGCGCAATACGTTTCGGGACTTACCCCGGATGGGCAGAGCTCTCAACTCCGCCCGCCACCTTTCTGTGTCACGCCAGCACTGTGGTCTCGCCGCAGGAGGTAGGGCGCTGTCCCGCTGCCCACCAATTCCCCACTGTAGTGTCGTCTGGCATCAAGCTACTTCAGCAGCAGCACAGCGCCCTCTGCCTCTCCGCTCACTGGTCGTCGTATGCCGTCGCCACGCACTGCTGCACCAAACCGCACCAACGCCGCCACCTCTTGTGGCCGCCGCCGCCTGCCACCATCCGCCATCTCTGCTGCTCCCCGTCTCTTCTTCTGCTTCTTGCCTTCTGCTCGACAGCATAGCTGTACATGCATACAACAGCCCATTTATCTTCATTACTGACACTGGATTGGCCAATCAAATATCTTAATGCGACCGGCCCCTTCTATGCCTTCACTGTCCTCATGCAGCTTGTCAAAAAGTTTTAGTGTGGAAGAAGTGGCGAAAAAGTGGAGCTGAAAAGCTGACAAAAAACAATAAAAAACAAACAAACAAAAAAAACTAAAAATAGATGAAGTAAATAAAATATATGAAGGGGGTGTTTTTTGTTTGTTTTTTCGACTAGTGTTTAAAAAGAACAAGAAAGAAATTAACTGTGTAGCTGTCGATTTGAAATGTAATTATTATGTGACTGCAATGTTCAAAGTTGGGTGTTTTATCTGGTTGCATGTTGTGTTGTTGCCACCTACTGGTGGACTTGAGAGTTGAGAGTGCTTGTGGTGTGCATGCTTTTGGCGGATGTTCAATTAAGCGGATATTCCGCCAGAGACAGAGGACTTGAGCCAGAAAGAGCAAGCTGGCCGTGTACCGATATTGTGGACTGAAAGTGCCCATGGATGTTTGGTAGAAAGGCGCACACACGTAGACATTGAGGGCTAGCAGGAGGGACCATGCGCTTACCTGCTGCTCTCTGGCAGGTAGCTCCATGCCCTCCTGGGTTTTAAATGCACCTTAGAACACACATGCATCAACACTACAATGAGCGGGTGGAGGGAGGTTTGGAGTCTTCTCTCACCCCCATTCTCTGCGACCTGCTGGAGCGGGGGGGCTAAGAGGAGGAGTTGGCCGTCCGACTGCGGTCTGGAGTGTGGGGCCTTCCTGCTGCTGCGGAGTCGGGGCGGTCTGCCTCCCCCCACCACAGGGAAAAGGGTAACACCACCTGGGTCTGGGTGCAGTTCCCCCCTCCAGGGGCAAGGGTACCTGGACCCGGTTTGTAGAGTACGCTTGGGGAGTGTGATCGTGTGTACAGCGTCTCTTTATGTCTGTCTCCACGTTGGTTGAGTGTGGAGTAAGTGCATATGAGAGCATGAGGGTGGGAATGGATGTTTGTATCTGTGTGTGCCTGTATGTCTGTGTCTATATGTCAGGTTGGGTGTCAGGCGCCACCTCTCTGGGGACATCTCAGGCCCTCCAAGGTTTGGAGGCCTATCTCCCCCTACCACCACTTCCCCTGCCAGTGGCGGACCCCCTCAGACATCGGTGCGTTGGTGGTTCTTTGTGTCCGGGGATGGGCGTCCAGGTACACACCGGCTCACTCCTTGGCGGCCGCTTATCGGGGCCTGGAGCCTGGGGCTCGCTCGGGCCACTTCGGAGGTGGGGTGCCCCCGGCCTCTCGGCCTGGGGCTCGGTCACTCAGGCGCGGCTGGCTGCCGGCGGAGCTCACGGGCGCGTCACTGCAACTCCCCCTGGCTTCTGCTCCGCGGCTGCTGAGTGAGCCCTCATCTGGGACTCTCCTCAGCTCTTTCCGGGACAGTGGCGCAGCTGCCCCTCTGTTGGTCTTCCTTGGTCTCTTGTGTTCTGGGGGCCTCTGGATGTCTGGAGTTTTGATCTCCTCCACACCTGCTTCATGCCCTGGAGGACGGGGCTGTGGCCCCCCCACACCCTCTAGCAGATTATTACATGAAGGAACCTTTTAAAAAACAAAAAACAAGCGCGTCCATGCTCACAGGTGTACACACGGGTGATCACACCCACAAACTACACCCTTTTTAGCTCCTACCTCAAAGCACACTGTGTTCTGTTGATCTTATGTGCTGCACAATAATGTTTAACATTTAGTATTTACTGTCATATTCCCATATATCATTGTGATGTTGTTTATTCTATTACTCTTGTTCTCTTCTGCTTGCTTTCTTTTTTCTTTCTCAGCAGGTGATCCAGGTGATTGATATATGCATTTTTTTTCTCTGCCCGTTCTGTTGGTTTTTGTCTTTTGCCCTTCTCCCCCGTCCCTCTTCTCAGCTGTTTCTCTTTCCCTCTTTCTTTCTCCCCTTCTTTCCCCCAGTCAAGTCTGTCCCGTATTCAGTAAGTGAAAATAAAATAAACAATAAAAGGTGAATCAAATGGACCATTACGGCAAGGCTGGGATGGTCAATTTGGTAAAGTAAATCCGTTGGGCATCTTTCTTTGCCTTTAGACAATAATTCTGATGGCAAAAGAGCCAAACGGGACAGGCCAAAAAAAAAAAAAAAAAAAAAAGGCGCACACAGTACGTTTGTATATTTTACTTTGTGTACATTTTATGTTGTAATTTTATTTTGCTGACATAATATCCGTGTTTTCATTTCTTATTTCACCGTATATTTTCACGGTGTTTGCTGGTGAAAAGAAGATTAAAATACTGGTTAAACATAAGTTGGAGCATGGCCCTTTATTCTACTCCAAACATCAAAAAGAATTACCTTCAGGAGCAGTTATAAACTGGACAGTCTGAGCTACCAGAATTTTTTCTGTAATTTTACACGTTTATTTCTTACAATTTAAGACCAAAGAGTTGTGCTGACAGATGTCTTTCTTTGTTGCAGCAGCTTTTTCTTTGTCCTGTGGAAAAACAGTTAAACATGTAACTTATTTATACTGACTGAAGATCCCAGTGATCTTCAGTCAGTATAAAAATCTTTACTGAGGCTGAAGATCACTGAGGTCTGCGGATCACTGAGGTCTGCTCCTGGTTGTCCCGAGATCCAGATTAAAGCACAGAGGAGTTCGGGCCTTTGCTGTAACTGCTCCTAAATTGTGAACCGAACTGGCCCTTCACATCAGGACCTCCCCAACACAGGACACTTTTAAAACCCGTCTGAAAACACACTTTTACGCCATGGTTTTTAAATCAGAATGAGTTTGTTTTACTTTTATTTATCTTACTTCTTGCTCAAATCTTCTTATTTTATGATTGTTTCCTTAACTTTTATCATGTCTGTTTATCATGTTTTATTGCTTTTGATTATCTTAATTGTACAGCACCTTGATCAACATTTGTTGTTTGTTGTAACGTGCTATATAAATAAATTTGACTTTGACTGACTGACTGGTGCGACCCACTTAAGGTCATAGTGGGCTGTTTGACACACCACAGTTGAAGTGTAGCTTTTAATTATTGTAACATTGCTACGGTGTAACTAAGAAATAACCCAACAATAATTGTACCAACCTGATTAACACCCATTTCAATATCAATAATAAAACATATTTGATTAAAAACAAACAATCAAAAGTGTTTGCCCGAATCCTTATTCTAGCAGATAAAGACCAACATTTCTCAAATATAGGACTGCAAAAAATGTTTGTTTTTTTAAAGGCCGGGTTGTAGTACTTCTATAGTCAGTGCAAAGGGTTTTTTTTTCAACCCCTGTAATGTGATGCCTTCACAGCGGTGGCTTTAAGTTATGTATCAACACAAACATACATCCATAGGCTAGAATACGATGGTCGGTGGTGATGGTTTGCGCCGCTTTGGAAACAGAAACAGTTGGTTTGAAAGCCTGTAGTGCCTCCTTGTGGCGGGACTCCGTAAGATGTCCAACAGTGTCAGCTGTATGCTAGAAAGTCATACAAGAAATTTTCTGGGGTCACCATGAAGAGCTTACTTCTTTTCTTGCTCAGTCTACAAAATGTGGCAGTTAATGGATTGAAAAGAAAAAAGATGACACCCTTTAGTTCACACTAGTGATGATGATTCAGGGTTTTAATTTGTCAGGTTTCAATTTTGAGTCGTCATAAATTTTAACCTCCTAGGACCTGGCATCCACATATGGGGACATCCCATTTTGGGTTGTCTAGACCGCAATACTAAATTTGGTTCTTTCAAATGAGCCATATTGCTCAAAGGGACACAATTGTTGCTTCTTGTTTTGTTTTTGTACTCAGGAAAAATGCAGCTGTTTTCAGACACCAAACACAGACCTATCCGGGTGCCACTTGTGTCAGCTAAGAACAGAAACCTGAGGCTATAATTTGTGCAGGCTCACCAAAATTGGACAATACAAGACTGGAAAAGTATCGCCTTGTCTGATGAGTCTCCATTTGTGGTATTGGGTCAGATTTTGGTGCAAACAACATAAAGTACAGAACCATCCTGATCAGCTCAGGCTGATAGTGGTGTAATAATGTGTGGGATATTTTCTTGGCACACTTTGGGATCATTAATACCAGCTGAGCATTGTATAAACATCACAGCCTTCCCAAGTATTATTGCTGACCATGTCGAGCCCCTCAAGATCACAGTGTACCTATCTTCTGTTGCTTCCAGTTGGACAATGCAACACATGACAAAGCTCAAATGATCTCAAACTGCTTTCTTGAACATAAATGACTTCCACATTCACCAGATTTCAGTCTATTAGAGCATCTTTGGGATGTGGTTTAGCAGGAGGTTCATGGATCGTGAATGTGCAGCTGACAAATCTGCAGTTTTGCAGCTTTTTTTTGCAACTTTGTGATACTGTTATAACATAGTCAAACACAGAAGCCTTCTTATCTCAAATTAAAGCTGCCATTTGCTCCAGGTTATAAATTAACATGTAGGATTTTACATTTGAGCTCATGTTTCCTGTCTTAATGGTTTCAGATAAGTTAAACTCTGTAGTCCATCCATCCATCCATTTTCTTCCGCTTATCTGGGGCCGGGTCGTGGGGGCAGCAGCCCAAGCAGAGAAGCCCAGACCTTCCTCTCCCCATCCACCTCCTCCAGCTTATCCGGGGGAACACCAATGCGTTCCCAGGCCAGCCGAGAGATATAATCTCTCCAGCGTGTCCTGGGTCTGCCCCAGGGCCTGCTCCCTCCCGGGTGAGGTTTTCCGGACATCCGGACATGCCCGGAAAATGCCCGGAAAACCTCACCCAGGAGGCGCCCAGGAGGCTTCCTTGTCAGATGCCCGAACCACCTCAACTGGCTCCTTTCAATGTGGAGGAGCAGTGGCTCTACTCTGAGCCCCTCCCAAATGGCCGAACTTCTCACCCTATCTCTAAGGGAGAGGCCAGCCACCCTTCGGAGGAAGCCGATTTCCGCCGCTTGTATTTGACCAGTAAATTGAGAGCTTCACTTTTACACTCAGCTCTCTCTTCACCACAACAGACCGGTACGGTATCCGCATCACTGCAGCCACTGCACCAATCCGTCCGTCGATCTTCTGCTCCCTTCTCCCATCACTTGTGAACAAGACCCCGAGATACTTGAACTCCTCCACTTGGGGCAGGAACTCATCCCCGACCTGAAGTGGGCACTCTACCCTTTTCCGGCTGAGGACCATGGCCTCAGATTTGGAGGTGCTGATTCTGGTTCCCACCGCTTCACACTCAGCTGCGAACTGTTCCAAGGCAAGCTGGAGGCCCTCACCCGATGAAGCCAACAGAACCACATCATCTGTAAAAAGCAGAGATGAGATCCTGAGACCACTGAAGTGATAGCTTTCAGCCACTTGGCTACACCTAGAAATTCTGTCCATAAAAATTATGAACAGAATTGGTGACAAAGGGCAGCCTTGGCGGAGCCCATCACCCACCAGGAACAAGTCTGACTTATTGCCGGCAATGCGAACCAAGCTCTTGCAACGGTCATATAATGACTGAATGGCCCGAAGCAATGGGCCAGGCACCTCATAGTCCTGGAGCACCCCCCACTGGACCTCCCGAGGGACACAGTCGAATGCCTTCTCCAAGTCCACAAAGCGCATGTAGACTGGTTGGGCAAACTGCCATGCACCCTCAAGTATCCTTGAGAGCTGGTCCAGTGTTCCACGACCAGGACGAAAACCACATTGTTCCTCCTGTATTCGAGGTTTGTGCTACTACAAATTCTGTAGTAAAAAGTAAAATGTAACCTCTGCGTCCAATGTTTTCTTGTGTAATAAAGTGTAATAAATGAGAACCCTAAAGGATTTTAGTCACTTCTTACCTGTACTTACCATCAGAGCTTCTGTAAAATGGCACAAATGCTTGCAGCCAGTTCAAAAACTCCCAGAAATGTAGACTTTATTTAAGAATCAGTCACTTTTAGACCATATAAACATATCATGTATCAATGTTGGTGCTAATTTAAAAGCTGAATTGTGCAAAACAAAAACAAACAAACAAAAAACCTGCTCCTTTTAAAGCAGTCCATTCAGTGGCCAATATTGACGACAGCTTTTGTTTCATTATCACAATGAATACATTTATCACTGAATTCCTCATTAACAGACCACAATAAATAATCACTGGTCCAATACACAGTGTGTGTGTATACAGTGTGCTAAGCCAATTAAGTAGATATTATACATGCATAGATGTCCTTTGTAGTTAGACACTTTCAGATTTTATCCTGCAGAAAAGGATCATTGGGACAGCCATGGCACATAAGTGAGGGGAAGAAAAGTTTAAAAATTTAAAAACTAAGGTAAGAAAAGGTGCTAAAATGAGAAAAATGAAACATCCATTCACCACATTCATCTTAATACAGTGGGGCAAAAAAGTATTTAGTCAGCCACCGATTGTGCAAGTTCCCCCACTTAAAATGATGACAGAGGTCAGTAATTTGCACCAGAGGTACACTTCAACTGTGAGAGACAGAATGTGAAAAAAAAATCCATGAATCCACATGGTCCCCTCAGGAGGCAGAAGCTGGAGGATGTCTGGTCATTTGTTCTAACACAAGCTGTTGGGGAATTATATAATATTTTTAACCAGTTTATGAAAGAGGATCCAAAACCAAATTTGTGTAAAGTTGCAAATAGAAATTTCCAGTTAACTCTGTCGAATGCTTTTTCTGCATCTAAAGAGAATATTGTAGTTTCTAGGTTTTTACTGTATGAGTAGTCTATCAAATTAAGTAATCTACGTGTATTTGTTGATGAGTGCCTGCCTTTTATGAAACCAGTTTGGTCAGGATGAATTAAGAGGGGGGTTATTTTCTCCAGTCTCTTTGAGAGAGCTTTGCAGATTATTTTAAGGTCTACGTTTATAAGGGATATTGGACGATAGCTTGAGGGATATACAGGGTCTTTGCCTGGTTTTAGCAGGAGATTAATGTTTGCAGAATTCATATTTGATGGAAGTCTGCCCTTTTCTTTAATTTCCAACAACGTTCTGTAGAAAACTGGTGCTAGAATCGACCAGAATTCTTTGTAGAATTCTGCAGGAAAGCCGTCTGGACCTGGAGCCTTATTATTGGGCATACTTATCAGGGCTTCCTGGAGTTCACCTGGTGTCAGTGGTGAATCCAGTGCCATTGCTTGAGTGTCTAATAATTTTGGAAGAGTTATGTTGTCCAAAAACTGATCAATTTCTTTTTTAGATGGGTTTATTTGTGGTGAACAAAACGTTTTATAAAAAATCCCTGAAAATGTTGTTTATTTGTTTTGGGTCATATATTGTGTTCCCAGATGAATCTTGAACAGCACATATAGTTGTTTTTTCTTTATTTATTTTTAGCTGGTTTGCTAGAAATTGTCCGGATTTATTACCATGTTCATAATTTTGTAGGCGTAGTCTTTGTACTAAGAATTTTGTTCTTTTATCAATTATCTCATTTAATTCTAGTTTTGTTTTCTGTATTTTGTTCAATGTTTCCTGATCTTGGTGGGACGCGTAGGCTTCTTCTAGGGATTTGATGGTTTTTTCTAATTCCTGAATATTTTTGTTTTCTTTTTTCTTTTTATGTGATGAGAAAGAAATTATTTTACCTCTCATCACAGCTTTCCCTGCTTCCCATAGAACAGAAGCTGATGTTCCGGGAACATCATTATAGTCTAAATATAGAGTCCACTCTTTTTTTAAATATTTAATAAAGTCTTCATCTTTAAGCAGTGATGTATTAAATCTCCAGTTCTTACTTGGCGTAGTATTATTCTTGTGCATTAGTGTTCGCGATACAGGAGCATGATCGCTGACAGCTATAGGGTGAATCTCTGTGTCTGAAATGTCACTCAGCAGTGAGCTGCTGACCAAAAGATAATCCAGACGAGAGTAGGAGTGATGGACATGTGAGAAAAAAGTATATTCCTTACTGGTGGGGTGAAGGGAGCGCCATGCTCCAAAGGGTATAATACTTACTGCTAAGAATTATTGTTCCAGCAAAGAAATAATCAACTAAAAACAAATTCCCTGACGTTTGGTGACAAGTAATAAGGTTATATAATGCAGGTAGTGATGTTTTTTAACGTCAGCAGGCTCTTTGGTAGCAAAATACCTAAAATGACTGATCTAAAATTCTAGTTCTACTCTACATTCTAAAGTACATTCAGATCCAGTGCCCATTACAGAGGTTTTTTTCATGAAGTTCTAGAAATGTACTGTAGGTGAAGATACAAAAATAATTACCCAAGTGTTAAAATCACGTATTATCTGTGAGACAATACAATTAAAACATGGGAAACTGATCTGATCTGTTAGCATCTACCAAGAGGCAAATGTCAGAATTTTTACCTTTTTGTAGGTAAAAAATGTTGACAAAGAATATTTGTTTCTTGTTAGTTTCGCTGCAACCAAAAGACTGACCAGGAAAATACAGGGATGGGTAATATACCATTCAGCACTTTCATGAGAGTAAAGTCATAGCAGCCCTCAGTCTGCCCACTGAAGCAAGGGCCTGCTTTGCAGGTGTCAGTTAGGTAGAAAACAAAAAGCGCAGAAAAAAGTGCTTTTATGAATAGGTGAATGAGTCAAGTTGTAGAAAGTGCTCTGAGTGCTCAGCATATCACATCTTCACCTGTCTGTATTACCTGTCTCCACTAGTTACTGGTGATCTGTTGTTGACACATAGGATATTAAACACGTACGTAACAGTAATCAATATGTAGCTTTTTAGGTGATAATCATAATATCAGATTGGGGCAGCTCTAGGACTTAGTCCATCTGTACCCCTGTTCAGCCCAGTTTAATCTGAGCTGCATTTAACACCAACAATAACTCATATAGAGCTGCTCATCACAAGATTGTGGCTTTTGTGTGTCCTGATCATTCTAGTAAGCTGCTTTGCTCATCTGCCCCCCCCCCCCCCTTTTTTTTAAAGGTTCAAGGTTCAAGGTTCTTTATTTGTCACATGCATAGTTATACAAGTATAACACACAGTGAAATGTAGCCTGACACGCTCCTCGACATGTGCAAAAATATATAGTATATACACTGGGTGAATGTGCAGTAGTAGCAGCAAGCAGGTGAATTCTGTACATTAATATGAATAGACATCTGACTATTTTACAGGATAGACAATATAAACATATTTAAAATTAAAGGAATTGAAATGTACATTGTGCCTGGGTTTAGTGTCTGGAAGAGTCCTGTCTCAGTCAATTATAGATGATGTGAGAGGGCGGGTGTGTGTGTTACGGAGTATAGCATGGTGGGAAAGGACGGAGAGAAAACCCCCCCCCCCTAAGTTTTGTTGGTTTTGTTTTTGAGTTTGTTTTGGATTAATTGCATGTTTTTGTGTTTATTTACGGTTGTTGCACCTGTGTGGGAGGGGAGATTTTACTCTAGCCCAGCTGCCAGTGAGGCGGAGTTGAATACAGGGAGCGGCTGATTGGAGTTCCTCTTTATAAAGGGGAGAGGAAGCAGGAAGTGTTGTTGTTGTTTTTAGTAGGACCTCGGTGAAGCAGGAGAGCCCCGGAGATCCAGGACAAAGTGTGCGCATTTTTAATAGAAAGGATCTTTTTTTAGCCTGGCCTGGTTTTTGCTTTTAACGAAACGGAGGACGTGGAAAGGAGGACGTATTCCTATGGAGCTGTGAGAGGACGTGCTGGAAAAGAGAGGACGTGCTGGAAAAGAGAGGACGTGCTGGAAAAGAGAGGACGTGCTGGAAAAGAGAGGACGTGCTGGAAAAAAAGGGACGTGTTGGAAAAGAGGAAAACGAGCACTAGACTGGAGACCTCCTGCGCCCCGATAAGAAGAACTGGACCAGCTCGGGGAAGTTTAACTGCCGGGAGGTAATGTGGAGACCCAGCCTCGAACAAAGTTAAAGCCTGAAAAGGTGGGTGGCAAACCTGTTTTAGGGAGCTGCAGCATTGATACGGTTGGTTGCGTGTTCGTGCAGTGACCCTCTCTCCCCTGTTTGTAACTAGGCGAAGAACTCGGACCGCGGTGGTCTTTGGGCTTTGGATCCCTGGCCGGGGTTGTCTTCAGCCGGTAGTTTGCCTAGAGGAAGAACAAATAAATTTTGTGTAACCCATTGCAGTGTGTGCGTGGTGGTTTGTTGCTGGTCCCTACTAGAGATGGCACGATACCACTTTTTTATGTCCGATACCGATACCGATATCATAAATTTGGATATCTGCCGATACCGATATGAATCCGATATGGTGTTTTTTAATCAACAAAACTGTTTTTTAAATATCTTGCTGCATTTTGTATAAGTTCATACTCAAGTTTAAAACAACAACTACACTAAAGCTATTCTGTTATACCTGTATACAAAAAAAATATTTCATAGTTCAGCAATACTGATCAATCTAATAAACTTAAACCTACACCATCCTCCCTATTCTGGTATTTTAAAGAGTACTTAGCATAAATATTAAGCAACCTAACTAATAGGGTTCCAACTCCCAGCAACAACAAAAATAAATAAATAAAGAATGGGGAACCACCCCTCACGCTCCACCTCATGATGCTTAATCGACGTAATCAACCTTAATTTGATGCAGTGTGGAAAAAAATGCACAGAAATCAATTATTTTTCAAGAAATATTAAATAGATTCAACATCTTTCTTCAACAGAATTGCAGACTGCACAGATGGTACCTTCCCAAAGGAAAAAGTACTATAGCTTACTAGGGTATATATATTAGACTTAATAGTTACTATATACAGTAATGGACTTCTATTCATTTTGCATCAAATTAAAACTTTGGGTGTCAGATAATTATTTATTAAAAGCTAGACATTTTAAATGAGAATAAGAAAGAAAAGTATGTCTTTGTGCCCCCTTTTCCCTGTTCATGCCCTATCGGCCCCCCTAGCTAAACTTTGCTAGATCCGCCCCTGCACAGTTACCAGCGTCAGCTACGTAGAAAAAGATCCTGGAGTAGAAAGTAATATTAAATACATTCTAACAACAGCTTATCAAGCTTAAACGTGCTGCTGTTGTTCAGCCGCTGGTTTCCTCTTTCTGGTGCAAAGTGGGCCAAAAGCAAACTAGAGACACGGACTCGCGACAGAAAAGCCGATCAGCTGATCGTTAAGCAGTTTCATGATTGAAGTAGCAGCAAGAAGAGGCAGTCGCTTGTTAAGCTTAACGCAGGAATGCTTTACAAACATTCAGAGATGGACTTACACACTTGCTTTACTTCTCTCGGGATAACTTTGTCGGAGATGAAATGCCAGGTTGCTAGCGAAGCTCCAAATGCTATCCAGACCACCACAGGTCCCGCATGCCACAGCCGCTCTATCACGTGATGCATACTGCTCCGACGTGCTAACCTGAGGTGAGTTACGGTGTGTTGCAAGTTTTGTGAGGTGCTTTCGTGATATTTAATGGATCGGATTACATTTTTTATTTTTCTCCGATATCCGATCCAGTAATTTAGGTCAGTATCGGACCGATACCGATACGTAATATCGGATCGGTCCATCTCTAGTCCCTACTAGAATTCCTATTCTTTTTGCACGGAGGCTCTCTTAACAGACCTCCCGTAACATGTGTGTTTAGGGCATGGATGGCTTGGGGATAGAAGCTCCTCTTGAGTCTCTCTGTCCTTGCCCGGAAGATGCGGAACCTTCTACCAGATTGCAGAAGTTGGAACAGTTTGTTGCCAGGATGGGACGGGTCCTTCAGTATCTGCGCTGCTCTAGTCCGGCATCTCCTGGTGTAGGTGTCCTGAAGCGGGGGGAGAGCAATCCTGCAGCAGCGTTCTGCTGTACGGATCACTCTCTGGAGAGCTTTTTGGTCCTTCACACAGCTGTTCCCGAACCACGATGTCATGTTCTGTGTGAGGATGCTCTCCACAGCGCCTGTATAGAAAATCCTGAGGATCTTTGGAGAGACCCTGAACTTCCTCAGTTGTCGTAGGTGATACAGGCGCTGCCTAGCCTTTTTGGTCTGGACCTGAATGTGGGCAGCCCATGTCAGGTCTGAGGAGATGTGGACACCAAGATACTTGAAGGACTGCACCCTCTCCACTGGAGCTCCATTGATGATAATGGGCTTGTAGTCTCTGTGCTGACCCCTTCTGAAGTCCACCACCAGCTCCTTGGTCTTGCTGACGTTCAGCTGGAGGTGGTTGTCCTGGCACCACGATGCCAGATTCTTCACTTCATCCATGTAGGCCGCCTCATCGTTGTTGGAGATGGCACCCAACACCACTGTGTCGTCAGCAAACTTCACAATGGTGTTGGAGCCATGGGTGGCCACACAGTCTGAAGTGTAGAGGGAGTAGAGCAGTGGCGAGAGGACACATCCCTGAGGTGCTCCTGTGTTGATGGTGATGCTGTTGGAGAAGCACCTGCCCACCCTCACCACCTGAGTTCATCCAGTGAGGAAGTCCAACACCCATGCACACAGACGGCTGTTAAGTCCCAGATCCCTTAGCTTTGTGAACAGTCTGCAGGGCACTATTGTGTTAAACGCTGAGCTGTAATCAACAAACAGCATTCGCACATAGTTACCCTGTTTCTTGTCCACGTGGCTGAGTGTGGTGTGTAGGACGTGGGCGATGGCATCCTCTGTGGATCTGTTGGATCTGTAGGCGAACTGCAGCGGATCTGTGGTCTGGGATGGAGGAGGAGATGATGTTCTTCAGCAGCCTCTCAAATCTTGGTCCAAGATGGCGCTGGAGTGACGGCAGCCTTTCCAAGTAGCTCTGCAACACCGCACCTTTTTTGTTAACTTTAACTTTTTTAGACTAGGCTTTTCAAACTTTTTTTCACCTTCCTCTACTTATACCTCTTAGATATAGCGATACAAGATGGATAATGCACTTTCAAAACTTCTGGAACCAGATGGTAAATGGTAAATGGCCTGTATTTGTATAGCGCTTTTCTAGTCCCTAAGGACCCCAAAGCGCTTTACACAACCTGTCATCCACCCATTCACACACACATTCACACACCAGCTCCTTCATCTATTCGAGAGCGGAGCTGCTGGCACTAAGAACAAAGGGACAGACCGGCATGCGACACAACATCCCGACCGAACTAAAGAGGAGCTACAGAGGCTGCAAAGCTGGAGCGAGGAGAGCGGATCACCGGAGGCGATTCAAACCATCAATCCCGACAGTGATCATGGGCAACGTGAACTCGTTACAGAATAAGATTGACGAACTGTGTGCTCTGAACAACCACAGACTATACCGTGAGTGCAGCTTGTTTATCTTCACGGAGACGTGGCTAACCGAGCTAACGCCGCAGGCTAACGTAGACCTATGCGGTTTCACATCCGTGAGAGCCGATAGGGACACGCAGGCCAGCGGGAAAAGCAGAGGTGGGGGACTCATTGTCTACGTTAACAACAGATACTGTAACCCTGGACACGTCTCCGTTAAAGTTTCGGTATGCCGTCCGGACCTGGAGCTGCTAGCTGTTAGCTTGCGGCCATATTATCTACCTCGGGAGTTCAGTCATGTGATCTGTGTGTGTGTTTACATCCCTCCGAGGGCCGACGCAACAGCTGCCTGTGAGAAAATACACACAGTCACAGCAAGACTTCAGACACAAAACCCCGAGGCTTTCATTATTATATCTGGAGACTTTAACCATGCCACACTGGACTCTACTCTGGCTGCTTTTCACCAGTTTGTGAATTGTCCCACAAGGAGCAACAGGACAATTGACCTACTGTATGCTAATGTGAGAGATGCATACAGAACCACCCCCCTCCCCCCACTAGGGAAGTCAGACCACAACCTGGTTTACCTACAGCCACAATACACACCCCTCGTCCAAAGGCAACATGTCACAACGCGCTCCATCCGGAGATGGACCCCAGAAAAGGAGGATGCTCTGAGAGACTGCTATGACACCACAGACTGGGATGTGCTCCTGAGCCCACATGGTGAGGACATAGAGGGGGCGACACACTGTCTTACAGACTACCTCAACTTTTGTGTGGACACAGTCGCCCCTGCTAAGACGGTACGGTGTTATCCTAATAACAAACCGTGGGTAACACAGGAAGTCAAAGCTGTCCTCAACATGAAGAAGAAGGCTTTCAGGAGCAAAGTGAAGGAGGAGATGAAAGCAGCACAGCGGGAGGTGAAACGCTGCCTGAGGGAAGCAAAGGACACCTACAGGAGGAAGGTGGAGCAGAAGTTGGAGAGGAACAATATGAGGGAGGTCTGGAATGGTGTGAAAACCATCACAGGCCACAACACCAAGAAAAGCACAGTGGGGGGGACTGTGGAGAAGACAAACGAACTCAACAACTTCTTCAACAGGTTTGACCAGCCTACAACCCCCCACCCTCACCCTCACCTTCACCTTCACTACAGAGTCCTCCCCCCACTCTCCTGCCTCCCTCGCTTCCCCCCCTTCCTGACACCATGACACCCCCCTCCTCCAATCAGCAGCAAGACATCTCCCCCCCCTCCCCTCCTCCCAAACATCTCCCAGTGTCACAGTGGATCAGGTCAGGAGGCAACTGAGGAAGCTTCGCCCCAGAAAGGCAGCAGGCCCAGACAAGGTGTGTCCTAGGATGCTAAAGGCGTGTGCTGCTGAACTTGGGGAGCCGCTACAACGAGTCTTCAACCTCAGTCTGCGACTGGGGAGAGTGCCCGCCCTATGGAAGACATCCTGCATCGTCCCGGTCCCTAAAAGGAACCGGCCCAATGAGCTGAATGACTTCCGACCGGTGGCACTGACGTCACATCTTATGAAGACTCTAGAGCGGCTCTTCCTCAACTTCCTCCGACCACAGGTACAACATGCCCAGGACCCACTACAGTTTGCATACAAGGCGGGTGTCGGAGTGGAGGATGCCATCCTGTACCTCCTACACAGAGCCCACTCACACCTGGATGAGGGAAAAGGCACGGTCAGGATCCTGTTTCTTGACTTTTCCAGTGCCTTTAATACCATCCGGCCCTGTATGCTTCAGGAAAAACTGAACAGGATGGAGGTGGACCCCTGCCTGGTGGCTTGGATCTCCGACTACCTCACCGACAGACCACAGTACGTCAGGCTGAAGGACATCACGTCTGACACAGTGGTCAGCAGCACAGGAGCACCACAGGGAACTGTGCTGTCCCCTCTTCTCTTCACCCTGTACACCTCTGACTTCTGCTACAACTCTGAATTATGCCATATTCAGAAGTTTGCAGATGACACGGCCATCATGGGGTGTATCTGGGATGATCAGGAAGAGGAGTACAGAAGTCTGGTGAGGAACTTTGTCGCATGGAGTCACACAAACCACCTGCAACTCAACACCTCAAAGACTAAGGAACTGGTTGTGGACTTCGGGAGGTCTAGAGCAGGTCCACTGCCGGTTCAGACAGAGGGGGAGGAGGTGGAGGTGGTCAACAAGTACAAGTACCTCGGGCTGTGGGTGGACAATAAACTGGACTGGTCATGCAACACAGAGCACCTGTATAAAAAAAGCCCAAAGCCGACTGTACTTCCTCAGGAGGCTGAGGTCTTTTAACATCTGCAGGAAGCTCCTGAGGATGTTTTACCAGTCGGTGGTTGCTGGAGTACTTTTCTATGCTGTGGTGTGCTGGGGGAGCAGCACAGCAAAGAAGGACTCATCCAGGCTGGAGAAACTGATCAGGAGGGCTAGCTCTGTGGTCGGCATGAAGCTGGACACTCTGGTGACAGTGGCAGAGAAAAGGACATTAAAGAAACTGCTGGACATTATGGACAATGCTGGGCATCCTCTGCACACGGCCATAAACAACCAGAAGAGTCTGTTCAGTGACAGGTTGCTTCTCCCAAAGACAAGAACTAACAGACTTAAAAACTCCTTTGTCCCACACGCCATCAGACTGTTTAACTCCTCTCTGGAGGGGAGAGGGAGGGGAAACAGGAGGACAAAGGAGGGGGGAACAACTAAGCTGTAGTGCCTCTGCACCTCACTGTACAATACCTTGTGCAATACTTTTTGTAAATAGTCAACAGTGCAATAGACTCAATACTTGAAATGTGCAATTCACTTGTATTTTTATTTTTTATTCCTATTTATTCTATTTATCCCCTTTGTATATTTTATTTATATTTGTCTCTGTATTTATATGTGTGTGTGTGTGTGTATATATATATATATATATATATATATATATATATATATATATATATATATATATATATATATCTATATATATATATATATATATATATATATATATATATATATATATATAACAATTCTGTAACTGTAACTTCGGTCGTTGCTGTGCTTTTTGGAAGTCGAATTTCCCAGAGGAACCCACCCGAGGGATTAATAAAGTTCTATCTTATCTTAAACACCTTCATTACTACTGAGGTCAGTGCAACTGGCCGGTAATCGTTCAGGGATGAGGGTTTGCTGTTCTTGGGCACAGGGATGATGGTGGATCTTTTGAAGCATGTGGGGACCACAGACTTCGCCAGGGACTCGTTGAAGATGTAAGTGAACACACCTGCTAGCTGGTCAGCACAGCAGCGCAGCAGACGGCCGGTGATGCCGTCTGGCCCCGCCGCTTTCCTTGTGTTCACTCTCCTCAGTGCCGCTCGGACGTCATGCTCCGCGATGCTGGTCACCGGTCTCTCGCTGATGACGTCACTGTCCTCGGTAGTCAGGCGGTAGATAGCATTAGCCACCTGGCTAACCTTGAAACGGGCGTAGAACCGATTCAGCTCGTTGGTGAATGCAGAGTCGGCGTTGATCGGCGCAGTGTCCCTGGCTTTGTAGTCCGTAATGGTGCGTAGTCCGTGCCACATACTCCGTGTGTCGCCCTGGTGGAAGCGGGACTCCACACGTTCCCGGTACCGGCGTTTGGCATCTCTCACCGCGCGCCGCACGCCGTATGAGGCCGCTTTTTTTCCAAATCCAACAAAAGTGGTATCAAACGTTTGTGCTACATTTGTGCTGGTTTGTGCTGCAAAACATTTTGTTTGTGCCACTATCATTTTAAAGATATTAAAGAAAATTTCTAGAGGTCATCAGAAGTCAAGCAGCCCCCCCCCCCCCCACATTAATTAAATCCAACAAAATTGATGTCAAACATTTGTGCTACATTTGTGCTGGTTGGTGTTGCAAAAATTTTCGTTTGTGCTGATATCATTTTAAAGATAATAATAAAAATTTCTAGAGGTCATCAGAAGTCAACCAGCAGGTTGTTGTTGCTGCACCACTTGGCCAGATGTTTAGCTTCATTCCTGTAGTAGGCCTCATCATTGTTGCTGACGTGACCTACCACAGTTGTTTCGTCTGCAAACTTGATGAAAAGGTTGGAGCTGTGTGATGGTGTGCAGTCGTGGGTAAGCAGAGTAAAGAGAAGGGGGCTCAACACACATCCTTGGGGAGTCCCCGTATTCAGTGTTCTTGGGCTGGAGGTGTTGCTGCCGACCCGTACTGTCTGCTGTCTTCCTGTCAGGAAATCCAGCATCCAGTTACACAGTGGGGTGCTGATCCCCAGCAGATCCAGTTTGTGAATGAGTTACTAGGTAATGATGGTGTTGAATGCTGAACTGAAGTCTATGAACAGCATTCTAACATATGAGTCTCTAGTGTCCAGATGTGTGAGGGCTGAGTGAAGGGCAGTTGAAATTGTATCATCGGTTGAGCGTTTTGACTGGTATCCAGGTTGGGGGAAAGAGATAATTTGATTTGATGCATGACTAACTGTTCAAAGCAATTCATAATGATGGAGGTGAGTGCAACCGGACGGTAGTCCTTAAAGCAGGAGATAGATGACTTCTTTGGTACACTAATGATGGTGGAGGCTTCAGTGCATGTGGGAACGACAGCCTGACCCTAATGATGTGTCAAAGATGTCTGTGAAGGCATTTGTGAGTTCCACAGCATAGCTCGTCCAAGGATATTATCAGGACCTGGAGCTTTGCATGTATTGATTTTGGCAAGGGATCTCCACACACTGTCTGGGGATTATGTCGCCACGGTTTGCAGAGTGGGCTTGTAGTCTGTGATGGTTTGTATTGCCTCTGATGGCACGTGACAGGTTTGTCCTTGCTGTTCTTAGGCTCACCTAATCCCCAGCTCTGAAGGCTGCATTTCTCAACTTTAGGAGCCTTTAGAACTCACCTGTGAGCCATGGTTTCTGATTGGTAATAGTCCTGGTCTAGGTGACATCATCGATGCATTTTGGGATGTAGGCAGTGACAGTTTCTGTATATTCCTGAAAGTCTGTGGTGTTGTTGTGTGTCGCAGACTGTTTAAAGATCTCCCAGTCTGTAGTGGAAAAGCAGTCTTGCAGTGCCTCTGAGGACCCTTCTGGCCACACACGTACCTGCTTACGAACTGGTTTGGTGACTTTGACCAGGGGCCTGTATGCTGGAACAGATCATCTGCAGAGGAATGGTTTATTTGAAGAGTTTCAGTCAGGTTTCAGAGCTCAGCACAGCACAGAAACAGCTTTAGTGAAGGTTACAAATGATCTTCTTATGGCCTCTGACAGTGGACTCATCTCTGTGCTTGTCCTGCTAGACCTCAGTGCAGCGTTCGATACTGTTGATCATAATATCCTATTAGAGCGATTAGAACATGCTGTAGGTATTACAGGTACTGCGCTGCAGTGGTTTGTATCATATCTATCTAATAGACTCCAATTCGTGCATGTAAATGGAGAGTCCTCTTCACACACTGAGGTTAATTATGGAGTTCCACAGGGTTCAGTGCTAGGACCAATTCTGTTTACATTATACATGCTTCCCTTAGGCAGCATCATTAGAAGACATAGCATACATTTTCACTGCTATGCAGATGACACCCAGCTCTATCTGTCCATGAAGCCAGATAACACACACCAATGAGTTAAACTGCAGGAATGTCTTAAAGACATAAAGACCTGGATGGCCGCTAACTTTCTGCTTCTTAATTCAGATAAAACTGAGGTTATTGTACTCGGCCCTGAAAAGCTTAGAAATATGGTATCTAACCAGATTCTTACTCTGGATGGCATTACCTTGGCCTCCAGTAACGCGGTGAGGAACCTTGGAGTCATTTTTGACCAGGACATGTCCTTCAACGCACATATTAAACAAATATGTAAGACTGCTTTCTTCCATTTGCGCAACATCTCTAAAATTAGAAATATCCTGTCTCAGAGTGACGCTGAAAAACTAGTTCATGCATTTATTACTTCCAGGCTGGACGACTGTAATTCATTATTATCAGGATGTCCAAAAAACTCACTGAAAAGCCTTCAACTAATCCAAAATGCTGCAGCAAGAGTCCTGACAGGGACTAGAAAGAGAGAGCATATTTCTCCTGTTTTGGCTTCCCTTCATTGGCTTCCTGTTAAATCCAGAATTGAATTCAAAATCCTGCTCCTCACATACAAGGTCTTAAATAATCAGGCCCCATCTTATCTTAATGACCTTGTAGTACCATATCACCCTATTAGAGCGCTCCGCTCTCGCTCTGCAGGCCTACTTGTTGTTCCTAGAGTATTTAAAAGTAGAATGGGAGGCAGAGCCTTCAGTTTTCAGGCCCCTCTTCTGTGGAACCAGCTTCCAGTTTGGATTCGGGAGACAGACACTATCTCTACTTTTAAGATTAGGCTTAAAACTTTCCTTTTTTCTAAAGCATATAGTTAGGGCTGGACCAGGTGACCCTGAATCCTCCCTTTGTTATGCTGCAATAGATGTAGGCTGCCGGGGGATTCCCATGATGCATTGAGTTTTTCCTTTCCAGTCACCTTTCTCACTCACTATGTATTAATAGACCTCTCTGCATTGAATCATATCTGTTATTAACCTCTGTCTCTCTTCCACAGCATGTCTTTATCCTGTCTTCCTTCTCTCACCCCAACCGGTCGCAGCAGATGGCCGCCCCTCCCTGAGCCTGGTTCTGCCGGAGGTTTCTTCCTGTTAAAAGGGAGTTTTTCCTTCCCACTGTCGCCAAAGTGCTTGCTCATAGGGGGTCATATGATTGTTGGGTTTTTCTCTGTATCTATGAAGCGCCTTGAGGCGACTTTTGTTGTGATTTGGCGCTATATAAATAAAATTGAATTGAATTGAATAGCACAACAGTGATGTGATCAGAGGCACCAAGGTGGGGGAGGGAGAGGCCTTTGTAATCTCCTCTCTGGGTGTCCACAAAACAATGACACAAATGAACATAATGACACCACAGGGAAAGAGAAACTAAACACATTGAAAAAGACACTCAAGACTAGGGATGGGTATCGTTTAGGTTTTATCCGATACCGGTGCCAAACCGGTACTTTTGAAACGGTGCCGGTGCTTAAACGGTGCTCAAACCGGTGCTTAAAGAATGGAGAACACAAAATTGGTCCAAAAACCTCTCATGTTCAGCTGTTTTTTTGTAAAAAGGTAACAATGTTAGCCTTTTCTGCAGCTATGGGGCATATATGGTATCACTCTTGGCTGGAAGCAGTGCTTAAACAATGGAAAAAACACAAACTTTGTCCAAAACCTCTCATGTTTAGCTGTTTTCCACTTTTTCTTTGGTCATTTTAGCCTTTTTGGCCAGGGTGAAGGGAGTATCTGCCATCAAACAAGAAGACAGCCGCATGTAGCTATGATGGTGTTTGCTAGTTCACCTTACATGCATTAATGTAATAACGTGGTTAGCCTACTCAACGTAAATTACACACGAACAACATTAAGCTACTCACGCAGAGAAGAACGGCTGCTGCTGCATCATCATCCTCATCATTTCTGCTACACTGGCAGGGCTAGGGGCCAGGACTCTCCTCTTCGGGTTTTTGGGGGATGTTGCAACCCACCCGCAGTAGATGCGCTCGGTGTGAGGTCTCGCAGCAAGCTATCAAATACGGCGCATTTTTCGGCTTTTAAAAAAAACGCTATGCGTCGCCAGGTGTTTCATCAGATTCTTGGTGTTACCTCCTTTGACAGTATCACAGTATCAGCTTAAAGCACTTGTTGCTGCTGAGTTTGCATCTTTTGCTGTGAAGTACAGCCAGACTTTTGACCGCTTCGCCTTGGGCATTTTTAATCTGTAGCTCTGCTCTAAAAGAACGTACGTACCTGGCCCCGCCTACTATCCTCGGAAACGTAAAATGATTGGCTAGAATCTAAAGTGTATCACAGCTCAGGAAAAAAAAGCACCGAAATAAAGCACCGAAATGTGCGCTGCTTTTCCGTCTGGTTACTACCGTTTATGTCAGAACCGGTGCCATCAAGGCACTGGATACCGGTACCCATCCCTACTCAAGACTCTTTCAAAATAAACCAAGAAAAACTGAGAAAATAACAATAATCAAAGAATAAAACTAGAACACACAAAACACTGTGTCGTAGACCCAGTACCATGACAACATGGTACTGGGTTGCCTCCCTGGCTGCTGTGTCAGTGGGGATGGTGTTCGCTCTATGTTGTAGCGTCCTGATGACACCCAGTTTATGCTCCAGTGGATGATGAGATACTGATCCGTATGCGTAGGTTTACGGTACACGTCAGCTTTTAGATGTCCCCTATTAATGATGGAAATCTCACAGTCTAAGAAGGCTAACCTGCCACTTTCATATCCTCCCTACTGAATTTGATGTGTTGGTCCACCAAATGTGATCCGTAAATTTTGGTATGTCCTGAGATTTGATTTTCACCCTGGTGTCATCCGCATACCTGAACCAATGACTTGGTGGTGTTCCTGGGTAGGATAACTGTCACGGTACTGGGTCTGAGACCCAGTGTTTTGTGTATTTTTGTTTTATTTTGTTGATTATTGTATTTAACTCTGTTTCCTGTTTTATTCTGAAAGGGTATGGTGTGTTTTTGTCATTGTGTTTAGCTTCACTTCCCTGTGACATCATTATGTTTAATTTCAGTCAGTTGTTTCCCCATGTGTTCTCACTTCCCCTGATTACCTCCTGTGTATTTAAGTCCTCTGTTTTCTGTGCTTCATTGTCAGGTCGTCCGTTTTCCTGCACCATAGTCTCGTCATAGCTTTTATAATTTGGTCACCATTTCATAGCCTGTCTTCAGTTTAGTAGTTACTGTTTTTACCTCAGCGTTCATTGAATAGAATGAATGCTTTATTGGCCATATGCAGGTTGCCCCGCAGAGGAATAGGACTACCTCCAACGCTTCCGTGACTGGGATGTAAGTGAAGAGAGATATAACGTCTCTCTTCACTGTACAGGTCCTGTTTATAAGATTGGGGAAACCTGCAGTCAGCTGAGACTGAAGAAAGGTTTCTCCCACTGAAAACGCTACGTCCAGATGAACAGAATCAACCTTTTGGGATTTACTTACCTGGATGATTAACCCTCTGGGCTCTATCCTGGCCATTTGTGGCCAGTTCACTTTTCTTTTTTCAACCATTTTTGTTCTCTTAATGGAATGAAACTTCCCAAAGGTGTGTATTTTTTTTTCAGATTTTTTAATTTTCAACATCAGCTCCTTAATAATGTCAATAATATTCACTATACACCAAATTGTTCCTCTTGACTCTATCGTGACCATTTTGGCCAATTGAAACCCATTATAACCACCTTTTTTGATCCCTTGTTATTGGCAGTACTATATCATGCGATTTAGATAAAATTGCTTTCATTCTAAACTCAACACATGAAAGTTGTAGTGTTGTGGAAGTTTTCCATTTAATAAAGCCCACAGACGAGCAGTGAGCGTAGTAATAATCTGACTGATATTCAAAGGGTATAATATCTGAATTTGAATTATATTTTGGCTTTCATGACTAGGACTGGTGCTAATTTAAAAAATCAAGTCAATGAAAGTAGAAAAATGTTTTAATATATATTAATTTTATAGTATTTTGTAAACGCAAACAGGGGGTGGCCATTTTTGGCCACGAACAAGCTGAGAGGGAGTGTTTTTGTTTTTCTGTCACTGCAAAAAAAACAAAACAAAGATGCATAAAACTCATTGATACTTTTAATTATTGCTACACATCTAACCTCCGTCATGGTTAGAAAATAAATCAGTTTGCATTTGGGATTTTATGCTTTTATCTAGGGCTGGGTATCGTCACTGATTTCTAGAATCGATTCAATTCCGATTCACAAGGTCCCGAATCGATTCGATTTAATTCAATTTAATTCGATTTGATTCGATTCTGGGAAATTTTGACAGTCAGAAATATTATAATTCAGATCAGTACATTTACATATTTTTGTATCTATTAAAAGGAAGCTGACACACGCAAGACTTTATCAAAGGTGTGAGCGTCACAGCAGAGGCCTTTGTGTCAAAGCAGCTGAAGATAAAACACAGAAAAACATGAAGGTGATTTTCCTGTTCTGGGATTTTATAAAAATATTCTGCAGTACATCAAAAACGAAAGAAAACCATTAATCAACATATGAACATTACCTCTGAAGTTACAGCGGTTTTATTAGAGACACGGCTAAGCGTTTTGCATTTTGCTTAATTTTAAAAAGTTTAAATTTGTTCAGTATTGAACGGCAGAAATTAGGTTTACTTTTCGGAAGTAAGTAAAAGGGAAAAAAAAACGTCGGCCGACAGCCTGTAAACAACAGTAGACTGGTGCGTAACAAGCAAGCGAATAATACAGAAAAGAGAGAGAGAGAGAGAGAGAGAGAGCTGTGCATGAAGTGTGATTTTTATCCTGAAAAGTCAGCAAAAGTCAGAGGGAATTCATGACGATGTTTATGTGAAGCGTGGTTTGGATCTTCTTTTGCTGCTGGTTCGGTCAATATTGTTTGGAGAGAGATAAAACTAACAGCCATATGATCAGCGCAAAAAGGCAAGGCAAGGCAAATTTATTTGTATAGCACAATTCAACAACAAGGTGATTCAAAGTGCTTTACAGAGACATTAGAAACAAAAACAAATAAAAAGCATGATTTAAAATTGATTAAAACAAACAAACTAACTAACTAAACACACACATTTCACACCTGTTCGCACGATCTGAACCCTTATCGCAGAGGTGTGGACTCGAGTCACATGACTTGGACTCGAGTCAGACTCGAGTCATTAATTTTATGACTTTAGACTTGACTTGAAAAAATGTTCTAAGACTTGTGACTTGACTTGGACTTTTACACCAATGACTTGGGACTTGAATTGGACTTGAACCGGTTTACTTGAAAAGACTTGATATTTCACCCCAAATATAAAATTTAACATGCATATTATATAGAGATTGAAAATGTGACGTCATTCACGGGTAGAACCGCAAAGGATTCTGGGAACTCGTGGCAAGAGGTACTAGCGCACGCAGGCTTTCAATTGAACTCAGTTACACAGCTATAAAAAGAAACACAAAAATGTCAAGAAGCTGTTGTATCATTAACTGCAATAGCCGGTCGCATGACAGCCACGGGAAGCCGACGGGTAAAGAGATCGGTTGTTATCGGATTATGTCGTTGAAGAGAAATTGTTCGAGCCATGTTTCCGAAGTAACAAAGACGCGACGGATGGCCTGGATTGCAGCCATTCAAAGACCAATTATAACGTCCCAGAACACTCCAGCTCACAGGTTAGTCTGCTCCAAGCATTTACACAAAGGTCAGTCTGCTGTTGTAGTTAATGCGTCATTTTCTTAACATAATTGGTGATATAGGTTACAAGCAAGTCTGGCGCTGAACAGAAATTGTCGCGCTATGCTCCTTTATTTATTGTGCATAAATAGTGAATTGTCCTGACACAATATTGTGTTTCGCTTCTGTTATTATGGTACACTGACAAAAACATATACTTTTATTCACAGGATAAAACAGGTTTTTTGTATCACTAATTGTCCAGTACGATTACAGCATACAGTATTATTGTCACTGCTACATTTCTGTAATGCGTACCAGAAATTATTTCCACTGCTAATTAATTACACTTGAGCTCAAAGGTCCTATTAATAAACGGTTAAGGAATGTGTATTTATGAAGACGATTTGTGAGACTGGTAAACTTATGATACGTACGATGGTCTTTCGTTCTACACGGTGCATTTCAAGGTCCTGCACCCATCCGTCGGTAAACTGTACCTGGGCTTGTTGCAGTGACCTGAAGTTACTAAACTTCATGAGTGTGTGCACTCACTCCAAGAACCGTATAATTATAAATATGCATATAAATATGCTACGATGAGATAGCTGACTTCATCTAACTAGCAAATGTTGTCCAGGCTACGTTGGTGATACAGTTTTTTTTAAATGTGTATGATATTTTTGTCATGCGATTTTAAAGCCGGTCCTACAACCGCATCCAAGAATAACATGCAGCTTATCTCAGAACTGTCGGTGAAAATTATTCTTGGAGCTAAGTTTAATTGAGCTGCATTTTAAAGAGGTGCAATTTCACAATTTGTGTATATTTTCTACGTTCACTATTTTGTCATGTGTTGAGAAAAACACAGATTTAAAAATTACATGGTCTAATATTTACATTTAGCATAACTGCAACATGCTTTTTTTTTTTTTTTTTTTTTTTTTATATAAAGACTCAAAAGGACTTGAAATTCAAAGTTTCAGACTTGTGACTTGACTCGGACTTTTACACCAGTGACTTGAGACTCGACTCTGACTTGCCTGACATTACTTGAGACTTGACTTGAGACTTGAGGATAAAGACTTGAGACTTACTTGAGACTTGCAAAACAATGACTTGGTCCCACCTCTGCCTTATCGTAAGGGGAGCTACCAGTCCTTCTGTGGACGAGCTACTTTCTATTTTAAATTCCCTGAATTTAAAATACTCTCTAGACCCAGTTGGGGAGCTAAAAAAAAAGGGCGTAAACACACAGCGCAGACCCGCGGATCAGAATCAGCGAGCTGTCGGCTTTCAGCCCCGACTGTCAGCTGAGAAAGGCGACATCTCACTGATTCTGATCCGTCGGCGCTGTGTGTTTACGTCTTTGTGCAGAAGCCGTGTACCTGCTCTCATTTACTGTCTTAGCTGTTTGGTGGTTGTTGAACTTTTGTGATCTTTCACCTGAGATTCTGGCATTTCGGGCAAAATAAATTAATATTAAAAAATCGATTCAGGATTTTAATGAATCGATTTTACGTTATCCAAGCCAGAATCGATTTTAATCGATAAATCGATTATAAAAACCCACCCCTACTTTTATCCCTATGTAAATCATTAAAATTATGTGATTTAACTGGTATTTAAAGGGTTAAAATTATGGTTTTGATTGAAATTTTGGTCTTGATGAACAGCACTGATGCTAATCTAAAAAAAACAAGTCAAAAAAAGTGGAACTTTTTCTTAATACATATGAATTTTATAGCATTTTATAAACGTAAACAAGGGGTGGCCACTTTTGGCCACGAACAAGCTGTGAGGGAGTTTTTATGTTTTTCTGTCACTGCACAAAAATAACAATGCATTATAAACAATGCTGATGTGAATCAATTACATGCCCCAGACTCTACTATTAATAATACAAGAAATTTCAGTAGCAATGCAATTATATAAAATTGCGAGATTTGAGGTTGTCTTCCAGCTAGTGCAGCGGACAAACAAACTGGTGTTTAAAGGGTTAAAAATTTAAAAAGTAATAACTATTTTATATTTATGAAAAGAACTAAAGTTACTTAAAAGCTTTATGCAGAAAAAAATGGCAAAAAACATAAAAAAAATAATAAAAAATTACAGACCTAATGATAGCAGCACAAACCAGCACAAATGTTTGACATCAATTTTGTTTGATTTGGGTAATGGGGGGGCTGCTTGACCTCAGATGACCTCTGTAAATTTTCTTTAATATCTTTAAAATGAAAGTGGCACAAACCACCACAAACTTTTGATACCACTTTTGTTGGATTTGAAGAAGGTGGGGGGGCCACCTTCACTCTCACTGGGCAAGATACTGAGTCCTGAATTTCCCCGATCCATGCATTGGACTGTCAGTATGAGAATTTTAGGTTAAAAGAGATCAGGAATATAACAAAGTGTTTGTGTGAATAAGGCTTGTAGTAACAAAAGTGCTTTGAGTGCTCAAATAGAGTAGAAAAGTGCTGCATAAGTCGCAGTTCATTTATTGGTTACTTGAAAATGACTAAACATAAATAACCTGTACACAATGGTTTCTTACTAAGTCTGCTTTAACTTGCAGCGTCATGCATTTTCCCAATTGAAAAGATTCACTCACTCATGCACGCACGCACGGAGACACAGACACACACACCTAAACAAACTAACAAGGTTGGAGAGAACATTTTAGTACTAGTGCACACTCTCTGTCACTACCATAAGTATTTGTGGGTGGTGAAGAACATTAACATAAAACTGATCAATGTCTGAATTCTGTCACTTTAATAAAATAATGTTATCCCAGATCTAAAAAGTGCTTCAGTCACAACCATGTTGTCCTGGGCTGGTGTTCTTCAGACTGTGGTTGGAGCTTATAAAAGCATCATATGGTACAGGATCTGCTGTCTTTCTTCACAACTTGAAGAAGTCAACAGCCCTTACTAGTACATGCCATACAAATGAAACTAAAATGGCCTCTGGAGGGTGTTGGGTGGTGAGCCTAAGCTGCTTGGACTGTGGAAATTTGAATCATAGGAGTTGGGCGTCAGTCCCACAATGCCCTCGGCTTGAGGCGTCTCTCCACATAGGAAGTCATCCTCATCCTCCTTCGAGCCCTGAAACACACAGAATGAACAATCACAGTCAGGCATTTACATTTTAATGTTCTCATGAGTTTTAATATTTCCCCTTGCAGTTGGTTGCAGTCTGAGGGGGAACAGTATTGAGTTCTTATATAGTGCTTTTCTACTCTCCTGGAGTACTCAAAGCGCTCTATACAACATGTCACATTCACCCATTCACACAAGGACTTTCTTCTATGCTTTTAAGTGCTCCCTAACTACCATTCACACAGATTCTTACTGCAATGGGTTAATATGAAAGATATTTGGCATGCAGATTGGGGGGAGCCAGGGATCGAACCACCAACCATCTGATCAGTAGATGACCTGCTCTACCTCCTGAGCAGGTCCTCCAACTGCTAGCAACAGCAGCCTCCTGTAACTGTGCAGCCAGGTTTCTAGTAGTCGTTGGTACTACTCTTCACAGTGCAGCAGGCCCAACAGCTAACATGTTGGCTATTTGACAAATTTAGCTGCATTTATTATTAGTTTCTTTTTATTGTCTTCTCTCAGCTTTTAGGTCTTTTCCACACAAATATTAAAAGCCTGTATTTGTCATGTCTACATTTTCTATGCTGTTAAGAATTTATGCTTGTGCCAGTGCAAATACACCTTGCTGGCTATAGAGATATAATCTCAGTTTGTGTTATGATCGAAGCAGATAGTGCTCTCTAGTCAGAGGCATGCACTTTCACTGCACCTGCAAGTGAACAAAAGTTCCACCAGAGAATGGTACAAAAGAAAAGATGATGGTGTGGGTTTATGTTTGTGGATCTGACATATATAGTGTGGCTGAGGTGGTAGATTTGGTGGTCCATCGCAGGTTGCTCCAGTCTGTATGCCCGAGTATCCTTGGGCAATATACTAAACCCACGTTGCTCTAGATAGGTTCAACTCAGAGTGAATGTTAGATAAAAAGCCCTTAGATGTTGAAAAAAAAGTGCTTGTGTGTGAAATGTGTGTGAAAAAATTGTAAAAAGTGCTATAAGTGCTCAAGCAGAGTAGACAAAAGAAAAGCGCTATATAAGAACCATAAGTCCATTTATCATACTAGCATAAATGTAACTTGATAATCTCTAAACTATAAAAGAGAGAAAAGTTAACTATTCATTATTTTGCTTTTACATGTTAGGCAGTGGGAAGCGCAGTGGTGTGATGATTAGCACTGTTAGTGGGGTTAGGTTCATTGGTGCTTTAAAAGTTTATGAACCAGGTTATAATTTTATGCATGGTATGTGTGCCTCCACACCTGGGTGTGTAACTGTTCATTTTGTCTGTTGTTTCAGGTGGCAGCTGATCAGTGCTTGGAGACTGAATAGGGCTGAGTATAATTTGGGACCTGTCCAGACTGGCAGGTGACGCTTTTCCATCGTGCATCAGAAATTTCTGCTTTTGTGGCACCACCATTGTTTAAAACCTTTTCTCTTGTTTAGGTTAGGAAGACTGGTAAGATGCTTGGATTTTCTTTTGGATTCTCAGGTCGAGTATCAGACGCCACCTCTCTGGGACAACGCAAAGCAGGAGATGAAGCATCGCTGAAAATGTTTCCAGAGCAACTTCATTCTAAGCCAAAGACTAGAAAACATGGTGAAGCAAATCTTCCCTTTGGCTTCACCTGCACAAGTGCCGAGGTAGGTCTCCCTGCAGGATTAGTTTTTCCTGTGTCGGGAGCAGCGCTGGGCTCTTCAAATCACAGATAAACAGGATCCCACATTCTTGACTTTTAGTTCACAAACACTTGTTGTAATGACTAACTGCTCCTGACATGTTGGAGATGTTTGCTCTTTCTACAGTAAAAGTTACAGCTGGATACAAATAACATCAGGCTGATCCTGACACGATTTGTTCCCTCGGTTCAAATCACGGACAAACAGGATCCCACAGCTGTTTATGTTTTTAAACCTATTTTGCACAGAGAAGCATTTTTTGAAAAATGTATTGATGCAATGTTGAACATTATTACTCAGGAAAAAAACAACTACAGTAAAATAATGACACTGTGACGCCTCTGCCTTTGTAAATGGAGGGACAGTACCTGCGCGTAAAACCTGCAGACAGTCAGATTAACAGTATTTTGTCTCTGTCATTCTGCAATTCATCCCATGTAAACAATAACGTGGCCACAGCGTGACGTGAAAAAGGCACATACCTTTGACGTTGTGTGACCAACTCTGTATTCCTCGTCCACACGGAAACGTAAAAAAATGAGTTTTTAAAAATCTCAGTTTTCGGTGATTCGAAACGCCGTTTACATGGACGAAACAGCTGCGTGTTCAAAAACACCCGTGTAGGTGCGGACGTAGCGTAAAAGAGTTAGTAGTTTATTTTCTTACTACCTGTAATTTATTGCAGATTATTGTATTTGCTTAATTGTTTACTAAATGTTTGAGGTGTGAAATAAACCACAATGGAGCAAAATATGGGCGCGTGTGGTTGGAGGATGTGTGCATGTGCACGAACATTTTTCTTGTAAAACAAAGGTGGGCCCAGCAAAAAAAGTTTGGGAACCACTGCTCTAGCAGATCATTACATGAAGGAACCTTTTAAATAAATAAATTCAAAGCACACTGTGCGCTGTCAAACTTACGTGCTGCACAATAATGTTTAATATTTAGTATTTACTGTTATATTCCCATATATCATCGTGATGTTGTTTATTATGTTGCTCTTTTTTTTTCTTCTGCTTGTTTTCTCTTTTTTCTTTCTCAGCAGCTGATCCAGGTGATCGATATTTGTATTTTTTGTCTGTTAGTTTTGTTGGTTTTTGTTTTTTGCCCTTTATCCCCGTCCCTCTTCCCTGCTGTTTTTCTTTCCCTCTTTCTTTCTCCCTTTTCTTTCCCCCAGTCAAATCTGTCCCATGTTTAGCAAGTGAAAATAAAATAAACAATAAAAGGTGAATCAAATAGACCATTACGGCACGGCTGGTATGGTCAATTTGGTAAAGTAAATCCGTTGGGCATCTTTCTTCACCTTTAGACAACAATTCTGATGCAGAAGAGCCAAACGGGACAGGCAACAAAAAAAAAAAAGAAGTTATAGGCCTGCTTATTTTTTTGTCCTGTCCAAATCCCCTACTTTTAAAAAACCCCTCATAAATCTGTTACAATCATCATCTTACCTGTTGCCCTCTTTTGGTGGGAAATGGCTCTGTGTCTGATAGATCATCCCAAACCTGGTACAACGGTTCAATGAGCTGACCAGACCTGTAAATATACAGTTTATATTTACAATCCTGTTTGTGCAGACATAAGTGCTGGGAAAACTATCATGCTTCAGTTTTTTCCATATAATCAGGAATCAAATTTCCAATAAACATATTGGAAAGAGTAAAATAATCTAAGTAAAATGGTTTAACTGCTAAATCGTGGAAATAGTAGAAAGAGGACTAAACAGAATAACAGAAGTGCGAGATGCACTTAAACAATGAATGTATGGAAAATAATCAAAGGAGCTTGCAAAGAAAAGCGTCTGGACTTCTGTAAGTTGCTTGAAGACGATTCACCTCTCATCCAAGAAGCTTCTTCAGTTCTAAGGTCAAATGGTGGAGAGTCCCAGATATAAACCTAGTGGGAGTATCCCCCCACAGAGGGACAAAAGGACCCCCTGATGATCCTCTAATCGCCTGAGCCAAGGTGGGAAACTGGGTGTGGGTCCCAATCAGCCAGAGTTTCGGGTGAGCTCATTGTGAAACCTGGCCCCACCTTATCATGTGAATTCCTGAGGTCAGATGGCCCAGGATGTGAGTGGGCGTTAAGGCGTCTGGGAAGGGAACTCAAAACTGGATTATAGATGGCAGAGAGTTGGTGTCGTAAACCCCGCCTCTGTTCAAAGATGGTCGCTCACAGTGGACATAGATGCTTCTTTCACTCCTCTTTCAAACCATCTGTCCTCTCTGTCCAAAATGTGAACATTGGCATCCTCGAAAGAGTGACCTTTGACCTTAAGATGCAGATGGATGCTGAGTCTTGTCCTGTGGAGGTGGCTCTTCTGTGTTGTGCCATGCGCTTGTGAAGTGGCTGTTTGGTCTCTCCAATGTAGAGGTCTGAGCATTCCTCGCTGCACTGTACAGCATACACCACATTGTTAAGTTTGTGTTTTGGCGTTTTGTCTTTCGGGTGAACCAGTTTCTTTCTGAGCGTGTTGCTGGGTCTGAAATGCACCGGGATGTCATGCTTGGAGAAAACTCTCCTGAGTTTCTCTGATACACCGGCTACATAGGGGATGACAATGTTGTTGCGTCTGTCCTTCTTATCCTCCCTCGCTGGTGTCTGGTCTTCTTTTCTGTGCCTCTTTGCTGACTTTAAGAACGCCCATTTAGGATAGCCGCACGTTTTGAGTGCTTCCTTTACATGTGTGTGTTCCTTCTTTTTCCCTTCAGGCTTAGAGGGAACATGTTCTGCCCGGTGGTGTAGGGTCCTGATTACTCCAAGTTTGTGTTCCAGAGGGTGATGGGAGTCAAAGAGGAGGTACTGGTCCGTGTGTGTGGGCTTCTGGTAAACTTCGATGTTGAGGTTGCCGTTCTCTTCAATGTGCACAGCGCAGTCCAGGAAAGGCAAACAGTTGTCCTTTGTGTCTTCCCTGATGAACTTTCTGTTTTTATCCACAGCGTTAATGTGCGCAGTGAAGGATTCCACTTCTTGTGTCTTGATTTTGACCCAGGTGTCGTCCACATATCTGTACCAGTGGCTGGGTACTCTTCCTTTGAAGAGGCTCTTGGCTCTTTCAAAGGAAGAGTACCCAGCCACGATGACCTGGATGACTGAGAACCTTCACAGACGTATGGAAAATAATGGAAACGTAGCAGAGCTTCCCGTTCGTTTCTTTTAATGTGAGAAAAGTTACATTTTCCCCATGTCTCCAGCTTCTGCTGGAGCTGAAGTCACATGCTTCAAGTGGCTGATTTAGTACAAAACGTACAAAAAGTGTACGTTTTGTACTTTCAAGCAAATATGATTTTAGCTGTTTGTTTACTCTCGTACTAATTTTCTTTTCTCATCATGGTGGAAGTGGGAGATAAACTCCCCCATGGGTGTTCCCCAGCACCAGTGTCATAGTGAAGGATGGATAGCACCATCTTCATGGGTGCACATTAACTCGACCCCTCCACTCCAGAGACTTTGGTATCAGTATTGGTGATGGGGAACAAAGGGAGCAATCGGAGTATGAAGAATGTCGCTTAAGCCTAGCTGCTGAGTGCGTAAACCAAAATAAATGGAAATAAATCAAACAATGAGTGTACCTCTTGAGCAGGTAGGGGTCGAAGGGGAAAAAACTGTCGAGTGGGTTGGTGTTGGTGGTCACACAGTCTCCTCCTGCAGAGCTGCGGACCACTGGCAGCACACACCGGTTGTTCCTCTCTATGATGGTGTAGCAGAACACCACTTGGTACTTCCTGCAACAAAAACAACTGCTGGTAGGAATGACGAGGAGGAAAAATACCAGCATTTTATAACTGATGCAAAGACTTTCTTCTAGTCTACACACTAGTGCGTGCACTGTGATCTACTGACAATGCTGTACACTTTAGCGTTTTTACATCAGTTAGAAAACAAATGTAGAGCTTTTACTTGAAGTCGACCAGAGGCCCCCTCAATATTAGCATGTCTAATAATCATTTAGTTCTTGAAAAGTTCCTGGAAAATAATCTAGAGGGTTCAGGATTACAGGAAGGTCAATGGTATTTGGGGGCATGTGCACCTTGTGATGGCAGCAAACATGTTGGTGATTGAAGGTAGGCAGACTCTGAGAGGATTCAGCTGACACATCACCACCTGCTCCAGGTTCAGACTCTGCAGGTATTCCAGACCTGACGTACACACACCCAGTGAGGAGGAGTCAGAACATATTCGACAAGGTGTGACCAAAAGGTCCGGAGAGCATCAAAAACAAAAACCATACCTGATTTAAAAACAGTTGATCAAGCTCATGTGTTCTAGTCAGTCTAAATGAATTCCAGCATGTCTGCCATTTTCCCTAAAATCCTCATTCTGACAGCTTACACTGTGCGCTATTCTTTATCATGGATATCTCAAACTGACTGGAATTTTGCATAAAGTATCGTTTCTGGTGATGACCAAGCAGTTTTCAAGTTAAGAGGCTTAAAGTTAGTCAACGCCAAGTTCTAAGAAACATCCTGAGGCATCTGAGGGAGAAGAGTCACAGGAAATGTCCTAACGGGCGATCGTGGCTCAAAGAGTTGGCAGTTCGTATTGTAACCGGAAGGTTGCCGGTTCGAGCCCCGGCTCGGACAGTTTCGGTCGTTGTGTCCTTGGGCAAGACACTTCACCTGCCGCCTACTGGTGTTGGCCAGAGGGGCCGATGGCGCGATATGGCAGCCTCGCTTCTGTCAGTCTGCCCCAGGGCAGCTGTGGCTACAACCGTAGCTGCCTCCACCAGTGTGTGAATGTGAGAGTGAATGAATAGTGGCATTGTAAAGCGCTTTGAGGGCCCCGAAAAGCGCTATATAAATGCAATCCATTATTATTATTATTATTATTAAACCATGCTGTGTGCCATTGTGTCATGGTGCGTCAGCACAGTGCTTTGAAAACAATCTTTGTTCCCCATCTGGTGGCCTCAACAGATCTGACAGCCATCTACTTCATGAAAATTAAAAAGGATCACTGTTGTGGCACGCAGGAAGAGAGAAAGCACCCATCCCAGAAATGAAGGGATTTCTACAGAGTGAACTCAAATAATTGCCTTGCTGAAAGCCATTAAAATACATAATGAGACATCTTTAATGTGACACTAGAGACAGTTAAATCAGGTAATGATTCAGACCCATTGCTGAAACCTGTGCTTACATCTAACTGATTTTAGTAAATTAAACCAAGCAGCCTGAGGTAATTTTTGCTCCCATGCTATTTTATTGTTGTTGTTTTTTTACCTGTAATTAAAACAAATAAACTGATATTAGCTCAAAGTTTTCTATTCTACCTTTCTTCATGTTGGCCTCTAGCAATGCTCTGTGTCTGAAGATGATCGTGTAGAAGACAGCCTGGCAGGAAGTGTAGAAGGGCCCGTGCAAGCTGACGTCACAGCAGACTTGTTTCCCACAGCTGTCCTGGCTGTAGATGTACTGATGGATCCAGGAGCTCAGTAAATCAAGACAGGCCCGCACAGTGCTATAGGAATCATCATTGACACAGAATGAGAGAAGAACCCGTTAAAAACCTGCACCTGCTGCATTTGTGCTGTCTTAAGCAGGTGTCGCATAAACTCACCTCAATGGGATGAACTTGGCTCGGGCCAGGAAACTTCCCAGGTATCCAGCAGCAGCCTGGCGAAGGACAGCAGGCAGAGACGGGTTCTGCAGGATCTTCCACAGGTGATCCAAGAAGGCCTCTGCCAGGGCCTGTGACATATATCACAGGAAACACATAATATACACAACTCCAGAAGCTCTTAGTCTCAAAGTAATGAATGATAAACGTCAGTACGAATAAACCAGCTAAATAAATACATGCATTATAAATCATATATTCTGAATGTTGAGGACAAGGATGATTTAGAAAAAGCCAGTCTACCCATGAACATGAGTAAATATAATATGCGTAGCAATGTCAGTGGCAGCTGAGATATAAGAGACAGGGCACTCTGAAAGCCTGAATCTATGGAAGAGCTCTACAACAGCAGTAGGAGACACACTGGGCGGCACTCCTGTCAGATCCAGTCTCACCAAGACTGGACGATAGAAGCAAACTGTAGTCTGGTCTGATGGATCCATCCTGTATCAGTCAGGCTAATGGTGTGTCATGTTGTGGGGCGTTTTCCTGACTATAGTCAGGGTTGGATCAGGTGACCATCCCTGCTGCGATAGGCTGCTGGGGCCTTCCTATGATGTACTGAGCGTTTCTTCTTCACTCTCTATTAGGGCTGCGTATCATCACTCATTTCTATAATTGATTCAATTCGATTCCATTTGGACTCAGAGAGAAATATTATAATTCTGATCATTATCCATATCAGATACATATTTTTATATCTATGTATAAAAACAAAGTTGGCACTTGTGAGACCTCATCACAGCAGAGGCCTTTGTGTCAAAGTAAGTGAGCATAAAACAGAAAAACATGAAGCAGATTTTCCTGGCCCGACTTTTTACAGCAGCCTTAAAAATATTCTGCAGTAGAACAAAAACTGAAGAAAACCACGAATCAGCATCTGAACATGACCTGATGCTGCTGAAGTCACAGAGGTTTGATTAGAGACACAGCTGAGAGTTTTGTAAAAGTTGACATTTCTTCAGTATTGACAGCAGAAATGAGGCTTTCTCGTCCAGAGTCGTTTTTGAAGTTTTGCTGTACAAATTAGAGATGGACCGATCCGATATTACGTATCGGTATCGGTCCGATACTGACCTAAATTACTGGATCGGATATCGGAGAAAAATAAAAAATGTAATCCGATCCATTAAATATCACGAAAGCACCTCACAAAACTTGCAACACCCCGTAACTCACCTCAGAACGACGTTAGCACGTCGGAGCAGTATGCATCACGTGATAGAGCGGCTGTGGCATGCGGGACCTGTCGGTGGTCTGGATAGCATTTGGAGCTTCGCTAGCAACCCGGCATTTCATCTCCGACAAAGTTATCCCCGAGAGAAGTAAAGCAAGTGTGTAAGTCCATCTCTGAATGTTTGTAAAGCATTCCTGCGTTAAGCTTAACAAGCGATATATGGAGCGACTGCCTCTTCTTGCTGCTACTTCAATCATGAAACTGCTTAACGATCAGCTGATCGGCTTTTCTGTCGTGAGTCCGTGTCTCTAGTTTGTTTTTGGTCCACTTTGCACCAGAAAGAGGAAACCAGCGGCTGAACAACAGCAGCACGTTTAAGCTTGATCAGCTGTTGTTAGAATTTATTTATTATTAGTTTCTACTCGAGGATCTTTTTCTACGTAGCTGACGCTGGTAACTGTGCAGGGGCGGATCTAGCAAAGTTTAGCCAGGGGGGCCGATAGGGCATTAACAGGGAAAAGGGGGCACAAAGACATACTTTTCTTTCTTATTCTCATTTAAAATGTCTAGCTTTTAATAAATAATTATCTGACACCCAAAGTTTTAATTTGATGTAAAATGAATAGAAGTCAATTACTGTATATAGTGACTATTAAGTCTAATATATACCCTAGTAAGCTATAGTACTTTTTCCTTTGGGAAGGTACCATCTGTGCAGTCTGCAATTTTGTTGAAGAAAGATGTTGAATCTATTTAATATTTCTTGAAAAATAATTGATTTCTGTGCATTTTTTTTCACACTGCATCAAATTAAGGTTGATTACGTCGATTAAGCATCATGAGGTGGAGCGTGAGGGGTGGTTCCCTATTTTTTATTTATTTATTTTTGTTGTTGCTGGGAGTTGGAACCCTATTAGTTAGGTTGCTTAATATTTACACTAAGTACTCTTTAAAATACCAGAATAGGGAGGATGGTGTAGGTTTAAGTTTATTAGATTGATCAGTATTGCTGAACTATAAATATTTTTTTTTGCATATAGGTATAACAGAATAGCTTTAGTGTAGTTGTTGTTTTAAACTTGAGTATGAACTTATACAAAATGCAGCAAGATATTTAAAAAAAACTGTTTTGTTGATTAAAAAACACTATATCGGATTCATATCGGTATCGGCAGATATCCAAATTTATGATATCGGTATCGGTATCGGACATAAAAAAGTGGTATCGTGCCATCTCTAGTACAAATAATGCAGAAAACAGAGATCTGAGACTGGAAGCTGTTCCTGAAGTACACAGAGAGACAGAGCTGCGCAGGGAGTGAGATCTTATTGTGGTGGAAGCTAAACAGCCAAAGTCCGAGTGAATTAATGACGATGTTGATCAAACATGTAGTTTGATCTTCTTTTGCTGCTGGTTCAGTGAATTTTGGTCCGAGTGATGAAACCTGCAGCATCAGAGTCTGTGAGGTGTCGGCGTTCAGCAGCGACGTGTCTGCACACGTGCTGTCGGGGCTCCATCCACGCTCCGTGTTTACATCTTTGTGCACAATCCGTCTTCCTGCTCTCATTTACTGCTTTAGCTGTTTGGTGGCGGTGAAATAGTTTCGTGAGCTTTAACCCGAGTTTCTGGCAAAATACATTTATATTTAAAAATGGATTTAGGATTGAATGAATCGATGTGGCTTTATTCAAGCTAAACTCGATTTGAAACGGAAAATCAATTTTTTTAAACCCTCCCAGTAGAGCTGGGCGATAGAACGATAACGATATGTATCGCGAAATAACTTTTTCTCGATAGAAAAATTAAACTATCGCGATAGGCCTCACCGCTCTTGTCCTCTTAAAAAAAAGAAAAAAAGAACAGCCAATCCAAATTAAGTAGTGCAGAGCCGAACCAATCACAGCCACAGTGTCACGTCACGTGACTTGTTACGTACAGCGCAAGTGCCAAGCCGCACATGTGTGTTTGTTTGGGAAGCAGCCAGCGGCAATGGAGGAAGTGAGTGCGCTGACTAGAGAAAAATCAACGAGAGCGTGACCGAAGAGAAAACAGATGATGGTTCCAACGCCGGAGAGATTGTTGAACAGAAGAGCCATAGAAGTCCCGTAGTGTGAAGGTATTTCGGCTATTTCAAGTCTGACAAAAACAGAGTAGCTGCACTGTAAATGTGCGGAAAGCAAGTCTGGAAATACAATAAAGCTGTGCAGCTCAGTCTCTGACTGGAAGCGCTAATTCGTCATTCGGCTTTTGTCAGACTAAAGTAACTGTTACAACTGTTTGAAAAGCTCAGCTATACAACAAGGAGAGATTGAGAATTTCCTTTTAGTTCTCAGTTTATTTGATATTGACAAAAGTTAGTCAGTTTTGTCTGTTCTTCTGTAAAACAAACTAAGATTTATTTTTAGAATTAATATTTTGTTTCTAAGTGGAATTGACAATTTAGTCTGTTTCGTCTGTTCTATTTTGAAACTTAAACGCTTTAGCGGCTGCCTTTTGTGTAGTTTGCAATATTTGCCTTTATCTATCTGAAAAAGTCTCATGTTCCTTAAGTACATCTACCCTGTTGAACTTATTATGGGAAATAAATATTTAAATAAAAACAAGCTGCTGATTATTTCACATTTTACTTGTGAGCAACGGCACATTTAAATCTTACAAATATAGTTATTTGGCTTATATCGTGATAGATATCGTTATCGCCTGAAATGAAAAAAACATATCGTGATATGAAAAAATCTTATATCGCCCAGCTCTACCTCCCAGTGAGAAAGGTGACAAAGAAACACCCAGTGCATCATGGGAATCCCCGGCAGCCTACGTCTATTGCAGCATAACTAAGGGAGGATCCAGGGTCACCTGGTCCAGCCCTAACTATATGCTTTAGCAAAAAGGAAAGTTTGAAGCCTGATCTTGAAAGTAGAGATAGTGTCTGTCTCCTGATTCCACAGGCACCCACACCAGCTGTACTTTGTCATACTGTGCCATTTGTGAGGTAAAGCAGCCCTTACAGATGCAGAAAGTGGTGTTTACATCAGATAAAGCTATCCTACTTCTAGGCTGGAATATTACAATTTCTAATTACCAGGCTGCTCCAAATGCTCCTTTAAAAGCCTTGAGTTGATCCAGAATGCTACAGTAAGAGGACTGACACAATTAATATTATTATTATTATTATTTTTCTCATATATGGCTTCTCTTCTCCAGAATTGAATTTAAAATCATTCTCAAATTATCTATTTTATCTTTATCTAAGATGTAAGAGTTTGGAAACTTTCCTGTGCCTGTACATCTCGTCGCTGAAACCCAGACTGCCAGTAAAATGCAAAAACCAAAGTTAACTGGTCCCAGTATATGTGGGGAGTACTGACCGGTTTGAAGCTGCAGAGGTAAAAGAGAGTGTACTGCACATGACAAGAAGCATGTGTTGGCAGAATGAGCTTGTCAAATACAGTCAACAAATCTCTGTACAGCTCCTTTGTCCTTTCCGCATGAAAAGACCCTGAAACACGAGACAATACAATACATAAAAATATTAACGTACAGCTTAGTATAAATATTCTCCATCTTCCTACATTACAAAAGTTTAGAAACTGAAGGATTCAGTATCAGTCGGGCCTGGAAAAGATGGTGATGTGGTGAGTAAACATATCATTACAGACCTTCGGAGAAGACGAACAATGGACCTGAAACTTGGGAAAGTTTTCCCCTGGAACGAATTAAAACTGTCTTGTGAGCGTTGTGTGGACTCAGATGCTAGATTTTCCTCCTTGTTTCTCCCTTTTGTATGTGCTCAAGGTTTTGTATATGTAATTGTATGTGTATGTGCATTTTATATGTAAACTTGTTTACTTTAAATAAAGTTTTTAAAAAAAAAAAAAAAGAAAAAAAAAAAAAAAAAAAAAGAAAAGATGGTCTAATCTTAAGAAGTCAGGGTTAAACAATGGTTAGTATTTGGACTAAAATCAATCAATAAAGATGTGATTGAATCAGGCTTTGAGCTTCAATTCAATTACTTAAAGTAGTGCATGAATGCATTAGGAGCCATTTTTATTTAATAAAACCCTTTTCAAAGGTTGCTTGATTTAAATGCACTTTAGTAGTATATAAAGACAAAACGACAAAAATATAGTCACTGTCCAAATATTTATGGATTTACATGTATAAAAAGCTTTTTTTCTGCATCTACCATCAACGTAGCAGACATCCTTGATGTAAGCCATAAGCACGGCCATGAGAGTATCTAGTCTTTCTGCCACTGGATGGGCCATCACAGTCGTCCTGGTGGGCTCATCTGCTGACACGTCTTCATCCTAACAGAAACCCGGATACACACAGAGGTTATCAGGATTAAAAGAAAGAATAAAGAGAACAAATTCAAATTTGGGTCCAGGACGCTGCCCATGTTTCCTTATTTAGATTTTATGTCTAGGAATAGTTTTATTCAGGCTGTCCACTTAGATGTTTCAGTTATAGTCCAACACACCCAGGTCTCATGTTCAGATGACTTCATGTGGTGCCTTACACATGCAGTTTCAGTGGCGAGGTGTTGGGTTCAACCACAGACTTAAAGACTGAATGAATTACTGGGTCTTTAACGTATAAAGGAGGACAGTATGTGAGCAAAGGAAGTGTGACACACCTCTCTGTGCTCATGAAACACCAGGAATGTTAGATCAAGAAATGTTATTAAATGGAAAATGTAGATCATACCACGCTCTCCAGTTCGGGGTCACCTGAAAGACCAGCCAAGGTGTGGAACAATCATCTGCTCCAGAGCAGTATGAAGGTTCTGACACCATCTTGGTTTCTGCCTCACAGACACCACTGACTCAGCCTTACTGCTGCCACCTGGCTGAACCTCATCGGCTCCCAAGACTGCATTAAGTCATGGTGGTTGGTATTGGTACTTCTATGGTCTGACGTGTGGCCGTACCTTGTGCTCTGCTGGTGTCTGTGTGACAGATATTGCTCCAACTAATCTGCAGCTGTTGAAAACCACAAGGCCTTTGCAATCGTTGTCCATACTAATGACTTCTGTCAGCCTGTGAACTTCAAACGAGACTTTGTGCACCTTGTGGACAGCCTATGGGCCACTGGAAAGCAGCGTATCATCTCCGGTCCACTGCAGTGAAGTTTAGCCATCTCCATCATCTGCATATTTGGCTTTATGAGTTACTGCAGGAACAGAGATCTTCCCTTCGTCATCTTTCCTCAACTGCCCTGAACTTTTTAAACAAGATCACCTGCACACTAAACCACTGCACTGACCTAACCCTACACCCACTACAGCCTGACACTTGCACCACTAGTACACCCAGACTCAACCTTTTAAAAGAACAGCAGCCTGACTTTTTGTGCAGAGTCGTTATGTTTTACGCAGAAAGTACATTTATTGACATTTTCTATATTGGTGTTTTTTCCCTTAAAGCCTGAAAACTTGGTTTTAAAAAACTGTCGCTGATTTAACAGCACAACAATCAACAAACAACATGTCACCTCCTGCACATCAGATTTCACATGTGCCAAAAATGTCCAATAACCTAACCCAACTACAGTTTCATTTGAGCTCTCATACATGCTGGCCGAAAACGTTGACTTCTTAAGTTATTTAATTTATTCACTGTCATGACAATTATTCATATGCTTTGGAATAAGTCATTTTTATTTTATCTGTGGAAAAACATTACTATCATCAAACCCTGCTGGCTCTTACCATGTCAAAAAGACACTCCTCAGTCTGCTCCTCTGCTTTCTGGGTCTGCACTCGGTTTTCTTCAGCCTCCTCAATATGTGTGCGGGATGCGTTCACCTAAAATGTACCGCACACATGTGCACCTTTGACATATCTCACCAGTTTCCAGAAGAAAGCAGCAGGTGATGTGTGAACTGATGCTACTTGTTCAGAAAAAAATGAATTGATCAATTTTATGTCTGAACATGTCCTTCTGCAACAGATAAGTCAGATATGACTAATTTATTTGCATGCATACGTTTCTACATATTTTGGTATTGACAGGCCTCTAAGAGACTATACAACAAGGTCCATAAGTTTTTGAAAGATGATACTTTTGTGTAATTTTGTCTCTCTAAAGTCCCATGTGTTCCATAACCGCATTGTTCCTCCTGGATCCAAGATTCGACTAACTGATACTTTCCTCTCCAGTATCCTGGCAAGTGTTGATCCGGAGGTACTGTCGGTGATTCCACATTAATCAAGTCCACTTGTGACTCGGTGGAATCACAGAGTACACATATATCAAATTCAGGGAGAGAGAGTTTCAGAGTCTGGGGGCTACTGTTGCAAAAGCTCTGTCTCTTTTAGTTTAGGTACAATAAGTAGGCCCTGATCACAAGGCCTCAGGAACCTGCTGGAGATGCATAGCTATGAAAGTTCACTGATGTAAGCTGATGCTTCTCCATGAAGAGCTCTAAAAGTCAGAACCACAATCTTGAAATGGACTCTGAATTCAAAAGGTAACCAGTGATGCGGTGAGCAGGAAGTTATGTGACAGAAACGTCTCAAGGAAGACCAAAATTATTGCTCCAGGCTCTCAGTGAATTACTCCCATACCCACATTTTTGCTTCAGCCTTTCCCAGAGACTTGGCCTGTCAGCTACCTCCACATTCCACGGGCTAACAAGTTCAACAGGACTCGGCGGTAGATCTGATGTTAATAACACAATTATTGACTTGTGACCTAGGTTGTCTTGTTACTAAGTGCATGCTCATGCTGGTGATTTCTATGGACATAAACTGCAGGTCTCAGTCACACTGCCAAACAGCACCCGAGACTCGAAAAAGACATGAAATGGTTATTTGGCACATAAGCAGAGAAAACAGTCCAGACTCCACTGTGGTGAAACCCAATGGACAGGCACCAAATCAGTGGGATATGAGCGCTGTCTCTTATCTTTGAGCTGGAGAAGTGAAGAGGGCAGGACCAGAAACTTCTCTGAACTTCCACGCGCTGAAGCAACTACCAATAAGAGTGCAGGACAGTGCTGAGTGAGATACAGCCATTAAAGGATTATCTATGAAACTGGAGCCTCAAAATGATGCGTGATGACTGAATCACTCCCTGTATGGATGCAGCTTCTTTTGTTAAACCTCTTGAATGAAAGCTCTGCACTACAGCGATAACCAGAGACAAAATCAGACAAACTGTATCACTATCCAAAACTTAATAAACCTACCTGAGCACCTACCACACAACTCATGTTGAGTTACTACTGTTACGTTCAAATTAAACTACAAATAGCAGAATTTGGAGGTGCACCACTCACATCCAGCTTCAGCAGTTTTCCAATGATCAGCTCAAGTAGGTCTCGTCGAATGGAGGGGACGTACACTGTTATCCTCAGGAGGTTATGGACGTAACACTCCTGTAAAGCATCCATCAGTTAACAGAGACGTACACTTTGAAAAAGAATCAAAAGCTTTTTTGATAAAACTGATGACGTCCCATTTTGTACAGTCTTTTTAATCTCCTCAATGTCTAATCTACAAAAAGTTACATTAAAAAGCCTTTGATAGGACCCAAATTAAACAAACAAACACACACAAAAATATTCAGAGGTACAAAATGACGTCTCAAAGGATCAATAAAAACACATTAAGCTGAAAGAGCTGTTATTAAGACTAGAGATCCCAGTCTGTTATGAACTACAATAAATACAACTTTAGAGGTTATTAGCAAGAGTTCTAAAACAAAATAATAATGAAACAAAAAAGATGAAATTATGTAAGGACATTTAATTAGGTGAAATGAAAAGGGAAATAGCACCTCCTGGAAGGAAGAAGTTTTAACAATGATCTACAAAGAAGACAGAGTGGACTCTTTAAATTATAGACCACAGCCTATTAATAGTATGGGGACGTCAGGGTCTTGCCTGTATCTTACCAGTGTTCTTGAGGATTTCTGTATGAAGGGAAAGTTTTCTTGCAAAATGGGCATCAGAAAGCGACTTGTGCTAAAAGAAGAGGAAAAATCTTTACATTACAAAAACATTTAAAAAATGTAACACGAGGGGTGAAAATCACAATGCAGGCTGACTGACATCAAATAAAACAAAGTGTATACAAAGTATCCATTTATGCAACAACATTAGTTACAAGATAACTTTTTTTACAGTAACAAGCTAGTGGCTACTTGTTTGTATTAGTAGGTAAATTAATGTCAAATAAGAAGAAGAAAGCAAGTTATACTATAATAAAGCCTGCTGAGACAAAAGGGAAGAAATACACTTGCAGCAATTACAAGATAAGAATACCACCTTAAAGGGAAAAGATAAGCTAGTTAAATCAAATCCGTGGGCAGATTTGGAAATGGGATTTTGCCAGATTTAAAGCTAGCTGGATATCTATATCATACTTGCTCATGTTATGACTACCAAAAACATACCTAGCATGTGAACATGTGGACAATACTGCAGTTTATTAAAGGTCAGTACCACCAACCCCGTGGTTTTGTGAGGTTTTGTGAAGTTACAGCACTAGAGACATTACAACCTTTACACACAAAGGGGTTGAAAGAATATGGAGGACCAGGAGTGCCAAAAGGAATTGATTAAATACACCATTAAATAATTAATTAAATCTTTCATTAATTCATTAAAATTGGAATTAATTAAATAAATGTTTAAATAATTCAATAAATGCCCATTCATTTCATTTAAAACATTTAATAAATTATGTGTTTATTTATTCCAAATTGTATTTAATTCATGACACATTTAATTATTTCATTAATGACAAATGTAATTAATTATTTAATGATTTTTTTGGCACTCCTGGCCCTGCGGCTGTGTTCTTGAATCAATGTTATCTGTCAGCCTCACCCAGCAAACCCGGGGGCGGGGTTAATGCTGCCGCTGCAGCTTGTCTAACATCTGATTGGTTACTGTGCAAAGTTAATCAAGACAGGTCGATCCTAGATAATCAATCACTATGAACTGGTGGTAGTGTGGGGAAGCAGGTATCCCAGAATGCATTTCAAAATGTAGTGGCGTAATCTTCACATCTCTGGTCAGGTTGTCAACATAGAACATGATGTTTCCGGCAACGTTCCAGCTGACTGTTAGCAGAGCGTACTGTGAACAGAGTGTACCGAGCTCACAGCCCCGGTGTTCCAAGTTAACTTTAGTTAAAAAGTCCGACAACTTTTTTGTAATGAAAAACGTAAACACTCATATCGCCAGTAAGTTACAAAAGTGCCACATGGAAATGTGTTGATGATGAAAACAGCCCGTCTGCCTCCAGTCTTTGTGTTTCCCTGATGGCTATCAGTAATATAAAGTCACAGACACAACTATATTTAACTGTCTCATGTTGGCCAAGAACAATTTTACATATATGATCTTAGAACAGGACACAGACACTCTAATTACTGACCTCATGTCAAATGTGTACGTAGACCGAGTCTGTGTTTTATATGAAATCTTTGCTCTTAACCTTTAAACAGCAGCGAGTGTGCAGCTGAGACAACACAAACTCAAACAGCAGGTTTGATCATTGCGATTATAAATCAGCTGGAAGCGCCACGTTTTCACTCAGTCTTTTATTTACAGCATGTTTGAAGTGTTTGAAGAATGATGTGGGGAACATGTTTTAAATGCTGTACTAAAATCACTGCGCAGACAGTGCGTGGCATTGTCGATTGCCATGGAATTCGATTCGTAGATGACCGTTAGATTCGTTTGATGCTGCCGACACTTTCATGTGCCCGTGAAGCTGAGTTAACTCAGAGAGCTGATAACCAGCTTCATGTGACCGTTTATCCTGCTCCCAGTGTTAGGGTCAGTGATTCCAGATAACCGAAAGATATCCTGGATATGCTGACCTCACTCCGTGATGGCGGCAGCTGGACTGCCCGTTTAGCCTCATGATTAATATTCACAATTAAAATATTAGTCAAACATTTTGAAATCTGTGTCTCACAAGCTTTGTACACGTAAACCTAACAGTTACTACATGACAGAAACCAGTGATGTCTCTTTCTATAAAGATTACTGATCACTGATTATTTATTTGCTCTCTTCTCCTTAAACATGTTTTTAATGTTAGTTATGATTCAGAATGGGCGACTGAAACAAGTATGCTTAATGTTATTAAATAATGAATTAAATGTGTCAATAATTAAGCTGGGATAGGCTTAATTATTGATAGGATAGGCTGGGATAGGCTCCAGCGCCCCACCGCGACCCTGAAAAGGATAAGCGGAAGCGAATGGATGGATGGATGGAATAATTAAGTACAATTTGAAATAAATAAATAATTTATTAAATGCTTCTAAATGAAATCAATGTGCATTTAATTAAGTAATTAAATATTTATTTAATTAATTCCAATGTTAATGAATTATTTAATGGTGCCTTTAAATAATTTATTTTGTCACTCGGGGTCCTCCACAGAGAAGTCCAGTGATGAATCAAAGCTCAAGTGTACAAATTCAGAGTTTAAAGGCCAAAAACAGCAGCCAGCAGAATAACAGGTGACACAGACTTACGAGGGCACGTATCTGATGATGAGCTGCAGCGCCTGGTGACAGTGATCGAAGTTTCTGGGTAGATCTTAAAAAAAAAAAGCCATACAAGCTCTTAGTGAACATAACGATGCTTTACAAAGCACACCTGCATCTCGCTTCTTTGTGAACCACTGCAAGGTTAAGATGTCTGAAACCACCACTTCATAGGAGAAGAGAAAAAACTTACTCTCATCTTCATCATCTGAATCGGAGATATCCACTCCTCCTTCACAGATGGTCACTCTCTCTGAAAAAACACACAAGTTGTTTCTCCATCATGCAACAGAGATGACAACAAGAAAGACAACAATACTGTACAGGGTTGTCAAAAACTGACTATCAGATCAGATACTCATTGGTTACAGTACAGACACTGCCTTTGCCTCATCCAGCTGTCACACAGCTGCCCGTCTGCACACAACCCCTCCCCTCATTACACCTGAACACGGAGGAGGAGTTGACATGCAGAATTTCAAGGGTTAGTAAAGTTCCCATTTCCACAACACTGAAGTATTAAATATGTTCTTATGTTTCAGGTACATGGGCCATGCTTAGGCTGCTGCCCCCGCGACCCGGCCTCGGATAAAGCGGATGAAGATGGATGGATGGATGAAGTATTAAACAGTTATCATAAAAGTTAACCTGGCCGGCACACACATTAGCATTAATCATTTAACCCTTTAAGTCATCTCTTCAGTTACCATTAAGTTAGTGGCGATCGCTAAAAATATAACACTAACATTAATTTAGGAGCTAAGCAGTGAAAGTTATCAGTCCTGCTCCTCATAAACTTGCAATGTTTGGTGTTAATTTAAAAGGATAACACAATTATATGTGACCGGTGTTCTTTTTCAGACTGAAGCTGGGAAAGGTCTATCATCGACTACACAGAAATGTGCAAACATGGAGCCGAGTCACCAGAAGCACAGCACTACCTGAAAATATTCTTGACTTTTGTTTGTTCTCCACATCTAACAGAATTTGTGACTATTTATCACATATATACATCTGACAGCATGTATTTCCTTTCCATCCTGTCGACCATCACAAGCCTACTACTGTAACACGTTTATGAATCATGATTAATTCAATACCATCAGAGTAACATACTGGGGGTGAAGTGGGAGACCACCATGTTAAGGCAGGCACACAAGTAGACAGTCTGTGCTGACACCAGGTTACCCAGAAAGGCCAGGTACTCGTCCACCACAGCCTGGCTCCGGCCCAGCCAAGGAAGCCTCTATAAAACAAACACACACACACACACACACACACACACACACACACACACACACACACACACACAGTGTGTTTATATGCTGAAACAATCAGCTTTTTGGACGTCTGCTGATTCACACCACATGAAGGGTTTAAAATGTGCACCAAAATGACAGAATAGATGACACATTACCAGCAGCATATCATACTGACAAAAGGCTTGTAAAGGTTTGTCCATGTTAAATCAACCACGGCTTTTCCTGGGAATTTTTTTTTCATTTTATATTTGACTCTAATATTGGTCCTGACTCAAACTTGAATGCTGGTGGGGGAACCAGTGATCAAGGGTTATTGTCTGGCTACTACAGGAGCAGAAGGCTAAATGGGTGTGGATTCAACTAAGAACAACGGGTCAGCGTTCTCTCTAAGCTCTGATCACAATAATACTTTCCCTGTTGACTGTAGAGGCAACTGCTGTTGTGATTTGATGCAATATAAAGAAAATTGAATTTCATATTGGAATGAGGTGGTGAAGGCATACATGTTCCATATCTTGTATATCTACCCTCTTTTTTCTTGGCTCAATTTAATTTCTTTGTTTTATTAATACACACTAGTTTAAGACGTTGCTTTAAAAAGCAAATGATCTCTCACCCACACTAAGGAGCAGGGCTGGGTTATAAGTTATATTAATTTTATATTTCAAAGAAATATGTGATGACAGTCATGACAATATAATAAAAATATACTAATCAAGGTATTATGAGTGTGGCTTGCAATAGGCATTTATTTATTAGAGAAAACAAAATAAAAGGCATTTCCAGCCTCTTTTTGAATGAGTCTATAATGACAGACTGCCTCATTCAAAGTTTGAATTTACTGCCACAAGATGCCAGCAACAGCATTGGTCCTGTTTTTAGGCTATAATAGTGCTGTGAAAAAGTATTTGCCAAATTCCTGATGACTTTGTTTGGATACATTTTTTAACATTTACATGTTTAAGATCAAACAAATTCATTTTTTCTCTCAGTTGTGGGGCAGTTTGGGTGGGTTGCGAGGCAGCAGGTCCTACACAGGCCAGTTCGTCTTGCACTCGCTTTTTTTGCCTGTTGCTGATGGAGTGGACGGCTGGTGTTACGGCTCAGTGTGCAGGTGGGCCCCACACATGAGGACTACAGTTCATCCTGTGTTTGACTCTATGTTTTTGTGTCAGGTGACATTTGTTCTGTAACTGTGGTGATTGGTGTGAGTAAGTTAACTTGGGGTTTGCCCTGCGCACTCACATGACAGGGGTGGTGTTGGCAGTATCTAACTAAACTATAATGGGCATTTCACATGTCATGTGAAAATCCCACAGTAAACAGAAAATTCATCACAGCTCCAACAGAAACATTATCAAATAAATGTAAAAATCGACAGAACATATAAATATAGTGGTAAAATGCAACATGTGATTAATGCTGCAGAAACTGGTTAACCTGGTCATTTAGTGCACTGCCTGCACTCAGAGCTGCTGTTTAGGTCTAAAGCTGCATATTAAAGCTCTGATCCATTTAAAAATTAAAGCTTATGCCACTTTTCCACTCGTACCTACTCTGCTCGGTTTTGGTCATTTTACAATATAACTGAGAACCACCTCAATGTTCGTGGGTTCGTTACAGCGACACCCATAAATGAGCTCATTTAAACACTACACAACAATGGCGGACACTGAGGCAACGGTACACCTGCTGCTGAGCCGTCTGCTTGCCATGCTGACAGGCTAATCAGCAGCATACAGTTTGTTGATGTGATGTTTGTTTCAGATCAACTCAGACCCCCGGTGGAGTAAATACAGTACTCTTCTCCTTGCATCATGTTAATATTTACACTCACCAGTATAGTATAAATGAGCTGTTCATGATCCTTGGTCAGGTGGGTCACACTAGACCGAAATTCTTGCAGCCAGTTGATGATCTGAGCATCCTGTCGGAGGAGAGGGCGTTCATTGAGAAGCAAAGTCCACCACACCACAGGGTGCCCTCACACTGACGCTTACCTTTATCTCAGGATCAACCAGCTGATGTTTCAGGAGTTCATAATCACTCGAGTCTCCCTTAAAAACAAGCAGAAACAGCAGTTCGCCAAAACCGTAAGAAACGTAGAGGTGTTTGTAAACAACTTTACGAAGGTCAGCAGAATCCACAGACAAGCCAGCAGGAAGGTCTAGATTCATTTAATAACGTAGTGGACCATCTCGTGGATGTGTCACCAAAATCAACAACCCTAATATCTCTCTTTATCGTTTTCCAAGAATGACAACCCTAAGATACAACTCACGTGTTTGTGTTTCTCTAACGTCTCCGCAACACTACCTCCAAACCTGACCGTCTTCACAGAAGGGGTCTTCAGAAAGTCTCGACCGTCTATTTCCATAACCCACCAGGCAGCTAACGCTGGTCTTTGCTTGTTAAGCTGAAAGACAGAGCTGGAAAGGAGACTCGCTCGTTACATCTCTCGCACCGTACAGCTCTCGATACTGTGGCGTTAACTAGTTTGATCAAAGGAATCACGCTTCCGGAAAACAAAACCACGCGAAAGTAACAGGAAGAGAACTGCGTGTTTACGGAAGTGATTGTTCGGAGCAGCAGCGTCACATTAAAGGGGGACGTTCGAGGAATCCATTTCGCTCAGGAAGGTTCCTACCTGAGTGAAGTAACTTTATTGAGCTTATGTACAAACAAACAAAGGCTGTGAGTCCAGGCTCACACCGTAACAATAACACAGGCTGAACAAATACAACGAACGAACAAATAAAGAGAATAAATGTAGCTGGTATAAACCAACAAAAAAGGAAAGAAACGCAGAGTAAACAGATTAAATCAAGGTTAGAGCTAAGATACCACATCACTATCACAGAGCATGCAGCCATTTACATACATTTCTATCAAGTCAGCCAAATTATTATCATTGGATAAAATTCATGTATCCAACAAATTATATGCACCACTGTCAAAGAAGCACATATCAGTATGAATATTAAAGACCTCATACTACTCTATATCACCCCAATGGAGCACTCGCTCTCACACTGCAGGCTTACTTGTGATTCCTGGGATATTTAAAAATATAATGGGAGGCAGAGCCTTCAGCTTCCAGGTCCCTCTTTTTAGAAACAGCTCCCAGTTTGAATTCGGGATACAACAGTATTTTTTCTAACACTTTAAATAATATCTTACTGTTCAAATAAGAAAAGAAAAATAGAACTAGAACAAAAAATAAAATCATTAAAAGCTGCCTAATGATTGCCTTGCCTCGCCACAAGAGCACATTATTAACAACCCGAGAAAGCTAAAACTAGAATAAAGTAATTAACAAGAAAACGTGATTTCTGATGCAAAGGCTGTGTTTGGAGTGCTTTAAACAAGGCAATAAATCTGGAAAATTCTTTGCTAAGTTAAAACTAAATAAAGAGAAAAACAACTATTAATTATATAAAGGATTTGACTGGAAACTTTACTTATGATCCTCAACAAATAAATAAATCTTGAGACTTTTATATAGCTTCACACTCATCACAGTGTTATCTCCAATGACATCTGATGCTGTCACATTTGGGACTCGTCTGCAAGACCACCCTTTGTGGTGGGGGCAAGCAAAGACCAGCGTAGCCAGGCTGACAAACAGTCAGAGCTCTGTTGAGCCAAACATCCCTTTAACGTTAACTAGTAATGACTTCATGAACTTCTTCACAAATAAAATTTTACTCATTAGAGAAAAAATTACCAATAATCATCCCACAGATGTAATATTATCTACAGCTACTCTTAGTACCATTGATGTTAAGTTAGACTCTTTTTCTCCAATTGATCTTTCTGAGTTAACTTCAATAATTACTTCCTCCAAACCATCAACGTGTCTTTTAGACCCCATTCCTACAAAACTGCTCAAAGAAGTCCTGCCATTAATTAATGCTTCGATCTTAAATATGATCAACCTATCTCTAATGATCGGCTATGTACCACAGGCCTTCAAGCTAGCTGTAGTTAAACCTTTACTCAAAAAGCATCTCTAGACCCAGCAGTCTTAGCTAATTATAGGCCAATCTCCAACCTTCCTTTATATCAAACATCCTTGAAAGAGTAGTTGTCAAACAGCTAACAGATCATCTGCAGAGGTTTATTTGAAGAGTTTCAGTCAGGTTTCAGAGCTCATCACAGCACAGAAACAGCTTTAGTGAAGGTTACAAATGATCTTCTTATGGCCTCTGACAGTGGACTCATCTCTGTGCTTGTCCTGCTAGACCTCAGTGCAGCGTTCGATACTGTCGACCATAATATCCTATTAGAGCGATTAGAACATGCTGTAGGTATTACAGGTACTGCACTGCAGTGGTTTGTATCATATCTATCTAATAGACTCCAGTTTGTGCATGTAAATGGAGAGTCCTCTTCACACACTGAGGTTAATTATGGAGTTCCACAGGGTTCAGTGCTAGGACCAATTCTGTTTACATTATACATGCTTCCCTTAGGCAGCATCATTAGAAGACATATTAGTATTTAGTATTTAGTATTTATTTATTTATTGTCATTGTCAAGAACAATGAAATTGCGTTTGGGGCTTCCATACAACCCAAAAAAAGAAGAAAATAATAAATACCCCTTAAAACCCAAGTGTACATATTTAACCCAGTGTGACTCCATAGCATACATTTACACTGCTATGCAGATGACACCCAGCTCTATCTGTCCATGAAGCCAGATAACACACACCAATGAGTTAAACTGCAGGAATGTCTTAAAGACATAAAGACCTGGATGGCCGCTAACTTTCTGCTTCTTAATTCAGATCAAACTGAGGTTTTTGTACTCGGCCCTGAAAATCTTAGAAATATGGTATCTAACCAGATTCTTACTCTGGATGGCATTACCTTGGCCTCCAGTAACACTGTGAGGAACCTTGGAGTCATTTTTGACCAGGACATGTCCTTCAATGCACATATTAAACAAATATGTAAGACTGCGTTCTTCCATTTGTGCAACATCTCTAAAATTAGAAATATCCTGTCTCAGAGTGACGCTGAAAAACTAGTTCATGCATTTATTACTTCCAGGCTGGACGACTGTAATTCATTATTATCAGGAAGTCCTAAAAACTCCCTGAAAAGCCTTCAGCTGATCCAAAATGCTGCAGCAAGAGTCCTGACAGGGACTAGAAAGAGAGAGCAGATTTCTCCTGTTTTGGCTTCCTGTTAAATCCAGAATTCAAAATCCTGCTCCTCACATACAAGGTCTTAAATAATCAGGCCCCATCTTATCTTAATGACCTTGTAGTACCATATCACCCTATTAGAGCACTTCGCTCTCGCTCTGCAGGCCTACTTGTTGTTCCTAGAGTATTTAAAAGTAGAATGGGAGGCAGAGCCTTCAGTTTTCAGGCCCCTCTTCTGTGGAACCAGCTTCCAGTTTGGATTCAGGAGACAGACACTATCTCTACTTTCAAGATTAGGCTTCAAACTTTCCTTTTTGCTAAAGCATATAGTTAGGGCTGGACCAGGTGACCCTGAATCCTCCCTTAGTTATGCTGCAATAGACGTAGGCTGCCGGGGGATTCCCATGATGCATTGAGTTTTTCCTTTCCAGTCACCTTTCTCACTCACTATGTGTTAACAGACCTCTCTGCATTGAATCATATCTGTTATTAATCTCTGTCTCTCTTCCACAGCATGTCTTTATCCTGTCTTCCTTCTCTCACCCCAACCGGTCGCAGCAGATGGCCCCGCCCGTCCCTGAGCCTGGTTCTGCCGGAGGTTTCTTCCTGTTAAAAGGGAGTTTTTCCTTCCCACTGTCGCCAAAGTGCTTGCTCATAGGGGGTCATATGATTGTTGAGTTTTTCTCCTTGAGGCGACTTTTGTTGTGATTAGGCGCTATATAAATAAAATTGAATTGACTTGTGTGGTGGAGATAACAGATCACTTGGTTGGATTACTGGTTGGTAATTTTTGCGTCATAGTATCTGTGTTTGGGTAATCCTTTTGGTTTTTGGCTGTTGTGGTCAACTTAGTGCTATTTACATGTTACATTTGTGTCTTCAGTGCAGGAGCTTGTGATTGTCATGTAGAATCATACATGTCATTACAGGGTTTTTTTTAAGAATTTCCAAATTGAGAGTATTTAGTTTTGCTGTGTGGTAAGATATCTGCTGATTAACTGCTCAAGTATGTCCTTGCTTGTTAATAATTGGGCACTGCAAAGATGAGAATTCTTAAAGCTTTAATGATTTTTTCTGTCCAGTCAGTCCACTTAATGGCTTGTGACCATAAATGCCTGCAGTTTGCTTCAAAGGGCATCACTGATGATAGTCTATAAAACTGAAAACTACTTCTTCCCATTTTTTTTATAAAACAGCCTAGGAACTAGATTAATCTTAGTGTGTGGAGAGGTGTGTCCATTTACATACACAAATTGGAATCTGTTAGATATGACAGGACTTACAGGTACTGTGCTGTAGTGGTTTAATACCTACAGCATACTCTTATCTCTTTAATAAAACATTATAGTCAACAATATCGAATGCTCCGCCTCTGGACTCTGTCATCCTACTGGAAGAAGTCAATGCTGATGAGCAATGAAAGTGAGACCTGCACAGGTGCGATTGGTTGGAATGGCCTGCTGGATCGGAACCTGAGTGTGGTTTTTTTTGTTAAGAGGCTTCACTGCAAACCACAGTTTGTCTATAATAAACACTGTGTTTGAACATAAGAGAGCCCATAAGTGCACGTGGCACTAGGACATTGTAGGCCGCAGGTCAGTGATACATTTTGTAATCATATCATTGGATCTGCGGCAGTATGCTCTGGACATTCGGTCGAAGAGAGGTGCTGAGCTGTCAACTGACCTGGTGGTGAGTTGGATCAGGTAAACATCTAGTGAGAGTGTGCTGGGAAGACCGGGCAGAGGTCCCGGTCTGAGAGATCTTCAACTCCCACCTCCGGCTGAGCTTTGACAGCATTCCGAGAGAGACTGGGGAACAATGAGTCCAAATGGACCATGTTCAGAACCTCCATTCCTGAAGCTATGCCCACAAGGTTGTTGGTGCATGTTGTGGTGGTAACCCCGAAACAAGATGGTGGACACCAGAGGTGAAGGGAAACGTCAGACTGAAGGAGGATTCTTATCGGGCTTGGTTAGCCTGTGGGACTTCTGAGGCAGCTGATAGGTACCGACAGGGCAAGCGGAAGGCGGCTCAGGCAGTGGCTGAAGCAAAAACCTGGGTGTGGGAGGAGTTTGGCGATGCCATGAAAAAAGACTTTCAGACTGCCTCAAAGAGATTCGTGTAAACCGTCAGTTGACTCAGGAGAGGAAAGCGGTCTTCTACCTGCACCGTGCGTAGTGCCAGCGGAGCACTGCTGACTAAGGGTATTGTTGGGCGGTGGAAGGGATACTTGATACACCTCCCTAATCTCACCGGCACATCTTCTGTAAAGGAAGGAGGATGAGGGGGACGACTCTTCTATCACCGGGGTGAGGTCACTGATGCAGTTAAACAACTATTAGGTGTGTTTGGTGTATTTGCAGTTAGTGAGCTGCTCTCTCTTTTTGACTTACGTTTTACTTTATAAACCAACGCTTGAGTTTTGTTGGTTTCCTTAAATGGTGATAGCGGCTTGTCCGTCTCTTTTAGTTGAATATTAATAGGAACTTTAATAAAACTCTTTAATTTAACCATTTTACCTCTTTCTCCTTTTTCTGACCAGGACACATTTTGTTATTCCCTCCCCCCCTCATCGCCTAGACCCCTTTTAGGGGAACGTAACAGGGGGGGTGGCACCTCAAGCAGAAGAGATTGAAGGACACGCCCACACAGGCACCTTCAGGAGGAGGCCCTGCAAGGGCCGTAACAGGTGGAAGAGTTTTGCCCCGAGTTCCTGAAGGCTCTGGATATTGAAGATCTGTCTTAGCTCACATGCCAATGTTTAATGGAGATCAGGGGCAGTAGCTCTGGATTGGCAGACCGGGGTGGTGATTCCCATCTTCAAGAAATAGGACTGCTGGGTATGCTAAAACTAAAGAGGGATCGCACTCTTCAGCTTCCCTGGGAAAATGCCACGGTGCTGGAAAGGAGAGTCGAATCTCTGATAGAGGAGGAACAATGCATGTCCTGGTCGTAGAACACTGGACCAGCTGTTTATCCTCCCCATGATACTTCAAGATTCAGATTCAAGATTCATTATTTGTCACATGCATAGTTATACAAGTACAACACACAGTGAAATGTATCCTGACACTCCTCGACTGTGCAAAAGGGGAGAGAAGAACATTATACATTAGGTGAATATATACATGGGGGACATTGTGTGCAGCAAGTAGGTGAATTCTGTACAGTAAGTAAGTAGCATTTTATGCAGTAAGTATTATGTGCAGTAGTAGTACTTGAAGGTGCATAGGAGTTTGTCCAACCAGTCTGGCTGTGTTTTGTGAACTTTGAGAAGCCATTCGACCTTGTCCCTCAGTGTGTCCTGTGGGAGGTGCTTCAACAGTATGGGGTGTCTGGCCCATTGCTACAGGCCATTCGATCATGTACATCCATTACAAGAGCTTGGTTCAAATAACTGGCAATGTTGGACTCCTTTCTGGTGGGTGCTGGACTCTGCCAGTAGTAATGGGATTTCCGTCTCTTTTTGGAAAACCGGCTCAGCTCACTAAAAAGAGCCGGCTCTTTCAGCTCCCAACCAGCTCTTGAGGGTGTTTTGTTGCTTTAATTGATTTATTGTCAACAATAATATAAAATTATGCACAAAAGGAATTACTGATGTAAAAAAAAAAAAGTGGTTTTAATTATATATGTTTATAAATATATGCGGTGGCTCCTAGAGAAAGCACGTACAAACTCCAAAGCACATTTCTAGCGTTAACTGAACTTCCAAAACAGAACTACCTAGATCACTTAAATTACACAATTGAAAGCATATGTGTATGGTTTGTGTATTTATACACAAGCACTCATATGTAGCGAGTAAAAGCCACCGAGTAACCGCTAAGGGCCTCTATACTACTCGTGCAAACTTTCAGGCCCAAAGCTCTTACAGGAACGAGCCCAGAATAAACGGGACAAGAGGGTCAAATATCAGTCAGATACGTTAAAATTTATTATTTTAAAAGAAAACAAAGGGTTTGCAAAAGGCCTAAAACATCAAAATGGAAAAGGTCACTAACGACCACAATATAGTCTTATTGGTGCAACCTGCCAGCAATGCAACTTTCACCTGTGGGCTTGCTCTCCCTTGGCGGTCCCAGATGCTCGTTGCTTTAAAAGAAACAAATCCACCCCAAATAAATACAAGCCTGTGATGGACCAAGCAGTGAAAGAAACTTAAAGTCCAAAAAAATGATTTTTTTAATTTAACCCAAAAAACATAATTGGTTAACTCATGCAAAAAGAATCAAAATCTTGGGCTCATAAAAGAGGTCAAAATAACAAAACTCTACTCAAAGTTGACAACACAACTGATAACTCAAACAAACTGACCTAACTTAAGGAGACAAAGGGGAAACTTAAATAGTGGCTGATCAGCCCACAAAAACAGGAGAAGGGGTAAAACACACAAAACCTAACTAAACCTAACATAATGAACTCCAATTCCCCCCCATGGTCCCGAGTTATGGCATGAACCAATTTGCAGTCTTCCTTTAAAGCTCGCTCCGCCCCTTTTCCACCTCTTGGCTCCTTAATCAAGGGACTGGAACAGCTGCAACTAGTGATGGCCAAATGAAGCTTTCCGAAGCACTGAAGCTTGTATTGAAAAACGGTTCATTACTCGAAGCTTTTCAACACAGTCCTCTCCGGTGACATCTGGTGGTGAAAATTTTGAAGAGCAGCTTGAATCTGCAAAATAAAACGGACTGCTCAATCATCACTGCTCACTCAAGAGTGGAGTTCTCTCTGATATTGGGCCACCGTTCCGTTGCTTTGAACATGTAATTGGTTTTGTTTTCTCGATTGGGGGGCTGAAAAAAATGTAATGCGTATTTGCGTAATACATTTTGATCAATAAACTTTCCCTATTTAAACATGCACTATGGTGGCCTTTCTCTGCTCATAACTCCTTGATGTTGGTAAATACAATAAGTGAGCAATATATATAATATACATATGAGAATGCACAGCACATTATGGAGTATGCCCCTGCTGTGAAGTCCTGCCTCCATCTACTTGTCGTTTAATCACTGGACAGGTTCATACAAAATATTAGATTAGGCCAATTGTCCTATACATATTTTTGACCTAGGGGTGGGATTGATTGTGAACTGGAAAGGGAAAATGCTTAGGGAGCTGAGTACGGCTGCATCGTCACTGATTTGTAGAATCATTTTGATTCGATACAGGATCCGATTCAATTTGATTGGAATCTGGAAAGTTTTGCCTCAGTCAGAAATATTACAATTCTGATCATTTAACAGTATATATCCATAATTTCGTATCTATTAAAAGAAAGCTGACACATGTGAGACTTAATTAGAGATGTAAACAGAGAGTTATGAAACCTGCAGCTGCAGAAGCCAGCGAAGCAAAAAAGAGGCAAACACAGCGCGGACCCGCCGACACACCAAAATCTGACTCTGACGCGTCGGGTCCGCGCTCTGTGTTTACGTTTGTATGCAGAATCCGTAAACCTGCTCCCAGTTACTGTTTTAGCTGCATGGTGTTTGACGACATGTTGTGAGGTTTAACCTGAGATGCTGGCGTTTCAGGCATAATAACGTTAATTTACAAATCGACACGGGATTTTAATGAATCAATATCACTTTATTCAATTTAGCATGGATTGTAATCAGAAAAGCATAGTCAAAACCCACCCCTAATCAAGAACTTGCAAAGTAAAAACATGATCAATGTAAGGTAGCCCTTTTGTTATTTACATTTAAAAAGAGGATTAGTGTTACTGTGCGCTGGCTGAGTCTGTTTCTTTTCTTAGAAATAGTTTCTCCTGCCCTGGAGAAAATCCACTTGCATGGAACAGAAGAGGCTGTGGAGTGCAGGAACTACACTGCAAGCTGGTAGATATGCAGGTATTCCTGGGTCCTGCAGACTATCACCTAAAAACAATAAACAAAATGATTTTCTAAACTGTAGCAATGTAATGTACGTATAGTGTCAAATACATTTTTGTAGTCTTCATTAGCTTTAATTCACATGGAAGTGTTCCTAAAGTCATATGCTGTAATGATATTTACATTATGAAAACATGATTTTGGACATTTCAAGTTTTTCACTTCGGCAGATAAAATGAATTGAGCAAAATCAACTCAAAATATTCCCACACGCCAGAACGTCCTCTCTTCCTCGCTGGCTCCATATCTGTCAGTGGAATGATCACCTCTTCGCTATCTGTCACCATCAACACACTCCACGAATCCCGTGGATGATTCACTTCCTTATATCTGTTTGAATCAGGTACCGAAGCAGTTAAGTGCGTAATGAAGCTTCGGACGTCACTGGTCACGTGACTTTTGCCAAACGAAGCAAGCCTCGACACAGTGCTTCTGAACCAGTGTGTTGTTTTTTTCGACACACGCTCCGGAGCGTCAGCTTCAAGCGGGCCATCACTACCTGCAACTAAGGTAACTCAGAAAACAAAAGATTAATCATACATAACAGTGTAAACTAAAATGTGCGCACTTATTTTAGAATGCAGTGTTATGTGGATATGTGAATGAATTCTAAACCAAAACCAGTTATTTGTCCTGTAAATTAATTCCTATATTTAAAGAAAGACAAATGTGAATGCAATGTTACTTATAAGTCTCTACACTAACATGGTGGGTATTACCACTGTGTGGCTGTAAGTGCAGCCATCACAGAGCCCAACAGAACACTTATTGCATGCACTCGCAAATCCACACAGAGCACCTCTAAAAGACCTAATTCCCCTAAAGTAAGAGCCCAGCTCAGGGATTGCACACTGCCCGACTAATATTGCACCAGCCCACTGAAAATAAAAACAAACCCAGCATAAAAAACAAACAGTTTTAAAAGGTGACCCTACTCTAAAACCAACCTGGGAGAAAAATGCAACGAAAAAGAGAAGGAGGAAAAAACTGACAAATTCACATGTGCAGCCTGTCCTGCAGGAGGCAATACAATATAAATTAGATTGTAGCGCATAAATATACTTTTTTTTATGTCAAATATATTAAGTTAACATACCTCCAGCAGACAACTGTGTTTGCTGCACACCTGGCTTGTCTTCTAAAATCACTACTAGAAACATAAAATACAATAAACATCAAATACATTTCAACGAATTTAAAAAAGCACTAAAAGAAAAACAGCCTGTACCTCGAACCTCTGCTGTGGAGGTTTAAAACAACCGTTTGTGTAGAAGACAAAACTTCTCAGGCTCTTCACCTGCTCACACAACCATTGTTCACAGCCGCTCGTCAGTACAAATGAGAGAAGAAGAGCACCTGCTGCTACTTCCTCTTTTATACCCTCCCTTGGAGCCTCTGGGTCCTAAAGCCTTCCCATTACATATATTCAAATAATTAAAAAAAAAAAAAAAGTTCATTTACCTGTTGTCACTACCCGATCCGTACCGGAAACCCGATCGGTACCCCGCATGCGCGAAAGGTTTCTACTTCCGGTCGTAGCGTTTTACGATAGTTATGGGTCAGAGTATCTGTTAAAATGTTAAGAATAACAAGTATATCTTAAAATGTTTGCAATAATGAAGCATTTCAGTACAATGTAGACAAAAACGAAAAATAAAAAAGTTACGGATCAGGACTCTCCGATCCTTACTGCGCATGTGTAAAGTCTGACCATACAAATCGGGTCTACCCGATCCGTACCGCGCATGTGCAGATGTTTTCTTCTTCTTCTGTTCGTTTAATGGCAGTTTACTCCCCAGTGTACGAGGATACCGCCACCTGCTGACGGAGCGAATAAACCCTATTATAAACTGAATTATCATCATTACAAACGTGTGTTAAATCTGATTTAGCGAAAGTCGAGTGTGTTTATGCTCATCTGTGAGGAGAGGATTGTTGGAATAGTGATGATGATGTGCGCTATCACTGTCAATTGTCAGTAAACACTTAATCTGGCTGATGAATCTACACGTGAGATATTACAAAGTCTGCATTATTAACTCTGTAATTAGGCGCCATTCTTCTTATTTTACGGCGCTGCTGCTCAATCGGGGGACGCTCTCTGTTGAGGAGAAAAGCATGAATTTCTTTGTATACGGATTATCCATTGTTTAAATGTCCCGGGCAGTCGAAAAGGAGGCAGAGCTGTTGAGAAATGCTAGGAGCTAACTGGGCGCTAACCGCATCATTCAAATATATTGAATGTCGCAATGTTGGCAAAGAGAGGAAGTGACGTAAGATTTGCGCATGCGGGGTACCGATCGGGTTTCCGGTACGGATCGGGTAGTGACACCTGTTACTACTGTCACACACCAAATCCGGTCGTGAGTGGAGAGAAAGATGGCGGAATAAGCGGTTGTACAATCTGCGGGTCTGATTAAGAAACGTGATTTTGATGTCCTGTAAAATACTTTACTGACAAACTGTTACTCCAAAGGAAGTAGAACGCAAGCGAAACCCCCTGGAAGTTACTTTGACAGACCTTCAGGCAGACACAAAGATAAACTTAGAGCGATAAAAATGGCTAACCCCAAGCTAACAGGTAGCCTCTCCGACCATGATTACAACCTTGCTGCTATGCGGGAAGCATGTGAGGATGAAGATATAGAAGAGATGGAACTTCAGAAAGAGATCGGAAGACCCATAGGTGACCACACTCCGTTACCAAGTCCCAATCCCAAAAAAATGAAAAGCAAAATAACTGAGAAGCAGGTGAGCATCGAGAATGTATATGAAGTTTTACTTGGCTTCACAAAGAGATGCGAGGAAAGGTTTGATTCGCTTGAAAAGAAGTTGGAAGCCTTCGAACAACGCATTGAAGTAAATACACAGGCGACCCAAAAAAACAGAGAGGAAATTGACAAGCTGAAGACGAAGGTGGAGTCGCTGATGAAGGAAAACAAAGAATTAAAGGAGAGCTGTCGGGAGAGTGCACGTTACCGCAGAAGATGGGACCTCAGAATTTTGGGTCTGACAGAGAAGGACAACGAGAATACACGTGAAACAGTGATCGGCATTCTAACAAGAGTGGTTCCTGTATCAGTGGAAAAACTGCAGCTCATGGTTGATACAGTACACCGACTGGGGAAGAAAGACAATGCAGTGAGCAACAAGGTGCCAAGACCAATCATCATACAGTTCAGCATGAGGACGGCAAGGGATGAAGTATGGAGGAAATCCAAAGAGGCCAGGGTCTGCAAAGAACTGAACATAAAATTTAAAGAAGACTTCTCCAAAGAAGACCGTGAAGCTCGGATCAAGCTGTGGCCCAAGGTGCAGGAAGCTCGAAACAACGGCAAAAGAGCATTCCTAAAGGAGGGTTATGCAATAATAGACGGTAAAAGGATCGATCTGTGAGATGCACTTGAAGAAGTCGCTACAAGTTAACCATAAAATGTGGGTATGTCTGTGTGTATATATATGTTTATATATACATATCTGTTAAAAATACACAAATAAAAAATAGGAGAGGGTCAAAAAGCAAAGCCGTAGTTAAACGTGGGCTATCCAGAGCTAAAATTGCCGCATATATAAAGGGGTAGTACTGTGATAGGGTCGGAGTACTGTTATGATTACATGGGTAGGACACTAGGCTTATTCCTGCTTCAAGCACTTTTTTTTTCTTCTAGTAAGTGCCAAGGAAGCCGTTACTGTTCTTGTTTTGTATTTTGTTCTTGCGTTTTTGTTTTTTCTTTATCTTATAGATGGCTGTTCTATTAAGTTCCTTAAATGTTCGAGGCTTAAAAAACAATGTCAAACGTAAGGCCATGTTTTTATTCTGCAAGGAAATTAAGGCAAACATTTTGTTTTTACAAGAAACACATTCTGGTAAGGAAGAGGAAACATTTTGGAAACATCAATGGGGAGATAGTATTCTTTATTCACATGGTACTACTCACTCAGCAGGAGTTATGATCTTATTCAACAAATTTGCAGGGAGAGTTATTGATCATAAAAGCGACGGAATGGGGCATTGGATCATGGTGTTGGTAGAAGTCTGTGAACAGAAAATTATTCTTATTAACGTGTATGGATACAATAACAGGTCGCTAAATAGAAATATGATGTCTAACTTAAGTAAATTAATTGCAAAGTGGAGTACTACATATGGTTCTACCCAGGTGATAACTGGAGGCGATTTTAACCTGGCTCCTAACTCATGGCTTGACAGACAACCACAAAGAGGAAATCAACCAGAACACGATAGCATTACTTGTGACTTTTGTACGACAACCAATATGATCGATTATTGGAGGATGACAAACCCAAATACGAAGAAATATACTTGGTTTAGTCCATCAAATAAAAACGTATGTTCAAGATTAGATTATTGGCTTGTCTCCCAAACAGTATCATCATATGTTACGAAATGTGAGACCCAGTCAACCCCACTTACTGATCATTGTCTGATAAGTCTCTTATTATCTCTACGTAAACAACAAAGATCTGACAACATATGGAAATTTAACAATAGTTTATTACAAAACGAAGACTTCTGTAAACAAGTTAAAGAACTTAAATCAGAAATTAACAATATGAGCATGACTAATGTCAGTAAATGGGAATGGTTTAAATATAGTGTGAAACAATTAGCTATAGAAACGGGAAAGAAAGTGTCTGCCCTACGCGTATGTGAACAGAAAAATCTAATTGAACAAATTCATTTATTATGTGGTAAACCCTGTATGACTGCGGAAGAGTCAGAACGCTTACAATCTTTACAAAATAAGCTAGATGAGGTGTACTTGATTAAAGCTAAAGGAGCATATGTAAGGTCTAGAGCCAAGTGGATTGAACATGGAGAAAAAAATTCATCTTATTTCTATAGTCTAGAGAAGCGTAGACAAACAAAGAAAAAAATAACTAAATTGAGTAAGGATGGTACTATAATTGAGGAACCAAATAAAATAAGTGAGGAAATTAACATGTTTTATAGTAATCTGTATAAATCAAGAACTGAAAAAGAAAATGCAGATATCTTTTTTGATATGATTAAAGATCAGGTTAAAAAATTGGAAGAGGATGATAAAACATGGTTAGAAGAAGATTTGAAAATATCCGAATTAGATACAGCTCTAAAACAAATGAAAAATGGAAAATCGCCTGGAATTGATGGTTTAACGATTGAATTTTATAAAACCTTTTGGCAAGACATTAAAGATTTGTTATTTAATGGCTTTTTGGATTGTTTAAAAAATGAAGAACTATCCCCAACAATGAAAACAGGATTAATAACCTTATTACCCAAACCAAACAAAGATTTACAAATGCTAGACAATTGGAGACCCATAACACTTTTATGTAACGACTACAAATTATTAGCCTTAGTATATGCAAATAGGCTTAAAAGCGTCTTAACCAAATTGATTGATGAGTGCCAATCAGCGTTTATTAAAGGAAGGCAGAGTCATAATAACATAAGATTAATATTAGATATGATTGACTATCGATCCTTTATTAATTCAGAAAGTTTAATACTATTTATTGACTTTTTTAAAGCATTTGATTCAATAGACCATAATTTTTTATTTAGATCTTTAGAACTTTTTGGATTTGGAAACAAATTTTGCAAAGTGATCAAACTGTTCTACAAGCAAATTTATAGTTATGTTTCGCTCAATCCAGGCATAACATCTAGGATAGACATATTCTGTGGAATTCGACAGGGTTGCCCAATTTCTCCAAAATTATTTATTCTTTGCACTCAATTAATGGCTTACCTCATTGTGAACCATTCAGACATCGAAGGAATAAACATTTTTGATATTGAACTGAAAATAAGTCAGTTTGCAGACGACACAGTAATATTTTTAAAGGATAAATCAATACTCGAGAAAGCATTGAATGTCATTTCAATTTTTTCTAAAGCTTCAGGCTTGTGTCTGAACCTGAAGAAGTGTGAACTTTTGCCACTTTATGATTGCTTGGAAAATAGCATGAGGACGATTCCAGTGAAAAATGAAGTTAAGTATCTAGGCATCTATTTAGACAAAGACATCAACACTAGAGAATCAAAAAACCTAAAAGACAAAATTGATGGCATGTCCAAAACACTAAATCATTGGTTGACGAGAGATATTAAAATTTTTGGATGCAATCTATTATCCAAATCAGAGGGCGTCTCAAAGATGGTTTATCCAGCATACTCACTATACATTACCCCGAAAAGTATTTAAAAGATTAACTCTATAATCTATCAATTCATTTGGCGCAATAAAACACATTACATTAAAAAATCACAACTTGTCAAAGATTACGCTAAAGGTGGTATAAAGTCAATTGATTTTCAATCAATGGTTGGAGTTTTTAAAATAAACTGGATAAAAGCCTTCCTCTTGAAACCTGACTCCATATGGTTCCATATCCCAAAAAATATTTTCAAAAAGGTGGGAGGGTTGGATTTTCTCCTGAAATGTGGTTTTGATATATTGAAGTTGCCTGTGAAACTGTCAGAATATCATAAGCAGGTCTTGTCTTATTGGAAGATGGTGTTTGCCCATAACTTTTCACCACATTGCTCCACCTTGTGGAACAATTACAATTAATAAGAAGTCGTTGTTTATTAAAGAGTGGTTTGAAAAAAACATAATCTTTATAACAGACTTACTTGATGAAAGGGGTCAGTTTCTCTCAGTGGGTGTTTTTAATGCTAAGTTTAACATTCAGTGTTCCCTTAGAGCATAGGTGTCAAACTCTGGCCCGCGGGCCAAATTTGGCCCGCAGCCTAATTACATTTGGCCCGCGAAGCCATACCAAATTACTATTAGAGCTGGCCTACTGGTATTATACAGCTAATATATATATTGTTTAGTATTAAGCTTTGCTTGTTCCATATTCAGTTTTTCACCAAAACATGTTTGAGTCCATAAGAAAAGATTCATTCTTATATCTGGAGGAATAAATATATTTCAATAAATATTAACGTTAGCCCGCGACTTTGTTCTAGTTTTGAATTTTGGCCCACTGTGTATTTGAGTTTGACACCCCTGCCTTAGAGAATATGACAAGGTTTGTAAGGCAATCCCCTTACCTCTGTTGAGTTTGATTCAAGGTTATTTGTATTACTCTAAGGCACAAATTAGTCTACCTTCTTTACATCTAAACCAGATTCCTTTGACGGATAAAAACTGTAATAATAAAACCATGAACAAGATATTTAAAAACAAATTATTTCACGACTTTAACAGTAACACAAAACTAAAAGGGAGTAATATTAAAATAACGAACAAATATACGCACTTTTTAAAATGGCCTACCCCCCCAAAGTCAAAGAAATGCAATTTAAAATAATTAATGGATATTACCCAGCAGCTGAAATGCTTAAAAAAAGGTTTGGGTTTGAGGTAGAGCCATGTGGATTTTGTTCACAAAATGCGGAAAGTATTGATCATTTGTTTTTTTCCTGCTCAGTAACAACTGACTTCTGGCAAGATTTAGTAGACTGGTTGAGTATAAGAATAGATGGGATGACCCCACTGACTCTAACACAAGTTTTATATAATAATGGTGATCCATCTAAGGAACTGTCCATGCTACACAAGGTGGTGATAATTATGGGCAAATACCACATACACAAATGCAAATGGCAAAGTAAAAGACCTTCCCTAACTGCATTGAAAATTGAATTAAAATCCTTTTTGTCATCTTTAGAATTATTGAGGGATTCATGTAAAGAGGCTGCTTTGATATGCGACAATGGGACTCAATCTCTATCCTTTTAATGATTGTGTTTTTGGTGTACTAAGTAAGCCACATGTTCGCAGAAAGGAAACTGTTATATGTCATAAAAATGGCCTTCATATATTTATGTATATGTATATATGTGTTTTTGTTTTTTTGTTTTTTTTGGGTTTTTTTTCGTTTGGTTTCTTATTCAACCTTTTCAAGATGTTGTTGCACTAATGTTGTCTCCCAACGAGAGATTGTAATATGTGCATAAATTTAATTAAAGTATGAAAAAAAAAAAAAAGAAAAAAAAAAAATCCGGTCGTTGGTACTTCCTGGCTTGTGTAGCCACGAGGTAACCAAAGCTCAACACCGCCCCCTAGCATCCTGGAGCACTTCTGTTGTACGTGCTTTGGAGTTTGTATGTGCTTTGTCTCTAGGGGCCATCGTAAATTTACTTTTATTTATTCACTCCACATGAAATGTAATAAATAAATCATGTAATACAAAAAACAACTATTCACAATTCAACTTTTAACTATTTAAATTTTCAGCTTTTTAAACAAATTTAAAGTGAAACAACACAAAACACTACAAACCACAACACAATTAAATATAAACTATGAAAACAAAAAGAAGATGCACATTCTCTGTCATATGGACCTGCATGAATAAACTTTCTGAATCCCGTATCATCTGCAACTGAAAATAGTTGTGGGTGATTACTATACCTTTCTAATGTGACGTTGTTGTCCCTGCTCTCTCTCTCTCTCCCTCCCGCTCTGTTCCTGTGCTACTGCCAGTGTAACTACCGCCCCTCCCCCCTCTGCCCAGCGCAAAGCACAGAGAGGGTGAGAGAAAGAAAAAAGAAACACAGCTCCCAATAAGGTGCCGACTCGCGTCATTCACTTCAAAGATCCGGCTCTAACCCGTTTCGTTCGCGACCGACACATCAGTATCCGCCAGGGCCGCCCTTTGTCACTGATTCTGTTAATAATTTTTATGGACAATTCCTAGGCCAAGCCAAGTGGCAGAAGGCTTTCACTTAGTTGGTCTCAGAATCTCATCTCTGGTTTTTGCAGATGATGTGGTTCTGTTGGCTTCATCACGTGATGGCCTCCAGCTCGCACTGGAGCAGTTTGCAGCTGAGTGTGAAGTGGCAGGAATGGGGATCAGCACCTCCAAATTTGAGCGTGGTCCTCAATCGGAAAAGGGTGGAGTGCCCGCTCCAGGTCAGGGACTTTGATTTCAGCATCTTCTCTAGGTGCACTTCAACACGTGGAGTGGTGGAACTGGGGCTCCATTATCCTTTTTATAATATGTGTTTGAATAATGTTAGCAGCCAAACTTCATCACTTACTTGTTGTTGGGCAACAGACAACTGCTAAGCAACTGCAACTTGAACTGAATTCCCCTACAAGGCATGAGGTCAACAAGGGGTCATAAGAGGAGGATAGAAAAGACATCATGAATAAATTTGTATTTAAAGATTGTTTATCTTTGGCAAATATGTGATGAATCCCATTCTCAAAAGCAAGGTGTTTGAAGAAAGTGTTACGACCACTTGTATGTGTTGTCTGAACAGTGCACTTTGTTATGGTTATTTAGCTGGGCAGGGGCCCTCTGCTGGTGCGCAAATGTACAGCTCCCGAATGACTAGTTCCAGCGGGACGTCACCTAACGTCTGATCATGTCATGGTGCCTGTGCCTCACCAGCTGACCCATATTAGGCAACATGTGGTTTTGTTGTTTTGCTCTTTCTCTCCCTCCTGCCGGGGCGGTGCTCATTACAGGCTCCCGCCCCTGACCCACCCACCTGCCATCTCCACACCCGCTGCCTATCTTCATAATCCCGAGCCCTGCTTAACATGGCAGCACTGAGCTACTCCTTGCTGGATTGTTGAGCGATCAGCATCAGTCACTCAGTAGTTGAGACTTTGAGAATCTGTGAGACGTTTTCCGTCAGTTTGCCTCTAATTGAAGTTTTTGTGCGCAGATCTTTTCCGGACCTTTCCCTGCCTGTAATCCTGTGAATGAGTGTGACCCAGTTAAGGAGTGAGGAGAGTGATTTGGAGACCTTTTGGAGCACGTTTGATCCCCTTCCCTCCCCTCACGGATCCTGGAGCCCTGGACCCCCCTTCAGCACATTGTATACTCTGTCAGTGCGCCCCAGGGTGGCTGTGGCTACAATGTAGCTGCCATCACCAGTGTGTGACTGTGTGTGTGAATGGGTGGATGACTGGATGTGTAAAGCTCTTTGGGGTCCTTAGGGACTAGTAAAGCGCTATATAAATACAGGCCATTTACCATTTATATATTATCACCTGGTGTTGTCTGTATAAATAAATTAACTGTCTTCTCTAAAAGGATTCCTGGTCTGCGCCTGAGTCCGTTAACTAATCCTGACAGATCAGCTGTCGGAACTGGGTCGCCGTGTTACGCTGGCCGGGGTCCTTCTTTTCCACCTGGTCTTCCTGCACTCCTCTTCATGTCTGGGGCCTATCTTCTCCAGTACTCAGCTGGCTTCCTTTTAATAGGTCTTTAAACAGCTGATAGGCCACCTCTGGACACACCCAAAGCTCAGCAGGTGATCTCTATCAGCTAATTTGTCCCATGCACCCAATCCACAGTGGATTAAAACATTGTCAAATAACACACTAAAAACATGCAATACAAACAGAATGAAATCATGCAAATAAAAACTACACTCATAAATAAACACTAAAATTCAGAATAAAACCAATATACAAGATAAATACAAATTTCCACTGTGTGACAATTGTCTCCTGTGGCTGCTTGGGTCTTGGGGGCAGCAAGTGCCTCATCCATGCTATGACCTGTCCCCTAGATGGGTTGTAACAAAAGAAACTACAGAAAAAGGGACAGAACTTTAGTAAAGAAATCTGGAGAAATTGCTGCGACAATAAAATCATCAAAACAGCTCCTAGAACAACAGTGTAAAAGTGTTCAATCCCCATTAGTTATGTTTTACTGGGTAACACTAAGAAAATTACTAAAGTAATATATCAGATATGTTACATCCCAGTGAGCAATAGAGGTAGTGGACATTACAAGCAGAGCAAATTTTGAAATGATACTGGGGTCAATATAACACTAGGCACAGTCCCGGCTGTTTCTGGTGTGGGAAATGTTTTCTGGGCACTACTTAAGCATGCTTTTATTAGTGAAGAATAATTTGTAACTATGAAGCATTGTCCCAAAAAGTTGATTCTGTTCATCTGGACGTAACGTTTTCAGAGGGAGAAATGTTTTGTCACTCATCCAAGTGACGTCTTTAGACTCAGCTGACTGCAGGGCTCCCCAATCTTATAAACGGACATTTGCATAATGACTGAAACTAACACCACTTATGAACAATGGGCTGGGAGGTTCATTTCTTCATCATTAATTTACAATGCTTCTAAATGAGAATACACTCCTAAAGGTGTTTGAATTCACAGACAAACTTAGCCCAGCACAGCATGAGAAGTCTAAGACCAGGAAACAGGAAATCTGTGCGTCAGAAACATCACCAAAATATGGAGAGTGTCCTAAGAGAAAAGTATGCCACACTGAGGATGGGGACAAGTGGGTTAAACATTTTGTCTGACAGACAGCTCACCCAAGCAGAGAAAAACATCCTTGCAAAAGGGTTGAACTTTGTTGTGACGCCGAGAAAAATCCCACTAGTGGAACTGATCACAGCAACTGAAACAACAGCAGACATGAAGCGGAGTAACTGCAAATGAAAGTTTCGGCTTGTCTCAGCAGTGCATCCAAAATAAGCATGGAGGAGAGGAAGGCATTCGCATCGCTTAGTAACGACAACAACACTATCATCTTTCTGCCAAACAAGGGTAGGTGCACAGCTTTGATAAACAAGAAAGACTATTGTGTTGGAGGTGTGGTCTGAGGAGGGGTGGTGCAGTGGGCTCGAGGGACAGTGCCAGGGAAACTGGTGGGGCAGCTGAAAGCCATTCAGCACATATGCTTTCACCTCATAACACAGGGGAATCTACATCATCTGTGTGGTTTACCAAAGACACATAAACAGGGTATACCAATTGTCTATATGAACAACTTGGTAAATGGTAAATGGACTGGTTCTTATATAACGCTTTTCTACTCTGAGCTCTCAAAGCACTTTATGCAGGATGGTCACCGATAACATCACCAAGTTTCTGGCTTCGATCCTCAAACCGATGATAGTCAGCTCTAAACACCACATCCAGAACACTTTTGTTCTGTACTTCATTCCACCTACTTCACATACAAGGGTCAGTTCTACAGGCAGAAACATGGGTGTGCCGTGGGCTCCCCAGTTTCACCCACTGTGGCCAATTTGTACATGGAAGAAGTGGAAAAGAGGGCTTTGCTATCCTACCCTGGAACACCACCAATCCATTGGTTCAGACATGTGGATGACACCTGGGTGAAAATCAAATCTCAGGACGTTTCACATTTCACGGATCACATTAACTCAGTGGACCGACACATCAAATTCACCAGGGAGGATATGAAAAGTGAGATTTCCATCAGTAATGGGGGACATCTAAAACCTGACCATATGTACCGTAAACCTACACATACGGATCAGTATCTAAGGTTTGACTCTCATCATCCACTGGAGCACAAACTGGGCGTCATCAGGACGCTACAACACAGAGCGAACACCATCCCCACAGACACAGCAGCCAGGGAGGCAGAAAAACATCAAGAAGGCCCTGAGTAGATGTGGTTATCCCAGCTGGACTTTTGTCAAAGCAGGAAAGGCTCCTAAAGAAAGCTCCAGCCGATCCAGGAGGGAAGGACAACCGCTGCCCACCTGTAGTGATCCCGTACATGTCAGGAGTATCGGAGCAGCGACACATTTTTTCTAAACACCGGGTCTCTGTGGCTTTTAAACCCCAAAACGCCAAAACTTGGTCCACCCCAAGGATCGGGTCCCCCGACACAAACAGAGTAACATAGTGTACGCTGTTCAGTGCAGGAGGATTGCCAGGATTTATACGTTGGGGAAACCAAACAACCTCTGGCTACAACACAGAAGAGCCACCTCGTCAGGCCAGGACTCTGCAGTCTGTTTACACCTACAGGCCAGTGGACACTCTTTCAATGATGAGGATGTAACATCCTGGACAGGGAGGAACGCTGGTTTGAGGGCGGAGTCAAGGAGGCCATTTATGTGAAAAGGGAAAGACCATCTCTGAATGGAGGAGGGGGCCTAAGGGTACATCTGTCACCATCTTACAATGCTGTGATTGCAGCCATTCCCCACCTCTGTGAATGGGACTCATGGTTATTGATCAGTGGGCTTTGATCAGTGGGCTTTGATCAGTGGGCTTTGATCAGTGGGCTTTGATCAGTGGTCGTGACAATTTGCTTATTAATTGTAAAGAAACTGACTGATTTGTGACTGGACTATCTGGTTGGTTGTACAACCTCACTGTTAGGTGCCACCAAATCTCACAGTAGTCTTTAATTCTACTTAATCCTGATCTGAATGCCACAACCTGAGAACTGTTGCTGATCACGTGGATGCTTTCATGGCCACAGTTTACCTTATTCTATGCCTATAACTACCAGAGGTGGGACCAAGTCATTGTTTTGCAAGTCTCAAGTAAGTGTCAAGTCTTTATCCTCAAGTCTCAAGTCAAGTCTCAAGTAATGTCAGGCAAGTCAGAGTCGAGTCTCAAGTCACTGGTGTAAAAGTCCGAGTCAAGTCACAAGTCTGAAACTTTGAATTTCAAGTCCTTTCGAGTCTTTAAAAAAAAAAATGAAAAAATAATGTTGCAGTTATGCTAAATGTAAATATTAGACCATGTAATTTTTAAATCTGTGTTTTTCTCAACACATGACAAAATGGTGAACTTAGAAAATATACACAAATTGTGAAATTGCACCTCTTTAAAATGCAGCTCAATTAAACCTAGCTCCAAGAATAATTTTCACCGACAGTTCTGAGATAAGCTGCATGTTATTCTTGGATGCGGTTGTAGGACCAGCTTTAAAATCGCATGACAAAAATATCATACACATTAAAAAAAAACTGCATCACCAACGTAGCCTGGAAAACATTTGCTAGTTAGATGAAGTCAGCTATCTCATCGTAGCATATTTATATGCATATTTATAATCATACGGTTCTTGGTGTGAGTGCATACACTCATGAAGTTTAGTAACTTCAGGTCACTGCAACAAGCCCAGGTACAGTTTACCGCCGGATGGGTGCAGGACCTTGAAATGCACCGTGTAGAAAGTAAAGACCATCGTACGTATCATAAGTTTACCAGTCTCACAAATCGTCGTCATAAATACACATTCATTAACCGTTTATTAACAGAGGTGTGGACTCGAGTCACATGACTTGGACTCGAGTCAGACTCGAGTCATTAATTTTATGACTTTAGACTTGACTTGAAAAAATGTTCTAAGACTTGTGACTTGACTTGGACTTTTACACCAATGACTTGGGACTTGAATTGGACTTGAACCGGTTTACTTGAAAAGACTTGATATTTTACCCCAAATATAAAATTTAACATGCATATTATATAGAGATTGAAAATGTGATGTCATTCACGGGTAGAACCGCAAAGGATTCTGGGAACTCGTGGCAAGAGGTACTAGCGCACGCAGGCTTTCAATTAAAATCAGTCACACAGCGATAAAAAGAAACACAAAAATGTCAAGAAGCTGTTGTATTATTAACTGCAATAGCCGGTCGCATGACAGCCACGGGAAGCCGACGGGTAAAGAGATCGGTTGTTATCGGATTACGTCGTTGAAGAGAAATTGTTCGAGCCATGTTTCCGAAGTAACAAAGAGGCGACGGATGGCCTGGATTGCAGCCATTCAAAGACCAAATATAACGTCCCAGAACACTCCAGCTCACAGGTTAGTCTGCTCCAAGCATTTACACGAAGGTCAGTCTGCTGTTGTAGTTAATGCGTCATTTTCATAACATAATTAGTGATATAGGTTACAAGCAAGTCTGGCGCTGAACAGAAATGGTCGCGCTATGCTCCTTTGTTTATTGTGCATAAATAGTGAATTGTCCTGACACAATATTGTGTTTCACTTCTGTTATTATGGTACACTGACAAAAACATATACTTTTATTCACAGGATAAAACAGGTTTTTTGTATCACTAATTGTCCAGTACGATTACAGCATACAGTATTATTGTCACTGCTACATTTCTGTAATGAACCAGAAATTATTTCCACTACTAATTAATTACCGTTGAGCTCAAAGGTCCTATTAATAAACGGTTAAGGAATGTGTATTTATGACGACGATTTGTGAGACTGGTAAACTTATGATACGTACGATGGTCTTTCGTTCTACACGGTGCATTTCAAGGTCCTGCACCCATCCGGCGGTAAACTGTACCTGGGCTTGTTGCAGTGACCTGAAGTTACTAAACTTCATGAGTGTGTGCACTCACTCCAAGAACCGTATGATTATAAATATGCATATAAATATGCTACGATGAGATAGCTGACTTCATCTAACTAGCAAATGTTTTCAAGGCTACGTTGGTGATGCAGTTTTTTTTTTAAATGATATTTTAAAAAAATATATCATTTATTTATGTATGATATTTTTGTCATGCGATTTCAAAGCCGGTCCTACAACCGCATCCAAGAATAACATGCATCTTATCTCAGAACTGTCGGTGAAAATTATTCTTGGAGCTAGGTTTAATTGAGCTGCATTTTAAAGAGGTGCAATTTCACAATTTGTGTATATTTTCTAAGTTCACTATTTTGTCATGTGTTGAGAAAAACACAGATTTAAAAATTACATGGTCTAATATTTACATTTAGCATAACTGCAACATGCTTTTTTTCGTTTTTTTTAATGACTCGAAAGGACTTGAAATTCAAAATTTCAGACTTGTGACTTGACTCGGACTTTTACACCAGTGACTTGAGACTCGACTCTGACTTGCCTGACATTACTTGAGACTTGACTTGAGACTTGAGGATAAAGACTTGAGACTTACTTGAGACTTGCAAAACAATGACTTGGTCCCACCTCTGTTTATTAATAGGACCTTTGAGCTCAACGGTAATTAATTAGTAGTGGAAATAATTTCTGGTAGCATCACAGAAATGTAGCAGTGACAATAATACTGTATGCTGTAATCGTACTGGACAATTAGTGATACAAAAAACCTGTTTTATCCTGTGAATAAAAGTATATGTTTTTGTCAATGTACCATAATAACAGAAGCGAAACGCAATATTGTGTCAGGACAATTCACTATTTATGCACAATAAACAAAGGAGCATAGCGCGACCATTTCTGTTCAGCGCCAGACTTGCTTGTAACCTATATCACCAATTATGTTAAGAAAAATGACGCATTAACTACAACAGCAGACTGACCTTCGTGGAAATGCTTGGAGCAGACTAACCTGTGAGCTGGAGAGTTCTGGGACGTTATATTTGATCTTTGAATGGCTGCAATCCAGTCGCGTCTTTGTTACTTCGGAAACATGGCTCGAACAATTTCTCTTCAACGACGTAATCCGATAACAACCGATCTCTTTACCCGTCGGCTTCCCGTGGCTGTCATGCGACCGGCTATTGCAGTTAATAATACAACAGCTTCTTGACATTTTTGTGTTTCTTTTTATCGCTGTGTGACTGAGTTCAATTGAAAGCCTGCGTGCGCTAGTACCTCTTGCCACGAGTTCCCAGAATCCTTTGCGGTTTTACCCGTGAATGACGTCACATTTTCAATCTCTATATAATATGCATGTTAAATTTTATATTTGGGGTGAAATATCAAGTCTTTTCAAGTAAACCGGTTCAAGTCCAATTCAAGTCCCAGGTCATTGGTGTAAAAGTCCAAGTCAAGTCACAAGTCTTAGAACATTTTTTCAAGTCAAGTCTAAAGTCATAAAATTAATGACTCGAGTCTGACTCGAGTCCAAGTCATGTGACTCGAGTCCACACCTCTGATTAAACTACCTGTGGTACTTGGAAATATGAAGAATTTTGACAGTTGTGGAAACGTAATATTTCCATGATGTGTCACATTAAATACTCACAATACACGAAAAAGTTAAATAAACCTAATAAAGTAAAAGATCAAATATGTAGAAATTGAGCTTTTCAGAGAACAAAGAAAAGTACACTGAAAGTAAAGGTAATTTTAAAAAAGAAAAATAATCTTTTATTTGATTAAACCCACAATCTTTTATCTAATTTGAGTGTGTCAGCCATTGTACAGCAATGAGAGAAAAATGGAGAAAACATATATCAGTTAAATAGAAATGCACAACATTTGTACAAAACGGGAATGGAAACAACTTTGTGAAAACAGACATTACTGTCAATGTTCAAAATGTTAGACGACACTAACGAATGATTCAGAGAAACATGGGACATACTGTTTGAAATTTAGTTATAAAAAATAATAACAGCACATACTAGTTTAACACAATATTTGGAGTAACTTTTCTTCATTCACGCTGTAACCAGTTAATTTAATTTCTTTGAATCACCTTGTTGTTGAATTGTGCTATACAAATAAACTTGCCTTGCCTTGCATTGTACTGGTTAGAGAACCTATAATGTACGGGGAAACAGTGGAGCTAATGTTAGATGAAGCAGCAGTGTCATAAACACAGCTAGGCTGGTTCCAAAGGTTAGTCACTAAGGCTTGCTATCAGCATGCGTGGAAACAAGAAGACCAGCTGCCAGTTACACCTTTTTTCCCCACAGTCCTGTTTTGTTCAGGAAAAACACTCCACTAGCGTAACATTCTGGCTACTGCTAAATCCTAGCTCATAATATGTACAGTAATCATGATCACTGTCTGTATTAAGAGTCACCGTATAAGTGGCCTGAACCAAGAGCCTGATTCAAACAAATTTACAGCAGGAGCTGCTTCTGCTTGATATTGATTGGCTGGTCTATCCATAGTCTTTATTTTCTACTCAGATGTTCAGGAGTGAGAGCCTCCAGATCATCAGTGATTCATTCTGCATATTAATATCTATATTATCCCAATCTATGATCTTCCTGTAAGTCCAACCATGTGGGTTTTTTTGTTTGCTGCAATTAAACCTGACCACTTTTTTCAAATATATCTATATTTAATATGTCACATTAGAGGGCATAACACTAGTTAAAATCCTGACTCACAACAAGAAAGTCCTGGGTTCAAATGCAGTCTGGGGCCTTTCTCTCCTGTGCTTGTACAGCTTCCTCCCACAGTCCAAACACATGCATGGGTTAGGTTAACTGTGACTCTAGACTGACTGTGGCTGTCAAACTGAATGGTTGTGTGTCTCTTTGTGTTAGCCCTGTGACGCACTGACAACCTCTCCAGGGTGTACACTGCCTCCGAGAGCTCCTGTTATACTTAAATTAATAAATGGAAGCGGATGGATGGATGTCATATTATTATTCACAGATCAGAAGATATATTAACATGGACACAAAAAAAGATTTATTTTTTTATATGAACAACTTTGAAGATGAGACGTGGAAACTTAAACACATTTTTCTACCTCTGTGTACTAAACCTGACATCATCACACCATGAATGGGAGTGAATTATAATAAAAACTTCATCATTCAAATTTCAAAAACTATGCAGACATCACATTTTTATGAATACTTTCTCATCAAAACAAAGAATAAAGAGGCTTTGCAGTAGCTGGAGTCACTGAAGATGGCTTAGGGCTCTGTATGTCTGTAGTCTCTATTGGGAAGAAAATGAATAAAGTATTAGTTTGAGTTGACAAGTAGTACACAAAGAGTGTGTTTTATTATGCTGCAGCAGTTATTATGTGGAGGGAGAGGTTACAGGGAAGTTTCAGGTAAGCCTGCTATTGTTTAAACTAAGGGCTTGTCTTTCAGTGACCAGTCAACTGTAGTTAATGATTATGCAGTGATAAGAGTTTCACTGCCACAGTTACAGCCATTTTTTTTTTACTTCTGCTTTTAAAGTCCATCAAAAAAAAAAAAAAGCTATACCCGGCTAGACAGAAACCTGTCTTTTGTTGTACCATTACCCTTACGTAAAGCATCTGTGAAGGTCATTTATGCGACTAATCCAGGGATCATTGCACAGATTTGAAAAAAGGACTTCTAGTCCAAAATGTAATATGTTTTGTATTTATCAAATAGCACTAACTGGGTATCTTTAAAAAAAAAAAAATTTGGGATGAAGATGTAAATTGAATGCTATGACGTCAGCTGAACACCTACAGAAGATTTGGGACAAGCTTAGTGCTTTAAAAAAGCTGATTTTCTCACATTTTTGTAAATGAGAAACTAACAAAAAATGTATCCCTGCCTGTCCCCAACACACACGCACTGTGAGGAGTAGCCCAGTGTCGCTAATCTGTTGGAAAAACGTGATCAAAGGGCTAAAGGTATTAAACCCATTTTCTGTGTGTTGTTTCTTATACGATTTGAACTTTTGCCATCTTTGTCGTTGCTCAATATCGTTTCAGTTAGTTTCCGCTATTCAAAGTCTTGGTTTTACGTTTATTTCCTTTGACTAATTTACTGTTTTTTACTGACTACAATAACTGGGCCTGTGTGCGCTGCACTGTGAGCCAGGCCTCACCTGTACGCCAGGCCTCACCTGTACCCGTCATTATGCAGGTGATGTCTCTGTAGCGGTGTGGGGCATCTCTACGCCACAGTCTGCTATTGAGGAGGTAGCAGTCTGTGTGGTATTGCCCATCGTTGCCATGGCTACGGTCACCCGCTCCGGCGGTGACACAGGTGGCCCCGAGGCTGACCTGGGCATGCGGGCCGTATGGGACGGTTCTCCGTTCCTGCGGAACGAGTTTCGGATGCCGGTGGACACGCGGCTGGAGAGGCGCCTCACGGCGCCGCTGATGCCCCCGAGTCCGCCCTTGTTCTTTTTCAGTAACCCCACATCATCCTCCAGCTCTGACGGGGGCACTTCGATGTTCCCAGAATACCAGAACACCCACCAGATGAGGCTGAGGAAGATGACGATGGCGCCCGCGTAGATGAGCAGGTCGTAGAAAAACACGTCGACAAACACGCCGAGGAGGAGCACGGCCAGTCCCACAATGTCAAACACCACCGCGAGCCAGAAGCAGCACACACAGCGACCCAGACCCCGATAGGCCGGCTCCATGTCCCATAAAGAGAAGTCGGTCCCCACGACGCCAGTTTATTTCCCGTCGTCTCTGTGCCGCGGCATTGAGCGCGGCTCCAATGTGAGCCAGGTGTGGCGTCCTGTCCGCTCAGGTGCGCTGCCCCTGAGAGGAGGGGCTGTAGACGCTACCTGACGGCTGCGCTCATGTGCGTTTATGATGAGCGTTTATAAGGGTGTAGCTTACTGGACCCAGACTTCGGACGTTACAGTGCAGGTATGACTCATTAAACGTGAATATGAGAGCGGCTTTATAAACTGAGAGGCCAGCATTAATAAACTACAAAAAAAAAAAAAAAAAAAACTACAGATGACCTGACCAATGCCGCCTTCGCCATCTTGTTTTTAGGACTGGCCATCAGAAAAAAAGCACAATTGCAATATTTCAAAATCGATTAAGAAGATAATTTATATTTATGGGTGAATCATCCCTCTGTCTCCCTTAACCATAGTGTGCTGCTACTTTTAGCTGCCCTCTTGCCACAAAGGGGTAGCCACAGCAATTAGCTCCATATGTTTGAGTTTTATGCAAGAGACCCTTCCTGACACAACCCCAAAGGGTACTTGTGTCTCTGTCTAGAACTAAACCAACAACCTTTTGCTTGAGTAGATTTCAGTGCAATGGGTAAAAGTTTTCTCCCACCTAGTCTTTGCACTTGTTTGCACATGTTAAACATGTCACCAAAAAGGTGCTACCAACATGAAACCAGCTGTCAGTAATATCCCATCCAATCCACATTTGCAAAGAAATCAAATAAATATAATAATGAGAAACGACAGGGAAAATAAGAACATACAGCAAGTTCTGTGGCTCATAGCAACATATAGGACCACAGTTTAAAAAGAATGTATGAGCAGACTGTCAATACAAATTTTGACATGATTACCTAATAAAAATTGAGAAGACACGAGCCTGTATCCCCTTTTTTGCTTGCAAATACAGTCAGAAGTCTCACACTGTTACATGTTGCCAATCAGTGCTGTTGTGTCTCCGGCGTCAGGAAGATGAGCCTAAATTCAGCTTCTCCCCATCTGTCCATCAAAAACAGGAAACAACTCAGAAGGTGATATGAGGTATGAAGAGATGAACCCCGGTGCCACCAGAAATAATATTGTTAAAAAGTGTTGAGTCACCACACGCCTTCTAAAAACTTCACTTCTCCTTGGTATTAATTGTGTTGTGCTGAAAGGTGGGACTTGTTTGGAAGTGATCCAATCAGAAGAAACAACCTTGTGCAGTAAGGTTAGATGTGTAGATTTGATCTCCTACTGACAAATAGGAAAATAAGATGCTTTGTGAACTGGAGCAACTCTCACTGGTAAAAACACTTTAGGCAACCTAACCAACTTTAGATATTTAGTCAAATGAAACTAAACTAAAAGAACTTAGATGGCCCCAAATGACCAAAACTACATCAAAACTTCCTCAACATCAATATTCATAATCATGCTGAGCTCAGGGTGACCTGCTGAACACTTGATGCTTAAAGACTGAAGTCACTGAGTGCTGTCAGGGTTCTCAGCTGTTCAGTGTTCTGCCTGAGGATCATTTTAAATCACTTTTATTTTTCACTGAAAATAAGCTGCATTTAGCTGGATCAGTTTTAGGATGCTAGTACTTTTAATGCTGGCTCTTGAATTTCTTTCATCTGCCAGTTGCAAAATTAGCTGTGGGGGGAAAACAGAAAGTTTCCATCTTACCTTTGTTCCATGCTTTGACACACACTGCTCCCATCTAAGCCACATCCACTCCACAGCCTGTACCCATTATTCCACACCATCATGTTTGCTGTGCATCCTTAAAATTAAATAAAATCTAACTGAGGTTGTGCCTTCTTATTTTCACCTCAAAGCTAATGTACAGTGCTGCTGAGTGCTGGGTAGGTGCCCGTCTTGCTTATTCTTTGAGTTTTGAAAAATAAACCACAATTGACAAAATGACCTTCATATTATTTAAATGTTACATAAAATTTCTCCACTTAAGCTCAAGTCCATAAAATTTAATTACTGGTAAATTACTGGAGTCACAGGAAGTGATCTATCCAAACAGACATCTTTTTCGATAGATGAGTCGTCCCTTGATGACCATCGCAGAAAATGCAAGTAAAGCTCTCGTGCTTTACTTTTCAGACACTTTTATCTACAGTATAAACACATTACATCTAAAAAAGGGCAAGAAGAAAACAAAGAACCCTGAAGTGACTGATATGAGTGGATCTTTTTGGAAAGAGCTCCGACTGGCAGCGACTTTGACAGGAGCTGGAAAGAGTCTGTGCAGTTTTCTCTTATTCTGTTATTCAAAGGAAGAAAATCAAGTGCATCTAATCAATTAAATAATAATAAAAAAAGAATGATACAAGTCAGTTTGAAATTGTGTCAAACGGGGATTCAGCATCAAGACTGCTTTGGCTGCCATCTGCCAAGAAATAAGTGGTGTTGATAGGATGACACTCGTCCATCCGCCTGAACTTTGACAGGCCAAAAACGTATCGTACGTACATGTAAGCACATGGTGGTCAAGGTAAAGCCTCCATCAAATCACATCACACCATGTTTTATCGTCTTTTAAGGTTCTTACAGGATCATCATTCACAGAATAAAAACTGTGTTCCAAAACTCTACAAAGTAGCATAAAAATATTAATCACAAAAATATGGTTAAAAATTGTGATAATAATAATAATGGATTGGATTTATATAGCGCTTTTCAAGGCACCCAAAGTGCTTTACAATTCCACTATTCATTCACTCCCACATTCACACACTGGTGGAGGCAGCTACAGTTGTAGCCACAGCTGCCCTGGGGCAGACTGACAGAAGCGAGGCTGCCATATCGCGCCATCGGCCCCTCTGGCCAACACCAGTAGGCGGTAGGTGAAGTGTCTTGCCCAAGGACACAACGACAAGGACAGAGAGTACGGGGATCGAACTGGCGACCTTCCAGTTACAGATGCGCTTCCCAACCCCCTGAGCCACGGTCGCCCCTAAAAATTGTGACAGTGCACAGGGCAGAAAACAACCTGAAACTGAATGTAACTCGTAATGGACTCCAGGAGACAGACCGGTCATTCCCCTGACATCGTAAATAGAAAATGAGTGGAATCTGTCTCCATCTTCAGGTTGCTGGGCACCCACATCTCTGCCAATCTCACCACAGCACCATCACCCCAGTAAAGGCGGCCTGGCAGCAGCTGCACTTCCTCCGTGTGCTGAGGACCAGAAGCTGCTGCTGACCTTCTGACGCTCCTTGCCTGGGTGCTGGTACGCAGGGGCCACAACTGAGAACAAGAAGTCTGCCTAAAAGATCCTTGGCTGCCTTCTGCCACCCTTGGAGGCCATTGCCAGCTCCTCCTGCCTCAGGAAAACCAGGGCGTCACAGGTGACCCCTGCACCCCGCTCATCACCTGTTTGACCCACTGCCCTTCAGATGGTGCCTCAGGTTAGCGTCACTGGCAGCTGAGATATTATAGGTGGCAGGGCAGCTCTACAGAGCCAGAAGTGTAACATCCAGCATTTAAAAAAATTTATTTAAGAAGTGAAGAGTCCAAGCTGATGCTTCAAAACATGCAATTTTTATGTTGTGATACATATTTATATATATATATATATATATAACTCATTGCTATGTAAATATACACATGCTCTAACTGCACTTTGTTAGTCACACCTAACACAAATCCCTAAATAATAATATGGCAGAAATCTAATGCATTTAGACACGGCTCAGCTGACAGGATCACTTGTTACCTTGATGCAGTAGGAGACACACTGGGCGGCACTCCTGTCAGATCCAGTCTCACCAAGACTGGATGATAGAAGCAAACTGTAGTCTGGTCTGATGGATCCATCCTGCCTTATATCAGTCAGGCTAATGGTGGTGTCATGTTGTGGGGCGTTTTCCTGACTATAGTCAGGGTTGAATCAGGCGACCATCCCTGCTGCGATAGGCTGCTGGGGCCTTCCTATGATGTACTGAGCGTTTCTTCTTCACTCTCTGTAAACACAGTCGCTGCATTGAATCTTAATTTTGCAATCTTTAAAGTCTCCTGTGACCTACTGTCATTACCACTGTGCTTCATAAGGGCAGCACCAACATTCATGTTGCTGGATTAAAACCTCGTGATTAAAAATACACTTTGAAGACTGAACTATGAAGCTGATCTCCAAAGATGAATCATTTCTTGGGAATTCTGATTTTAAAACAAGCATCAAAATCAAAGACTGATTTGCGACTGGTTAAAAATGCTAAATGTACTCACCCACCACAGCTCACTGAGGTCCCACACCTCCAGACCCCCGCCCCCCCAGCCCAGATCCACTCTACTTTCCAACGTGTTCTTGTGTCTCTTGCTCCTTTGTCTTACTTTTTATATTTTATACCTGCACAGTTGGTGGAGCAGACAATCTGGGTGTACACATACAATGACAGTAAAGGCATATTCTATTCTGTTCCATCACAAGCTTCTATATTAACCCAGGAATTCTGCACACTCACAAGAGGAGGTTATTTCACTCTTCTACACAAACTTAGCCATGGCTAAGGCCAAACAGCAGAGGCCTGTTCAGCTTTTAAATCCGTCCGTTATCCATGATACGAACTCAAATTTAACAGACAAGCCTTCACATCGACATTCCCAGAGCTTTGTGTTCACATTGTGTACATACTGGAAGCACTGACTACGTTTCGGTCCACAGGAGTCGATTTGTGTTGCACGTTGCAGTAATTAAACAAAATAAAATCTTTCTATCTATATACACTTTCAAAGCAGTTTCAGTCAAGCAATAGCAAAGATGCTGAACACCTGACAAACAAGCTTAGTTTTCCCCAATTTATGGTTTTATTGTCATACTTGTTTGCTTTGATAACATTTGAACACGCTCAAGCACACTGCCAGAACGCCACATGAGAAACCAAAAACTGGGTAAAAGCAGAGGGAAACATGTACACCCAAGATCAACATTTGGTTTCAACTGTTTAGTTCTTTCAATTTCCTTTGCAAGTTACTGTGAAAATCATTTTACACTCCGAGCAGAATCCTGGTCCACATCTGTTTTCAGATATAAATTCTGCCATTTGTCATTTATGGAAAGAAAAAAAGTGGAGGGGAAAAAAAAAAATCATGTATGATAAGCAGACCAGAGTAAGGAGGTGGGGGAGGTGGAGGGAGGGCTAACCCAGAATGGCATAGCTGAGCTCTCAATATGAGAAAGCCGACTCGTGTGGACATCATCTTGGTTTGTCATTTGCTTAAAAACATGTTTCTTTTTCACATGAGTTTCTTTTTCTGAAGCTGATCTTCAGCACGCAGAAAGGGGGCGTGCAGGGAGGCGCTGTCACCACTGATAACAGTGTGGGCGGGTTAAGACCAAGCTCCGCCTGCTCCTCCTCACTCAGACTCTTAGACTCGCCGTCAATCTTCAGTCCCGCTCAGCCACCAGCTTCAGCACTTTTCCGATCGCGATGGTCTTCCCTGGAACATACACCAACAAAGAAAACACTCCTCAATATTGCGTGAGTCCTAACACGGCTCTGCTATTGGAGTTCTGCTTCATTATATGTAGGATGCTCAGACCGGGAAAAATGAGTTCCATATACATGCAAGTAATTCCTGCTGTGAGTGACATTGAGGCAAGCAGAAATCCTAATGTGGCTGCCTCGTGCACACAGGGCTGACTGCGAGTACAGATGCTCTGTATATCTGTACACCTGTGTACTGTGCTGCGAGTCGAATAGTAAAAACGAGCATGACTTGATGAGTCTTTAAACCAGCTGCTTACAACAGAGCCTTTTATGGATGCAGATTGAGCTGCATCACCGAACCCACACCCTGAAGTGGGACACCCGATTTATCCTCGTTGGACCGAGCAGTAAATCAGATGGCAGAGCTGATGTCTGCACGACGCAATCAGCAATAAAATAGCGGTTTTCTGTGCACATCCAACCAGTTTACCACATAGCTGGTTGTCACTAGCACATCACACCACAGTTTCTCTCTGAAGCATGAGCAGGAACATCCGCCAGCCTGTCTGCAGGGGGAGGGGAGAGACACACACCCCCAAATGAGCTTCACTTCATAGATGTGAGGGGGGGAGAAAAAAAAAACGTCTCTCTCTGAAACTTATTTTGCACATATCAATTTAGTTTTCCTGCAGACGTATCAGGGAATGCCAGGACTCCCAATCACTTACGTTTGTGATGCACCTGTTGGGGTGCATGTGGTGAAAAGTGTTTTATTGCATAACGTAGTGCCGATTACATGTTGCAGACATGAACCGATTGTGCCACTCAGTGTGCCCAACCCAATGAGGACAAACCAGCGTGCCCGACTCCATCTGTTTGGTGATGACGTCGCCATAAAAGGTCTTTCAGACAGTGGTTGAACTGAAGGGCTGCTTAAGGCCTAGTTTAAAAGTTCTTTGTCTTAATCCCACAGACTCTACAGCCCAGAAAGCCAGGTTAGCTGAGACTAAAGTCAAAGGTTTCAATTAACAAACAAAGCTCTCTCTCTGCCGACACAGATCACCATGTGTGTTCAAAGTTTGACTTAAAAAGAGATTCCTTTCTTTAATGTTTTAAATGACAGTGTTCTGTAGTGTGGTATGGTTCTACTGAGATCATATACTGAGTTGTATCTGAATGAAGGCCAGCTGTGCAGTAACAGCAGCACAGTTTGTGTCTTTGATTTTCCAATTGCAATGTGTTTGTATCAGCTGGAACCTAATCTGCTGTTCAACACTGTTGAACTGCATCTACTGGGACTGTGTTCAGTTACAACTGTAGACCGTTCAATCATTAAAATGACTTCGATCTGGTCACAAGCTGCAGTGATTTTCTCGTTACCGTCTACATTATCAGACAGATAGAACGATAGATATATATGCACACACACCTTCATCCCGTAAGGTGAACCGTCCCATCTGAGGGAAGTCTTTAAATGTCTCGAGGCAGATGGTCCCTGCTGTGCGCAGACGGGCGATGCACACCTGGTCCTGTTTCACAAACCGTGGTCGTGTCTTGCTCTTCTCTCCTGTCTTCTTGTCTACCAGACAGATTAAGGCCTGCACCCAAGCAGCATATGTGGATTTGTAGCAATCTTAAACCAAATGTATAACATTTGGACAGATTAAGATATATGGTCCAAAAGTCTTGAGCCACCACTCATTTAGATTTTGCTAGGATAAAGACAAACGCTTGCAAACACACTGCAGAATTTCAGTGAATGTAAGTGAATATTTGGTGTGAGCACCTTTACTCTTTAGCACATGCACTCTGAGGCAGCTCTGTCATTTCTTATGTTCAAGAACAGTTTCCCAGACTTTTTGAAGGACATTGAAAGCTCTTCTTTGGACGTTTCTGCCTTTTTCCCTGTTCTCTGTCAAGATGATCCCACACTTCCTCAATAAAGTTGGATTCTGGGCTCTGGGAAGGCCAGTCCATAACCGATGGTTTTCCACTGTGTGTTTTGGCTTAATTATGCTTTTGCTGCACTGACAGTGTGTCTGGGATCACTGCTGCTGCCAATCTGAAGGTACTTTTTTCAATTCCAATAACTTTGATCAGATCTCCAGTGCAGCCCGAACCAACATCACTGCTGTACCTCCCTCCTGAACTCTGACAACAGTTTTGGTTTTTTTTACAACAAGCTCTCAGCTGACAGCTGTTTGGGGATCACCTTGTTAGCCTGTCTAACCGTGCTGTCTTTGGCCTTCTTCATAATGAAACAGATTATGTGGGGTTTTGGTTTTTTAAAGACTGCTAGTAAGAAAAGCCCCTTTTCCATTAGTACCTGCTCAGATCACTCGCCTTTACCCAACTCAGACTGACAGTTACCTGTTACAATCGAGTACCACCTAATGTGCGTAGTTGTCGTTATAGCAACACGGCCGGTGTGATCCCGGTCTGTGGCTTTTTGTCACACTTGAGGACCTCGTGTTATTTTTTGTAGCCAGTTCTCTTGTTGCCTGGTTTAAAGAATAAAAAAATGGCGGTTTGGATTTTCGTGAACGAGATGCTTTCATGGCTTGTGAGCGGTCAGTGACGCCACTGACCAGCCAATTGGTGGCGTGCAGTCTGATGACATCGCATGTTAGTACCTCTTTGGATCGATTGGAACTCTGGCCAAACAGGTACAACTGGAAAAATCCTGAAATCGATCCGAGTAGGTACTAATGAAAAGGAGGCTAAATAGGCCCAAATTGGTTCCTTGGTGAGTTGCCCGTTTTGTGAGGCCACTACACTGGTGTTTGTGTTGATACAGAATCTTTGTTATGCTTGAATGATTCATAGGTCAGTGTTAAACGGCTTAAGCAAAAACAAATCCTGTGAAAACGGTCAGGTATTTACACTGAGTGAAAAAGCAGCCAATGTCCACAACTTTGAAAGACGTTCCATCAGCCTGGAGAGCTCCTGATCCAGACCATATTTTAAATATAAAGAAATGAGTCGGGGCTCAAGACCATCGAGAAAGTGAATCTGGCATCAGGTTTTACCGTAATTTGCACTTCTTCAATGCAGGTGTGAATGTGAAGGACTGCATTGTAACCTGGACAGATGATGGATTTGTGTTCAATGATGACAATCTGCAGAGGAAAGAGTTCCGGTGATCAGGATAAGGCTGCCCATACAACATTTTCTCACTGTTAACATCAACAACTGTCTTGTGGCATCAAGCCTGAGATTCATTGCGGACCACGTGAACAGCTGCTGTGCACGTTGTCTCGATGCATGCTCAATCATCGTGGACGTAGCGTTTTGCTGTGAATGTTGTGTCGATGGGCCCTGTAATACCAGCAGAGCGTCCACGTGCACTAACCTGCGCGTCAAACGTGCGCCCTGAGTGGCACAGGTTCTCTGCATTGCACAGAATGAAGCCCGGGAGGATCTCCTCCTCCTCTATGCCTTTCAGTCGCAGCTTGAGATTTTCACCTGGCTCTGCGTCGTCCGTCTCCACGTCATCAGAGAGCAGACTCAACACTTCCACCACATGCTGCACATATAAAGAGACAGAACAGAGACGTGTATCCACATCCCCACACCAAAACAGGTGACACTGGCAAGGACCTACATGGGATATCACTAGTTTGTTTTCCTTAAGAACTCTATACCAGTTAGTTTCATGCAGCCTATTACATCTGAATACATGCTTCTAATTCTAATTTTAACTACAGGCAAACAGCCAGTGAGCAGCAGCAATAATCTCACCTGGCTCCGGCTTATGGAAGAAGATCTCTTACCCTGTTTGGCATCATGACCAGCTGCTGTGCTTTACTGATGGAGCCAGACTCCAGTTTGCCCAGAATCACAGTGCCCATGTCCTGGTGGAGACAAAGAGTGTTACAGAGCAGCTGAGAGAGAATCTGTGCATCTATCAGTCTGACCAAGTCTCCACTTCCACCGCAGCAGGACATCATGTCCAAGTTCAATGTGGCAGCAAACGATTAGAAAGAGCGGCTGTGACGAGAGGTGGCCACTCACTCGCCATGAGAGCATCAGACTATCATATGCCAGACACACTGGGACGATCTGGAGGCCGGTCAATCTCAGTGTGGACTCCATCGGACATTCATGTTTTAATATTTCTGTCAGCAAATGTCTAGGAAAGCTCAGGGTTGCAGCGCATATGTGCCTGTCAGACTTCATGCTGAGATGATGTTTCAATGCTGGGAGATGGCACGCTCCTTCAACTCTGTGCAGAGCAGAGACGGCTAAGAGGAAGTGCTCCGATTCAGAGTCAATCTTTAACCAGCTAATCAGTAACTGTTCAGATTTTAGGTTTCTGGTTTGTATACGCTGCATGACATCATGCTGCAGGGGCTCACAACGCCCCGTCAAGATTACACGCAGTCTGTGTCACGTAGAACATGTAGTTTGTATCAACGCACAAACATAAAAACTTTCCCCGTTTGGTTTGTTAACCTTTGTCAAAAGCTCCACCCTTTCGTAGAATTAACCAATTTTCTTGGTTAAATCTAATCATGCTAAACTGTAATGCAGCTTTTAGATGTGCAAATGAGAAAGACCCTTACCTTGTATTTGTCTACGATCGGCAATCTTACAGGACCGTCACTTGATCTGTTAAAATTTGGCAAACTGTCCAAGTGTGGAATAAAAGGTAGACCTCTGCAATATAAAACAAAAACGATTCCTCGTGTTTAACTCGTTTGCCTGATCTCTTCAGTCGCCACAGGTGCAAAAAGGAACACAGCAATACTTACGTGTACCACGAGCACATGTTGGCGGGCTCCTTCAGGTTGGCTCCTGTCAGCCCGGAGCACGGCATGAAGTGGACATCTTTCTTTGGATTGAAGCCCACTTTCTTTAAAAATGGCACCAGTTTCTCCTTACACTCTTCGTACCTGCGGGTTCAGACAGGGTGGATGTAAACCTCTTCAAAGGACAGCAGCATGACACAAAGTGACCACCACATGTATCAGCAGTGGGTGGAGGACAATGTGGCATGTGCAGCACCAGTGAGGTCAAATGCTGACAGGATGAGTGGAATTAACCTCTGATTCAGTCTCCCACAATAAACAAGCATTTATTTCAAACTCCCATTGAAGTAAAACTGAAACAGCATGTAGAGGCCAGCAGAACAGAGAATTTGGATTCCCAGTAATCGCTGCATGAGACGACTCAGGACAGTGTTAAACATTACATTACTATTGTTATTAATAAAAGTAAACCCACTAATGCTCTAATTACAGATTACAGTGTAAGCCAGTCAAAGACATGTGTGTATATGTATACATGCAGACTTTAGCTGCTGTTCAGTGTCCAAACCTTTCCAGGCTCCAGTTGACTGTAGGATCATCCATTTTATTCACCAGAACTATCAGGTGCTTGACTCCGGCTGTTTTGGCCAACATGGCATGCTCCCGTGTCTGTCCACCTTTCTCAAAGCCGGTTTCAAATTCACCTTTCCTGGCAGATATCACCTGTGGGACAAAACACTCACTCACTTTGTGCTACAGCCTGGTGTAACGTCATGAAACAGATAACACAAATGCATTAACAACAAAACAATAAAGACGTTAGAGCTTAGCCTATCCCAGCTGTCACATGGTAAGGACGGCACACACTGAGCAGCTCACCACAGGGTTATGAACATGAATAATTCTGAGCACTGACATTTTTATACTTTTAACTTTGTCCAAGTTTAAAGGGTTCAGTAACTAGTAGTGTCGTTTTTTCAATCCTGTCATACTTTGGAGCACTTGGAGGGAAAGTATGTTAAGCACAGATACTCCTTCATAAACACTATAGAGGGAGTGTGTACGAACAACTATGGACACAGATGTTTTTGAGAGGTTTGTTATACTGAATAAAGATGGAACCAAACTCTTCACCTGAGGCAAAAACACAGGCAGGGTGTGAAGGCATTGCAAGGAAGAGTTAGTTGATGATGTGCAACCAGGAGCAAACAAATAACTCAAGCAAGGATCACCAGCTGCTGCCTGACAGGAAGAGCCCACGATGAACGGGAAAACAGGACAGCTGGCTAAAAAACTCAGGCAGAAAAGTTTCCAGCTTTAGTATGTGATAACACCTCAACTTCTAATGAGTTACAGTGTTAACTTCCTTTAGTTATTGTTAAACTGCCATGTTACGCAGTTGTGTTATACTTTTACTCCAAATTCTCAGAAAACATCTGCTGCTCGATTATGGCAAAAATGATGATCACAATTATTTTCACTGACATTGAGATCTCGATTATTTGACGATATTTATTTAACAATAACAATGTGTTGAATAATGACTTTAAAGATTGTCAAAAAATAATATAGAACAGTGTGCAAATACTGATAACAGTGCAAATGTTTGCAATATAAAAATCAATGAAAAATGTAAACATCTATGTTTAGTGAGCTTTGCAGTGTTGCTCTGTGGTGCAGCTACATTGTAGCAAAGTTTACACACTGTGTCTACTTGATCCACGTCTGACTGAACCCATAATGTTTCCACACCACTGAAGTTTTTTTTTTTACTTCTTTTCAACCAACAGCAGTCACTCTCCTCTCCAAATAACTTCTGCTTAGCTTTCCGAGCTTCCCTCAGGTCCTCTTAATCAGCGGTCCCCAACCCCCGGGCCTCGGACCGGTCCCGGTCCATGAGTCGTTTGGTACCGGGCCGCGAGCGTTGAGGCTCAGGTGTGAAATGTCTGGTTTTCAGGGTTTTTATCGGTTTTCAGTGTTATTTTGTTATCGCTTTTATCGTTTACTCGGTTTTCCTCGGTCTTTTCATGTGTGTTATGAATAAATCTTTTTTTCGGTACCGGTACTAGTTTTATTTTGTTGTATTTATCCGCGACACCTTAAAGGCCGGTCCATGAAAATATTGTCGGGCATAAACCGGTCCGTGGTGCAAAAAAAGGTTGGAGACCGCTGCTCTTAATTGTTGTGACGTATGTTCGAAATGCAGAGAGGTGCGCTCGATTTGCCACACGGAGCAGCGCGAGAGTAAAGCACGAGGGAGGGGCTAATAATCGGCTCAGTCATTTTTAATGATCGTTGAAAGCCCAGATCGTAATCGAGATTCAAATTCGATTAATTGAGCAGCCCTATGCTGAACTATGTTGTGTTTTAGTTGACTCACACTTTGAATGTAGTGCGTCATCAGCAGGGTGGAGAAAGCCCTTCACTTACTAATAAATACTGCCTGCAAACAGCAGCATTTATAAAACTGACGTCGTCATCACTGTGGTATCATTTGCCCCTATTACATACACAGCAATGATTTTCTTCCTCTCATTTACTCAGAGCAGTACAAGAGCTACAGTGCTCTTCAGGGCGTTCTTTAAACCAGCTGAGTACGAGTGAGCGCAGCAAGTCTCATACGTGTAAGCCTGCTCACTATGAAGCGCACAGTGATATGCTCCTGTTAGGAGCAGCTGCATCCCTTTGGTACACGTAAAGACCCTCAATCAGCGCAGTTAGTGGTCTCAGCTATACTATTAGTCCTTGTAACACACACACACACACTCTAAACCAACAGCTCTCTGTAGCAGACTTACACGCCGACTTCCAGTTTAGCGTTAAGCTGCACTGACATACACTCAAGCGTCTGCATTTGATTTCAAAGGTAAACTACAGGGAATTCATTACAATTGTACTTTCTGGTGTTTTTCTCGGGGGTAAGTTCAGTAACACTGCTCATTTCCTGGACTCACCAGCACAGCCAGGTCTGCTTGTGATGCGCCTCCGATCATATTGGGCACAAAGCTCTTGTGACCTGGAGCATCTAAGATGGTAAAGTGCTTCTTGTCTGTCTCAAAGTATGCTCGGCCAACCTCCACCGTCTTGCCTTTGTCCCTCTCCTCCTGGTTGGTGTCCAAAGCCCAAGACAGGTACCTGAAGATAGTTTCAATAAATAAAAAAACAACCTGAGACAAAGTGCTACTGTGTTCGTGGTCACTCTCAGCAAGTCAGTTTCTACGATGTGCTCGACACACAACACCATGTTGATGCAGACACAGCAGACCATCCACTCACCAGGTTTCCCGGTTCTTTTCCTTGGCTTCTCTTTCATATTTCTCTAAGGTCCTCTTGTCTACCATGCCAGTCAGATACCTGTGGTACATGAAAGGAACATGTCAAAGGCACGATGTGATGGAAGCAACTTCACTCACCTAAAGAAAAAAGGAGACTACTACTCACATGATTTGTCCTCCAATGGTCGACTTGCCAGCATCTGGAAAAGCAGCATATATTAATCAGCTAACCTACACCTTCCACGTAATAAACCCATTTTTACCATACCTGATGTGCGTACGAAACTAAGTGTGCAATTTAGTTTGTAAATAACAACCAGAGCGGGTACAACCGGAGCCCTAATACACCAGTGAAAACAGCCCCAACAAACTAAATGTTTGGACAAAAATCTCAAAGCCGTCGTTGTTATGCGTGCCGGTCACACTCACACATGCTAACTCAAAACAGCAAACGAGACTTTCCACTAACCTACATGTCCAATGAACACCACATTGATGTGTTCCTTTTTGGGGGCATCCGGCTGTGTGGGTGGAACCTTGGGCACGAGCACCTCCTCTTCCTCCTCCATCATCTCTGGAGCGGTCTCGTCTGGCACTTCTGGCCCCCGGTCCACGCACACGCCGCCTCCTGGCTCTTCCTCGCTGGGTTCTACTTCTTTCTGGTCCCATGGCTCCTCTGCGGTCATTTCTGCATCACCATTTTCCACGGGCGCTGCACGGACAAACACAGCACATCTTTTTTTTTTTTTTATGCTCATTTTAAAAATGAAAATAAAGAGCATTTCTCACTTCCACCACCATTACTTTCTCTGCCTTGTGCCACTCAAAGGCTCTCTTAAGGCATTTGCACAAGAAGTCAAAGTTCTTTACAGGGAGTGCAGAATTATTAGGCAAATGAGTATTTTGTCCACATCATCCTCTTCATGCATGTTGTCTTACTCCAAGCTGTATAGGCTCGAAAGCCTATTACCAATTAAGCATATTAGGTGATGTGCATCTCTGTAATGAGAAGGGGTGTGGTCTAATGACATCAACACCCTATATCAGGTGTGCAACGTCCTTTCCTTTGGCAAAATGGGTCAAAAGAAGGACTTGACAGGCTCAGAAAAGTCAAAAATAGTGAGATATCTTGCAGAGGGATGCAGCAGTCTCAAAATTGCAAAGCTTCTGAAGCGTGATCATCGAACAATCAAGCGTTTCATTCAAAATAGTCAACAGGGTCGCAAGAAGCGTGTGGAAAAACCAAGGCGCAAAATAACTGCCCATGAACTGAGAAAAGTCAAGCGTGCAGCTGCCAAGATGCCACTTGCCACCAGTTTGGCCATATTTCAGAGCTGCAACATCACTGGAGTGCCCAAAAGCACAAGGTGTGCAATACTCAGAGACATGGCCAAGGTAAGAAAGGCTGAAAGACGAGCACCACTGAACAAGACACACAAGCTGAAACGTCAAGACTGGGCCAAGAAATATCTCAAGACTGGTTTTTCTAAGGTTTTATGGACTGATGAAATGAGAGTGAGTCTTGATGGGCCAGATGGATGGGCCCGTGGCTGGATTGGTAAAGGGCAGAGAGCTCCAGTCCGACTCAGACGCCAGCAAGGTGGAGGTGGAGTACTGGTTTGGGCTGGTATCATCAAAGATGAGCTTGTGGGGCCTTTTCGGGTTGAGGATGGAGTCAAGCTCAACTCCCAGTCCTACTGCCAGTTTCTGGAAGACACCTTCTTCAAGCAGTGGTACAGGAAGAAGTCTGCATCCTTCAAGAAAAACATGATTTTCATGCAGGACAATGCTCCATCACACGCGTCCAAGTACTCCACAGCGTGGCTGGCAAGAAAGGGTATAAAAGAAGAAAAACTAATGACATGGCCTCCTTGTTCACCTGATCTGAACCCCATTGAGAACCTGTGGTCCATCATCAAATGTGAGATTTACAAGGAGGGAAAACAGTACACCTCTCTGAACAGTGTCTGGGAGGCTGTGGTTGCTGCTGCACGCAATGTTGATGGTGAACAGATCAAAACACTGACAGAATCCATGGATGGCAGGCTTTTGAGTGTCCTTGCAAAGAAAGGTGGCTATATTGGTCGCTGATTTGTTTTTGTTTTGTTTTTGAATGTCAGAAATGTATATTTGTGAATGTGGAGATGTTATATTGGTTTCACTGGTAAAAATAAATAATTGAAATGGGTATATATTTGTTTTTTGTTAAGTTGCTTAATAATTATGCACAGTAATAGTCACCTGCACACACAGATATCCCCCTAAAATAGCTAAAACTAAAAACTACTTCCAAAAACATTCAGCTTTGATATTAATGAGTTTTTTGGGTTCATTGAGAACATGGTTGTTGTTCAATAATAAATTTATTCCTCAAAAATACAACTTGCCTAATAATTCTGCACTCCCTGTATATAGCGCAATTAAACAGCAACTGTTGACCAAGGCAACGCTGTACTTTTAAGATAATCAAAAGAGATAAAAACAAAAAGCATAAAATGAGAAGGTTTGAGTAAGAAATGAGACAAAAGTACAAACTCATTCATTCACTTAACAGCCAAGGAATAAAAGAGGGTTTTCAGACAGGTTTTGAAAGTGTCTGATGTTGGGGAGGACCTGATGTGACAGTTTGTTCCACAAGGAGCAGTCACAGCAAAGGCCTGATCTCCTCTGTGCTTTAACCTGGACCTTGGGACAGCCAGGAGCATTTGATCTGCAGACCTCAGTCATGTTGCAGGAGTGTATTAATTTAAAAGATCAGAAAGGTATGAGGGTGCTAACCTGTGCAACGGCTTAAAGACCATGTTTACTGTAAGCTGCAGTCATCACTGTGTTGTTGCCAAAGTAAAAGAGAAGAAGCCATACTGTGAGATGTTAGGTACAAGTTTGTCATCTCCTCATGTACTGTATGACAGAAGTGCTAACAAGGTGTCCAATGTACAATCGTTTGTACTCATACGCTGAATAACCTGCCTGGCCAACCTCAGTTGGAAATTCTTCTTAAAGCTAAGAATAAAATAACATTGAAAAATGGAGTATCTATGTTCATATTCGTGTTCCTCACAGAAATAGAGACCTGCTATTAACATGTCCCTGAAGCAATGTCATACATTATGACCCAAACATGCCAATCACCATTTCTAGGACTGGTTCATAGTTCGCTCACTATTTTAATGACGACTTTAATCAACTCACAAGAGCTACCAAGAACTGACCCAGTTCTTTTTTATTGCAATAAAGCAGCTAGGATGGCTCTGCAGTGCTTCACAGACCAACGTCCTGCAGACAGCAGTGTTTGTGGGTGATGTTCACGTCTGGCTTTAAGCTACATGTGTGGACAGCACGGTGAGCCATGTTCACAGGCAGGGATTTCTGAAGCCGTGCCCATTTTTAATGCAGTGCTGCCCGAAGCTTCGTCCCTGCACACAAAGATTGAACCTTCTAATGATCTTATCGACTATAGATGTTGATTCAAGTTTCACATTTTATGCTGAGGAAAATTTGAAATTGCTCCACAGTTTGTTCCTCCGAGTGTTTCTTATGAGTAACACTTTTCCAGCTCCTTGTTGCCCTGACCCATCTTCTTGAAACGTGCTGCTGCCATCAAATTCAACATGAGCTTATTTGTTTTTTAATGAAATAAAATACCTCAGTTTAGATATTTCATGTTTTCTATGTTCTACTGTGAATGATATTTGAATAGGAGATTGTCAGATCAACTATTTTCCTTGCACACACGCGCACACACACACACACACCATCCCAAGATTTTTGGAACTGAAGTTGTAGAAACCTTGTTTACGACACCAGCATGCCTACCATGTGTCCTTCCTTTATTCTCAGTGACCTTCAGGTGTGTGCAGACACAAACACAAGCTGTGTTTGACCAAGATGAAGGCGAGCCACAAGCCTCGGTTACAATTTCCACGTCTTGTGATGCAAAATTTCAGAACTGTGAGGGTCTGTGTCCGCACGGCTGCCTAATACTTAGTCCTTTACAGACACCAGGTGAGCCAACAGCAAGTATTCATTCCTGTTATATCTCTGAACTCTGCCCATTTAAACGACTAGTTACAAGGAACGTCCCTAAAATTTAGCACAGGTGTCAGCACCGTGAATAAATACAGTGTAATGGGAGATGTTCACATTTCCAGAACAGCTGAGTACAACCAATGGATCTAAATAAACAGAAAAATCTTTGCACCAAACACTACAGATTTCTGCATGCCCTCACTCACTGCCCCATGTGTACAGTCAACAAGAACCACGACTTCAAGATTCACTGTACTGTGTGTGGACAGTACGGTGTAGGCGAGTCCTAACCACCATATTTATGTGCAGTCCCCCAAAGAATCAACGGTGCATCACTTGGCATGGATGATGTGGCCAGGTCAATTGTTGACAGGCTGGAAAGTGGGCCTGAACAAGGCAGCGATAAAAAACATAATTAAAAACGACGGGGAAATAAAATAAAACCAATCAAGGTGGAACAGTGGTTTGCACCACTGCCTCACAGCAAGAAAGTTCTGGGTTTGAGTCCACCACCTGGTTAGGGCCTTTCTTTGTGGAATTTGCATGTTCTCCCTGTGCATGTGTGGGTCCTCTCCGGCTGCTTCCCATAGTCCAAAGTAGGGCTGGGCCATATTATACCATTCACGGTAACACCGGTACAATGCTGGGCAACAATAAGAAAATAAAATATAACGATAAAACGCACATGCGCAGTGCCTGTTTTCATACGCACATGGCCGAAAAAGCATGGCAGCGACTGAGAATGAGAAGGGAGAAAGCGGATCATTGAGTGAAACGGATGAACCAGAACTTGTTTGTAAAAATGCTGCAACTTCAGTGGTGTGGAACTGGTTTGGTGTTTGTCTGTCAGATACACAACACAGCACATTTTTTTTGTAGAACATACAAGTGGCCGTCGTTATTGCCGTATTTGTCTGACTAAGGTGCTCGTAAATCAGAGTAATCTGGGACCTAAACTCCGCCCTCTCACTGAGAGTTAAAAATTGTCTAAATTCTTTCATCTTTAACAGAATGATCAGCGTTGCTGCTTTACCAGGTGTAACAATTACGTTTAACATCCAGACATCCATGAAAACAGGATTTATTACATTTAACAGAGTTAGAAGTTAGCTCGCTGGTTTCCACCTAAACATGATATAGCATGTTCTGACTGAGAGATTTCTGAAAAAAAATCAAACGTACAGCTCTGCTATCACTTCCAACATAAATGAAGACAGGAAACTAAACAGCAGTGATGTTTGTAGGGTTACTGAAGTTGGGCTAGCTGGTATATAATGATGTGCTACGTGATCGCTAGCGACACAGCTGTGTTAGCATAAACAGTGAAGCTGGAGGACGAACACTAACACTTTTCCACTTATAAAAGTTAACGTGAAGGTTCCTGATGGTTAGAGACAAATGCAATCGCATGGCAGGATGCTGTAAACGGACCAAACTTCAGTCAGGAGAACAACTAAGATAATCCATCCACCATACAAGGTTAGTCATTAATATACTGCAACAACATGGGAATAGAGCCGCTGTGATAGAATACAGCATTAATGAATCGATGGGACAGAAATGGAGGAAGCAAGAAGAATGAGTTGAATAAAGTTTGATTTATCTGACTGCTTTGTTTCGCTTGATGTGTCTTATAATCCCGTGCACCTTATGGTCCGAGAAATACATATTTGACTTTTTTATTTGGCACACTGCAGTTTAATGTTGCAAAGCACCTCTTTTTAACTTCAGTGGATATTATACATGGTTATGCTCAGGATATGTCAGCCCATTTCTACTGGAAATGCCTTTTGGTTAAACTTTCAGCAAGGAATTTGCATTTGCACTGTTACATTTTTATAAAGCTTTAATGTACATAAAAACAGCTGCTTGTTTAAGTGACAATAAATGGATGGGTTTTCTTTGTGCTAGTAAAGATGTGGAGTTGTGTTTTGTCTTGCATCAATTATATCGTCAGTTATATCGTTATCACAAATTTTGAAATATATATTGTGACAAATATTTTTGGCCACATCGTCCTGTTCTAGTCCAAAGACATGCAGTTAGTGGGGTTAAGTTAACGGGTGATTCTAAATTGGCCCCAAGTCTGAATGCGAGTATGAATGACCTGTCCAGGGTGTACCCGTGTCTTGCACCATAAGTGCTTAAATGGGCTCCAGAGTGGAAGAAAACACCTACAACATAAAAGATGGACTGCAAAGCCACGTGTAGGCTCACATGTAAGACCACTCAGAATGGGTTGATGTTCCCTTACAGATAAAAAAAAAAAATAAAATAAAATAAAATACAAACCCCCCCCCCCAAAAAAAAACAAAAAAAACAAACAAAAAAAAAAAAAAAAAACACATTTCCGGTGACCCCCTATTAGCAAGCACTTGGCAACAGTGGGAAGGAAAAACTCCCTTTTAACAGGAAAACACCTCCAGCAGAACCAGGCTCAGGGAGGGGCGGGGCCATCTGCTGTGATTGGTTGGGGTGAGGGAGACAAGACAAAAGACACTGGAAGAGTCTGAGATTAATTTGAATTAATGATTAAATGCATAGGTATATAAACACAGTGAGCAAAAAAGGTGATTGAAGAAGATGCACTAAGTGCATCATGGGAAACCCCAGCAGCCTAATCCTGTTGCAGTGCAACTAAGGGAGCATTCAGGGTCACCTCATCTATATATGGTTTATCAAAAACATACTTTGTCAGTCTACAAGCCAAATGATGTTACTGGAGGATTCAATGTGAGCCTATCAAACATGTTCATGTAGAGTACATCTCTGCATGCGTGTCTAAAGTGATAATGAAATACACTCCCAGTGAACATGACAGAGCAATGAAAAACAAGACAAGCTGATGCTAATCTACAACTGAATACAGACGTCAGTTGCTGTTTGCTCAAACACTGTACTCGGGAAGAAACACACTGTAGCAGATGCATGAAGCAAACACTGCTGCGAGGTGAAGGAGAGGAAACCAACTGTTCTAACTGTGTGAATCAATCTGTGTGAGATTGATTCAGCATAAATGTCATTGTCAATATTGTACTCATACACAAGTATTATGTGTATGTATGTATGTATGTATATATATATATATATATATATATATATATATATATATATATAAATTCACAGTTCGATTCATTACTTTGGTGTCACGGTTCGATATTTTTTCGATACAAAAACCTGTTCATGCCTTTTTAATTTGTCATTTATTAAAATTATAAATATATATTTTAACTCAAAAGTACAGTTTTTAAATTTAATGTTGCTGAAACAACAAAGTAATAAAAAAATAATAAATTTATCTGATTGAGGAATCACTCATCTTTGGAAAAGAGTTTGTTACAGAGAAATGGCTCTTTCCAAAATAAAAGCTATGCTATACGCTTCTTCTGGGCTACATTCTCAGCAGCATATTAAACATATCAGGTCCCCATAAGGAGAATCAGGTGCTAACGGCTGTCTAAATGACTCGGTAAAGTTTGTAGCATGCGTGCTTGTTGTTTGTCGGCGTAAATGTGCAGTCATATTCGTTGTGTTCCCACTAGTGCTGTCAGCGTTAATCTCGTTGAAATGACGTTAACGCCACAACACGGCAAATCTCCGTTAACGAGCTACCGCGGATCGCCCCGTGCGTGGGGCTAGACGGCCAACACGTTAACGAGCTAACTGCGCTAACACACTAGTTCACACCAATGTAATTGAGCATTGCGTGGCACATCCAACATACTGTTTTACTTTACTTTTGTCCATGTACCTTGTCCACGCTTACCTTCAGGGTCATGCTTCACATGAAAACCAAAATAGTTCCAAACGCCAGATCTGAATGAGGGTGGGGGAGGTTCAATTTGCCATGTTGCAAGGAGAGCTTAACTTCTGTCTCGCTAGCTTGCGCTGTGCTCAGTGAATCTGCGTTCGACTACTCCGCCTAGGCTGCACTGTCGAGCGCAGATTCACTGAGCGCTCAACACAGACAGCATCGTCAGAAGGAAAGTTGATAAAATAAATTAAAAATGTTGTATTGTTCGATACATATGCGTACCGAACCGAACGCACTGTATCGAACGGTTCAATATCGATACGAGTATTGTTGCACCCCTGATATATAGATATATACACACACACATATAGAGGTGTGTGTGTGTGTGTGTGTGTGTGTGTGTGTGTGTGTGTGTGTGTGTGTGTGTGTGTGTGTGTAAGGCACACTGGGAGCACTACAAACATGAAGATTAATCTCGGCAACAAATCTAACATTAAATTAACTTACCTGAAAAACCACAACTGGGCACACTTAGCTTGACAAAGCTACTTTTCAGTTCAGAGCAAGGTAACAAAATAACCGTATCCATCACCTACTTCATGTACAAAAACCTACACCCACACAATTTTGTGAAAAACAAGGGCTACTCTTATATGCACAAGAACCAGGGGACAGTGTCAGAAACACATGCAATAAGCAGTCTCTTGTTGTTGCTTCTGCCATCAGTGGAGAGCAGCAGAGTTACAACATACAAAGAGTTGAAATGACACTGAGTAAAAAACAAAAACCACATGTTTCTTCTCTGGCAACTGACTGTATTTTTCATCTTTTAGGGGTTTTTTTTTCTCTCTTCAATTCTCTCTGTGGTCGAGTCTGCTGACACTTCCTTTCCTGTTCAGGCCCACTTTTCAACCAATCAGCCTACAGACAGTCATCCCCAAGACTACTGGCACATCCTCAAAGGTTTCATACCCAGAGTCTGCACATATCAGGACAATAACACGGGCAGTAAGCGCTTGTATGTAACACTGTAGCAGTGTGTGTGCGCAATTTGTGTGCCACAGTGGGAAGCCAGTGACCCACACAAACACGCTTCATACTAGGGCTGAACGATATATCGCATTTGCGATAATATCGCGACATGATCAAGTGCAATTTTCTAACCGCAAAGGCTGCGATTATACTCTGGACATGTCCAAATTCATGGGCTGCATCCTCCTGAGGCCGCATTTGTAGACCGATTACGTCACAGCGACGCGCCGAAGGCTGTCCAAATTACTACCATATCCCAGAATTCATAGCACGGCCCAGCCAAACTCCAGTTTCCAACAATGGCGGCCGCTACTAAGTTTTAAAATTACTCATACTAATCTTTCTGGGTCACAAAATAAACTTTTAACATATTTTCAGGCGAGAAAGTAGTTGTGTAAACATCAAATATCTGCTCGGTTTATCAAGATATCCCATATTTGCAAAAGTGCTTCGACGTTTTCAGAGGCGTCTGCTACCCACCAGCTCGACAGCTAGCCGGGAGCTCGAGGGTTACTGATGCGGCCGAGAACGGCACAACTCCCGGCACATCATTTTCAGATCACCGCGGAGTTTCGCTGCTCGGGTTAAACGTAATATATAAGTCACTTAGACAACCTAAAAATGTTATTGTTGGGCTTTTTTCAGTGTTTTGTTTGTTCGTGAGTAAATCGGTTTGGCTGAGATTAAAGTTATTAGATTAGATAAAATAAAACTTTATTAATCCCCCGGGTGGGTTCCTCCTTGGTTTTCACACAGCTGACTAAACGTCAAACAGAAAACTTATTAAACAGAAGTATGAGACAGTCGAGAATTTACACCAGTGTCTGGTTATATTTTAGATAGCAAGAAGCAGACGGCCGAGTTTATTAAACTCCACCGAGACAGCGGTGACGCTAATCAGAACTAGACCGTCCAATTTCACGCCTTTAAACTTTAAAGGCGTGTTTGTGTGTGTGTTTATACAATTGCTATTATGTTTGCACTTTATGTGTAATGTTACTGACTGCAGAGATCAGTAAGATGTGTGTATTTTTTATTTATTAGTTTTATTTATTTAATATTATTTTTTAATTGAATGACTGTCTAGTAGTTCACAGATGTCGAAAAACTGAGTGTGGTAAAGCCACTGATTTTGTTTATGTATATTTCTGCAATCTGCACATTGTACTGACTTTCATTTTAATGTTTACACCAGGGTTCCTTGTCAGCACTTTATGCTCAGATGTTTGTAAGCTAAAAATAAACTATTGTGTATGTTCAAATATACTGTTGTGATTGAAGAAGTTAAATAAAAATGTCAGTCATCAATTCATGCATCACCTCATGTCATCATAACAGAGGTCTGTCTTCCAGGAAAGAACAGTTTAAAATTAATGTAATATCGTATTGGCCATACTATATGATGTATTGCTTGTCTTTGTTTAATAATACAGAAGACAAAGACCTTAAAAAATAATCGCATATCGCATCGCAATCGCAATATTGGGGCAAAAAAATCGCAATTAGATTATTTTCCATAATCGTTCAGCCCTACTTCATACATACCAGCACTTTCTGACATCTCCATGGTGGACATCTTTTCAACAGCAACTAAAAGAGAAACAATGGTTACATTTAAGTTTAATGTAATCTTAATGGAGCTTGTTCCACAATCTTAAAAGAAGAGCATGTGAGTTTTAAAGTTAATTAGAAAACAGAACCGTCTTTGTGCCCCACAAGTAGCTCTCATTGTATCTTCAGAGGCCATCTGACGACAGAACCTGTAACAGTTTTACTGTTTTAGTTCCCGTGTGTGGGGCTCAATATGGGCGGCACACCGCGGATGGATGCAGGTGGTGTATGTACGCTTTCCTGTGATCGTCTCCAGAGTGCGTCAGATCATCCACGTCACGCCACATACTCATACTCACGCTCTTACTAATTTGTTCGCAGTGACGAGTTTAAGCTTTCCGCAAACACTCCCGGGAAAAGTGCCAGTACGGCTCCAGTTACTGCTCAGAATGACTGATCTCTTGGTTATACGGCGTCGCTGACGCTAAACACCGAGGTTCCCAAAACTCAAACGTGAAAAGCACGCCGGCTAACGACCATGCTAGTTGGCTACCGCCGGGTGGCTGAAACAAGCTAACGCCGGTTGGGGTGGTTACTATTTAATCAGTTATGACAGTATTTAACAAGCTGCAGAACAAGAGGCGGCTAGATGTGACAAGTTGAAAAACTTACAAAGCGCAAAGCTTACCACGAGAAGGATTAATAACCCGAACAACGTGGAAAGCAGCTAGTTTATCGCGTTTCACGGAACGCGTGTCTGCAAAGCGGCTAATGAGCTAGCAGCCCAGCCACTGCTAGCTCTTAGCTAACGCAACCCCGTGGTGCCCCTGTACTCACCGGCAGAGTCGACGTTTGCCGGGTGTGCTTTCAGGCCAAAAGCCGGAACAAACTCGGCGGCGTTTACATTGGGCACAAATGGCTTAGCGTTCACATTTAGCGTTGTGAATGCTGATTCAAGTTGTCCGTCGATCGTGGCCTCCACATCATCTTCTTGTTCCCAGGAATCAGGGGCAGTGTCTCTCGGGTCCATCGTGGTTGTTGGATTTTCACCGCCGTGAGATTTGAGCTGCGCAGTTGTTGAGCCACACGAGCGTCCTCCCGAAACCCGACGACGCCGTCAGCCCTGGCAATGCTGGAGAGCGTCCCAACTCCAAGTGTGCCGTTTAATCTCCGACTCAAGTAAAACCCAGCAGCCGGTTTCTGTCTGACCAGACGCCACAGAGGATGTTCGACTCAGCACTCCCAGAGACTGTCCGCGTGAGCTAATGCGTCCCCACAACCGCCGGCTACCCGCAGTGACCCCTGGGATATGAAGTCTTATTAAAAAACGAGAGCGCGTCTGCTTCGAAAGAATTTTCACACTAAGAGAACTACATTCCCCGAAAGACTACGGACACACGGTTTACGTCAAAAAATTTCTCAGCTTTGTAGAAACCGCAGATTCGAGTCAGATTTTGTTTGATTTTCTTGGAGTATGACTTTCGAAGGCTTATTCTTTCAACTTGATTAACTCTTTAATATGAGTTATATTTCTTGTTTGCTTGAAGAAGACATTATACTCGAGTACAAAAACACGCTAATGCACCCCCACCGCACGCGCGCGCGCGCGCGCACGCACGCACACACACACACACACCCCGCTATATTCTAAAACAAAGCCACTAGTGAAATGTATAATATAATGTATCTCATATAATTAGTATAATATATAGTATAATATAATGTATAATATACTATATATAGTATAATATAATGTATAATATAATGTATAATGTATATATAATGTATCTCAACAGAAGTAAGTTAAAACAAAATTGGTATGCTTCAATTAACTGCTTCAAAACATTTCACAAAAACAGCTGCAGGTTAGACAAAAACCTCCAATAAACTGACAAAAAACGATTATAATTCATAGTTATAAATTCCCATATTTGAATTTCCATATTTACAGAATTAGAAAGTATGTTTACAGTCTGGTGCAACAATAACTTGTAGATAATTTCCCTTTCATACTCTGAAGTCATTCACAAATAAGTATTACAGTTTGCTGGTTTGACTGATAGGTATGCCACCATCGCTGTAGCAGACTGCTGTCTACCAGAACTCACAATGTCAACAACTCCACTATGTTTGTGCTGATGGTGCTTCTTAGAGAATTTTTAAAGGCATTCTCAAACAGACACCAATGCGTGCAGAGTGTTACGACTCATTTAAGACATTTGTGCTTCAGTTTTCGTGAGCGAAATTCTAGTGTTTCACCTTGGACTAAATAGCACTTATCTGTGCCTGTTTGTTGCATCCGTAAACTTATGAATCCTACTAGAAAAGATTGCCAGCTTTTGCTAATCAACACAAAAAAACCCCATATACAATATCCATAAGCTAACCCTAACCAGAGACCAAAAGCAGCATTTTCAAGGTGACTTTTAAAGATCTATGACTGAGCGTTGCTGTTTGGTCTCTTGGTCAAAGACTATCTAATCGGCTCTAAAACTGACCCACCACTTCTCAGTTAGCACTTCCTTCCACTTCCCAAGCTCCTCCAACCAGACACTGACAACCACTGACATGAGGATGAAAAGGATAAAAAGTTGCACAAGGGAATGCAAAATTTAAACAAAATAATATTTTTTACTTTTATTGTTTTGGTTTTTTTTAATTTTCAATATTTATCTTGATTACTACATTTAATTTTATACATATATTTTTTTTATAAATATATGTAATTAAAACATCAACTGTAAACTTGAAACATATTTTAGGTCAAATTTTGGGTGAAAGTTTCTCTTCACTTTGGTTTGGTGCTGGTACAAGATCAACATTAAAATGCTTCCGGATCAGATCTGGCTGGCATAAAAGGAAGAGGAGTCGCAGTCACCTTCCACAGCTCCTGCAAAAATATATATAACATACAAATAAACAACTTATTCCACTTGATGAAAGTCATCCTTTATCACAAACCCACTTAACCGTATTGGATAAAAATGAAACCTTTTCACTGTTTGCATGTTATATTTTCAAAAAAAAAAGTTATTGTATATTTATTTTTAAATGGTTAAAAAATTGCTTTTTGAGAATTCCAAATGATGAAAAATACTTTTGGTACCATAAATCGAACATAAGAGGAAAATTGTCTTTTATCAAGCAGTTTAAATACAAACACTGTCTTGCTGTAAGCGGCATGTTAGCATATCATACTGCAAACAGTGGTATCAATCAATCAATATGACACTCGCAACAGTGTCTCCAAAAGATTAACACTGGAGTAGCACTTTGTACTACAATAACAAAAGCAACTCTGACGTGCATTTAAATGCATTTACAGTAAGTTACTGCAAACAGTGTCATTTGAGGTTTATGATCAAAAATAAGCATTCAATAAGGTTAAAAAATAGCTAATATAGACTATACTGCCAAAAGTATTTGCTTCTCTGAATTCACACACATATGAACTTGAGTTCCTAATTAGTTTAAATCCTTCCAGAACCACATTTCTGAGGTCAGACACTGAATTTGGTTGAGGAGGCCTGGCTTGCAGTCTTCGCTCTAATTCACCCCAAAGGTGATCTATTGGATTGAGGTCAGTTCTTCCACACCAAACTCACTCATTAATGTCTTTATGGACCTTGCTCTATCCACTCATGTGCAGTCATGTTCAAACAGGAAGGGCCATCCCCAAACTATTCCCACAAAGCTGGGAGAATTAAATTGTCCAAAACGAGTTCATTTAACTCCTGAAAAACAACCCCACACCATAAATCCCCCTTCACCAAACGTCTTGTCCTGGAAACCATCAAACCTAGACTCATCCATCGGATTGCCAGAGGGAGAAGCATGATTTGCCCTTTCAGAGAACATGCCACCATTGACAGTTGACTGATTAATAGTTGCTAGTGCGGAAATTTCTTGACTGGACTTGTTGCACATCCTACCACACTGGAGTTCACCGAGCTCCTGAGAGTGATCTATTCTTTCATAAATGCTTGTAGAAGCAGTCTGCATGTCTAGGACACCTGTGGCCATGGAAGTGATTGGAACACCTGGATTCAATGACTTGGATGGGTAATACTTCTGGCAGTCTAGTGTATAAAACTGTAGTTATGGTCAAATTATGTTGGCTAATGTTTTACTCACCAGTTGTTCTACACGTTCATATAAAATAAACTGATCAAAGTTAGAAGGGAGCTGATCGACTCTGAAACTACATCGTCCGTTCTCCAGGTCCTGAAGTTGGTTCATACAGTGGATGAAATGATCATAGGCTTCACAGGAAACATCCATGTGCTGCAAGGTGAAGTTCATCCTTGAAGATAGAAACATAGTCACTTAAAAAGTAGAAGTAGGGGCGGCTATGGCTCAGGAGACAGAGTGGATCATATGTACTAATGAAAAACTCTGGTGGTTTGAGGCCTTGCTCCTCCAACCTGGGTGTCAAAGCATCCTTGCCAACATTCAAGATAGTGTGAGATTGTGAAGGCTAGCTTAGGTACAGAAAAAAGCACTCGTGTGAATGGAGGAATGAGGCTTGCAGTAAAAAGGACCTTGGAACGTAGAGCTTAGGGTTAGGCTAACCCTTAAAGCCATTACACACTGAGCGTGTGGCAAAAACCAGCGACACAAAATATATATATATAAATAAAATTGAATTGAATTGAATTAAAAAATCCCAACCTTTCCAGATCCAGACTTGTCATGTAACATCTATACAGACTAAACATTGTGTTTTTGCAGAAAATTTGTCCTGAAATAATGTACCTAGCACAGGGGTGGGCAATTCCAGGCTGTGAGGGCCGGTGTCCTGCAGGTTTTAGATCTCACCTTGGGTCAACACACCTGAATCATATGATTAGTTCATTACCAGGCCTCTGGAGAACTTCAGGACATGTTGAGGAGCTAATTTAGCCATTTAAATCAGCTGTGTTGGTTCAAGGACACATCTAAAACCTGCAGGGACACCGGCCCTCGAGGCCTGGAGTTGCCCACCCCTGACCAAGCAGATAACCAGCTTCAAAGCATAATGTCTCCACCTCCGTGCTGGACTGAAGGGATGGTGTTTTCTGGCTCAGCATTTCTCTTCCTCTAACACAGCAGGTCAGGCTGTTGCCAAACTCGACTTTGGTCTCATCTGACAGCAGCACTTTCTCCCAAGCGTTCTCTGAATCACTTACAAGTAGAGTTAGATTTCCTGAAAGCCCACAGTTTTCCCATAGCTTAACTTCTCGACATTTTTGCCTGGTATAAACAGTTCAGTATTGCAGACAGTTTTAAATTCTAAGAAAATTATTCCTTGTATATTTCTTCTTCTTAACATCTGAACACTACAGCTATAATTGTAGATCACGGACAGATCCACACAGTACCCTTTGAGGCTGAGAACTTGTGGCCTCCCTCTCTTGTAATGCAAGTGTACTAGCCAAAGGTGGAGTCCTATCATGTGATATGAAGCGGCTAAATAAGTTGTCAAGTTAATTACAGAACATTTTTGGTAGAGGTAGTGAGATTATTTGAACATTTAAGCAGAGTTTTAAAACCTTTGTTTTGCCAACACGGCGGTCAGAGTGCAGCCTTACACAGCAGTCGAGCTCCTCGGGCATCGGTTTAGAGCTGAGACACGTCCCAGGCTCCGGTGAACGAGGTGATCCAATAATGTATTTTCTACTCTGTCCTTGCTCAACCAGCAGCATCGAGCACGCTTACTGATGCTGTTTCAATTTCTTACCTCAAAGTTGCCTCAATGTCATTGACGCTGAGAACTGCTTCATGTGTTGATGCAGCTTTACTGTGGTTGTTACACTTTCTTAGCCTCTCATAAAGTTTCAGTTTTCAGGCCCCTCTTCTGTGGAACCAGCTTCCAGCTTGGATTCAGGAGACAGACACTATCTCTACTTTTAACCTCCTAGGACCTGCGTCCACATATGTGGACATCACATTTTGGGTTATTTAGACCAAAATATAAAATTTTGCTCTACAAGGGCCTGAGTTCCACTTACGAGGACATTATGCTGCCACTGATCTATCAAAATTTAAAACAAACGTCCTCATATGTGGATCTAATTTTTCTCAGAAACAAAAATCAGGTAAAAAAAAAAAAATCTGGTAATTCTTTGTTTTTACATTCATCAGGTCCCAATCAGCCCAAATAGCAAAGAGAAATTAAAAATGCTGCCGTGGAAGAGTTCGGGTCTTAGGAGGTTAGTCAGGGCTGGATCAGGTGACCCTGAACCCTCCTTTAGTGACGGTTCGCTCCTCGGGGTTTCCCATAATGCACAAAAAGCTTTTTTTCCTCCTTTCACTTCCCACTACTGCATATCATTACCGTGTATCTTCTCACATTGTTTGTGTTTTGTCTCAGTTGTTCTGCTTTTCTTTACCCTCACACCCAACCTGTTGTGCGATTTCAATTACAGAGTCTTGACTTAACAATATAAAACACCTTGAGGTGACTACGGTGGTGAACTAGCACCACATAAATGAAAATCAATTGAATTTATCGTCGTAGTTGGGTGGAAGTTAATGCTCTGTATGTTTCATGCTGAGTCAAGTTTAAAGTTTGTTTGCTTGCAGAACCTCTGGGAGAAATATTAATCCTGTACATTTTCTCATTCTCGTGTGAGTTGGCTGACCCACTATTTTTATCAGCTTAAGAAACATGATCATTCCACTGTGTATAAGGCCAAATATGCTCAGGTATACTATATATGTTTTCACCATACCTTTTCTCAATGGAGATGAAGACAGTGCAGGTGTGTGGAAAGTTGCTGCAGAGTCGGTGCAGTGTTCGGAATAGGCCATCCGTCAGATCATCATCATAACAAACTGGTGACACATTAAGAAATCTAATTATTGCTGAGCTTCTGCATTTGACGGTTCCATAAATGACTCTAAAGTCTGAACTCAAAACTGTCTCAGTAAATAACTGCTTTTTACAAATCGCTTCACGAGTTGCTTCAGTTGCTCAGCAGTCTGGAGCCTCCTTTGCCACATACAGCATCTCAGTAGTTCACACTGTGTGCTACTCTGGGCTTTGCATGGTAGCGTTTCTGACAACGAACTGGTGCTTAAACCTCGCTGTGAGGCACATAATTTTAAAGGTTTGCCCACAGTGTCTTGTCTAGAACCTTCCCACCTTTTTCAGTAACTCTTTCAGAGTAGAGCATACATGGTGAAAAAGAGCTCTGATCTTTTAGAGATGTCATCCTTAAGACTTACCATCAGCAGCAATTATGATGCTAGTGTTATTCAGATCTGCTACCTCCTCCTTTGTCCAACTAAACTCCACAGCAGCATCTGCAAAGATCAGACAAAGGAAAGTAGTTATTGTACTGGTTTCTAGTTCGGTGTATTGGTGGTTAACCAATCAACTCATACATCCAAACTGGAGACTAAAGTCTGTTACATCCATCCAGCCATTTTGCGGTCAAGCAGGCCGCATTCTGCGCAGAGAAGCCCAGTGTTCCCTCACTCCACCCACCACCTCCAGCTCATTGAGGTGGGAATCAAGATTTTTCCCAGCCAGCCACGAGATGAATCTCTCCAGCGAGTCCAGACTCCTGAGTCCCGGGCCTCTTCCCAGTAGGACACGCCAAGATTACCTCACCAAGGAGGCATCCTAGTCAGATGCCCAAACCACCTCAACCGGCTCCTTTCAACGTGGACGAGCAGAGGCTCTAATCAGAGTTCCTCTTAAAGAATCAAGCTCCTCATCCCATCTCTGAGGGAGAGCTCAGCCACTCTTTGAAGGAAACTCATTTCCGACGCTTGTATCTGTGATCATAGGTGAGGGTAGAAATGTAGACTGACTGATAAACTGACAGCTTCGCTTTTATGCTCAGCTCTGTCTGTGCCACAGCAGATCAGTACAGCATCGCATCACTGCAGACGCCACCTCAGTTCCTTCGTTATTCTCTTGCTCCCCTCACTTGTGAAAAAGACCTCTGAGATACTTGAACTCCTGCACTTGGGGCAGTATGTCCCCGGGGCCCTGCCACTGTACAGCCGTTTAACCTAGTCAGTGGCTTCACCCCCAGTGATGGTGGTATCTACCACCAACAGGTTGATTTCACACAACTTCTCTCTGCACAGTGCGAGGATGTTCTCTTTCCATCTGGTCTGCTCCAAGTGCATGAATGTCACTTTGATCATGAAGATCCACAGCAGCCTGACCACAGTGAAGCCACAGCTGCTCTTTTCCTTTATCGCCTGCTTGGGGCAGTGGAGCTGCTACAGCCTGTTCCAGCTGGTGCCAGCATGTGATCCGGCTTCCACAACTCACCGCAATCTGCCAAAATCCTAGAAGCTGGTGGCTTTGAGTATAAGCTGGGCATGTTGCAGCCCAAGGCAACACAAGCAGACCCAGTGACTGTCATTACAAACACAGAGTCAAGCCACAGACTCTCTGCTTCCTCTGGTGTAAGGAAACACAGACAGCCAGTCCTCCAACACCCGAGATATTTCCCTTCTTTACTCAAAGAGACCTTCAGATAAATACTTTTACTCTGACAATAACATTCATTCTATACTAATTTAATGCTTGCTACTTTTTTGTATAATGCAAGTAGGACTCAAAAAGCATAAAACATAACTGTGATTGGTCTTTTTTCATTATCTAATCTTACAGTCACAGTAAACTTGTAATAAAGAATAAAGAACATTCTTAGAAAGAAGTTTCACAGTAAAGGTAGCAAAGGTTTCTGACCTCTGAGATGTGGCCCTGAGGTAAGCTTGCACAGGCATTGGTCGGTCAGATGCAGGTCTTAATAACAGTGACAAAACGTTGAATATAAATGTGTCTCCTGAAACTCTGCTTTAGGGGATGGAATAAAGGGAGGAGACAGCCCTAAAGACAATCACCGTTTTTCCTCAATCCATCTCTGCGTATCCAAGCAACATTTTCTGAAGTGCTGTTATTGTCCAAATGTGTCCACACCTATCTTTGCACAGCGTGTTGGTTTATAAAATGACATATCTGTGTTACCTGTGCACAGGTCATCCTGAAGCCAGTCCAACTGCCTTACTTTCACCTCGTGATCTGACGGAGAGACAAGATTGCATTAAGTTTGATGAATCTTTGCAGTTTGTCATGTGATTTAGAGAGTGAAAGGATGGAAATTTTAATAACTATATAAACACACACACACACACACACACACACACACACATTTTTTTTTTTAAGCTACGTAAATATATTCCAAAGCCAAAAGGCATGGCTGTGGCTCAGGAGCTACAGCAAAGTGTCCTTGGGACAGATACTGAGCCCAAACTGGCTGCATGGTCTCCAGCAGTGTGTGTGGTCTGTACACCGAGGGAACCCATGAGTAGCTGATTTGACAGCTTTCTCACCTGCAGACTTCAGCATGTGTTTATTTAACGCTACATTTCTTTTACACATCTGTAGAAGGTCTTCTCCCACATCTGTAAAACAAAAATGAAAAAAAAAAGCTCTAAACAAACAGTCAAATATTTGTTATTCGATCTAAGTCCTGGACAGAGTGTGAAATAAGAACGAACTGTTAGGTAAGTTTGCACTGCCCACAGCAGCTAACAGTGGTTTTCACTAACCCCCATCTCCTTGTTTGCAATCTTTATTTTCCTTTCACTGGATAACAAAACAAAGCCCACAGTGCGAGCACTCAGCATCCGATATGTTGCTGGTAGTTTGTAAATGTTGTTTGCAGTGTTTAAGTTTAACAACAGAAGAGTACGTGCTTCAAGGTATCGTACCTGTGCAGTAGACTGTTTTAGCTATGGTTGCTGTGATGATGCTGGTTAAGCCTGTCCCTGCTCCTAGTTCTAGGACTGTAGCTCCTCTGAACATGACTGGGTTTGAGAGGATGAAGTCCACCATGAATAATGCCCCACGCCACACCTGACGTGAGCAAAGAAGACATGAGCTGATGCTGTATCTGACTCCAACTGATTATGCAAAGAATTTCATGGTACACTTCCATTAATATAAGATAAATACTAGTGGATGTAGACAATTTTCAAAAAGTCCGTCTAATCCAATTTATTTTCTGGCTTTATCAGATAGATGCAGTGGAGACTGACAGGAAACAGAGAGAGGGGGAGACATGCAGCACAGGGCTGCGGGTCAGACTCAAACCCAGGCCGGGTAGAATAAACTCACCTGTTTGCCAACATCCTCCATGGGTGTGGCCATTGTGTGCTCTGTGAATAGATTGGACACATTTATTAAACACATCCAAAAACTCTCCTCGTGTCTCCAGGTCTGTGGACATGACCCTGTTATGATACTACTGTCATCTTCCTTTGTCAACTGACTGATAAAGTTTGTGTGTTTGTATCCAGCAGCTGTTTTAATAAACAGCTCTGTCAATGAGTGAACAGCATGGGCTCAGGAGATGGAGCAGAAAAACAAACAGTGAATATGAGTTTAAGGAGGCTTGTAGTAGAAAGCGTTTGAACAGAGTAGAAAGTCCTACATAAGGACCTGTCCAGTCTATTTATCACCTAGGATGTCAGACTATTCATTTTTATTTTTTTTCATTAATTTAGTCTTAAATTAAAGAAAACATGTGCAGGTGCTGGTCTGTGTATGAAGTATAATTCATTTGCAATTTGCTGAAGTTCTAGAGTTACAAACATGTCTTTTAATGGTATCTCTGATTTTCACTGTCCTACTCAAATGAATTCAAATGTGTGCTGACAGGTGTGAGTTTGCTCTCTAACAGCTGATGCTGTCTAAACCAGGTGAAAACATTTTACTGTCATTTACATGAAGATGTGCATTACACGTGAGGGGCCCAGAGCATGAGCCTGTTCCATTATCCAGTTTGTACAATGAGTATTGAACAAGTTTGATGCCAAACTGGAAATAAAAGTAGTTTACCTTTAAAGAATAAAATCAAGTATAAAATGTGATTAAAAGAAGGAGGAAGATGATCAAATTTTAGCCTGTGGGAGTCCAGAGGAAACAAAACCCGGGAGTGGAAGGAGTTTGGTGGGTAATCAAAAAAGGGAAGTGGAGTCTGGGGAAGAGGGACAACTTAAAGTCACTGATGTGGTTAAACAACTGTACAGTAGCAGGGCCTGTGCGGTGGATGAGATTCGCCCTGAGTTCCTGAAGCCTCTGGAGGTTGTAGGGCTGCCCTGGCTGACATGTCTGTGCAACGTCGCGAGGAGGTCTGGGGTGGTGCAGGGGGGACCGGAGGGTGTGCTCTATCTAAAGAGGGATCAAACTTCTCAGTTTGGAGAGGAGAGCTCAAAGCTGAATCTCAGATTCAGGAGGAACAACGTGGTTTTTGTCCTGGTCTTGGAACTCTGGACCAGCTCTTTATCCTTCCCAGGGTATTGAAGGGTGCGAGGGAGTTTGTCCAACCAGTCTACATGTGTTTTGTGGACTTGGGGTATACTGTGGGGGTTGCTTCAGTATATGGGGTATCTGGCCACACACAGGCCATTAGTCCCTACACAACTGTAGCGAGACTTGGTTTGTGTCCCCAGCAGTAAGTCAAACTCATTACTGGTACGTGTTGGGCTCCTCCAAGCCTGCCCTTTGTCACCAGTTCTGTTCATAGTTTTTATGGATAGAATATCTGGGTGTAGCCGAGTGGTGAAGGGTCTCCACTCAGGATTTCATTTTGGTTTTTTCCCTTTCATTTTTTTGCAGATGATATGGTTGCGTTAGCTTCATCAGGTGGTGACCTCCTCCCTGCACTGGAGAAGTGTCCGGCTGAGTGTGAGGCAGCGGGAATGGGAATTAGTACCTCCAAGTCCATAGTTTCTCAGCTGTAACAGGGTGAGTGCTCACTCTGGGTGAGGAACAAGTTACTGCCCAAGTGGAGTACAAATATCTCAGGGGCAATGTTCCCTCTAATGTTTCATGTGTCTGAGCGAACACACAAACTCCCTGAGCGTCCCTTGGACCACTGTGAGCGACAGCAGACGTGTGCACTGTGGTCACGCCACCATCCAATCCATCCAAGTTACGGTTTATTAAAATAATCAAATTGCAGCATTTACATTTATGTTAGACGACTTTTAATTAACTGGAGACTGGCTGTTCCCTCTAGGCTGCACACGTGTGCACTGCTGGCACGTCTCTGCGCACAGAAAATCTGCGTTGCGCACAAAAAAAAAATCTACCTGAATTGAAATTAAAATGAATACTTTAACAATCCTGTTTTGCAGTGTTAGTCAGTGACTGGCTGCTCCCGTATGGGATCAGAACGAGGCCACCTTATCCCACAGTCCAGCCAATGATGCGATTCACATTCGTATATACGCAGCTGATCAACGTGGTTGACTGGCTATGACAGCGTCCTTATGTGCCGACACCGGTGTTTTAGCAAAGCGGCTGATGTGGAGTGAAGCCACGTTAATGACAACGTGTACAACCATTGGAGATGTGAGCAGGACAGACGGAACAACTGACGGAAAAAGTGTGGACTTTATACCAGTTTTTAAATTGTGTTGATCGGCCACGTAAAACCAGAGTTATGATAAAAATATCTGCAATGTTTGTTTTTCTTCCTGAATACTGTCGTTGTTTATATTTACTGCAGGAAGAAACGGTAAAAACGGCGTTTTATAAGGAAAACGCTCGAAAGCCTGAGATGTGAGAGATTTGAGACGTTTAGCACAAATCTTGTGTAGTTAGTGTGTAGTTAGTGTGTAGTTAGTGTGTAGTGTAGTCAACAGTTTTGTTGTGTGTCAGAACAATGAGGCGCCTGCTGAGTGTTACAGGTGTTACAGCAGTGATACATCTGCTGCTGTCAGGCCTGCAGGTATCAGGCTGTTGTTCTCCTTCATCTCATAGTGGACAGAAATTATTTTTTGGAGCGGCACAAATAATTTGTGTGGCATCAGATTTGATGCAGAACAGCTGATTGTTCTGTAAATAGTTTGAAATGTTTGTTTAAAAACGCCTTGGCTGCATTTTTAGGTAAACAGCTGCAAAAAACTTTGTTTGCATAACTCAGTAACTTTTTTGAAGAAGTAACTATATCATTAACTGCCCAACATTGGTCATTATTTACTGTATGTTGCAGACAGAGTTACAGACTCATAATACAAGTCAGAGCAAAAAAACAGAAAGTTGTGTTTTCAAAATTGGAGTTCAAGTTATTTTTACTTCCAATAGTGTTAACATGCTGCAGGTCATCAACAAGATTTATTTAAATTTTCATTGTAAGTGGGCTAAAGCAGTTAATTAAAAGTAGTCCAACATAAATGTAAATGCTGTAATTTGATTATTTTAATAAACATGTAACTTGGATGGATTCGATGCTGGCGTGACCACAGTGCACACGTCTGCTGTCGCTCACAGTGGGATCGCTCAGGGAGTTTGTGTGTTCGCTCATACACATGAAACATTAGAGGGAACATTGCTGGCAGATGAATTTGGGTGGTGTCCGCAGTGATGCGGATCCTGTACTGAATTGTTGTGGTGAAGTGAGAGCTGGGCTCTCCCTTAGAGATCAAATCGAGCTTTTTTGTCAATTTGTTGTGCATACAATTGTAGTGCAAGCAAAATGAAGAGACGTTTCTCCAGGCGCAACAAATATGATAACACACACACAGACAATATGCAAACCCTCCCTACACTCATCCATCCCAGACGTATCACTATTAAATCCTCACCTAAAGTTTACAGTTAAATAAGTAAATAAATGTGTGCGAATGATCAGTAAGTAAAAACTTTAAAGTAATCAGAATATCTTTATTTTCTTTGTAACAAGTACAACAAAATTAAGTGCAGTTTAAATAAAATTACAAAAGAATAAAATAAAAAAAGGAGGTATGTTAAAGCGAATTGTTAAATGTTTTTATGCTTACCATCTCTACATTGTTTCAAACTGTAGGATCAAAGACATTCCTTTGTCTCTGACCACCTCTCCAGACACTGGTTTTATTGTAGATACATGCTATCTGAAAGATCTGTTTGTTGCGTGGTAAGCTTCCTGCTTTTATGATCCTTTTGGTGAGCAGGAGGTCACACAAACACACCCCCATCACACACACACACACACACACACACACACACACACACACGCACGCACGCACGCACGCACGCACGCACGCACGCACGCACGCACGCACGCACGCACGCACACACACACACACACACACACACGTTCTTGCACATGCATAGACAGGTGACCACGAGCCATTCAAAACACTTTATCAGCATTGTTGTCAATGCGACGGGATGGTATCAGGATACAACTGGTTTCTTTGCTCACAGCACTATGCTGAGGTTTCCTGTCTCACAGAGGTGTCCCTGGACTCTCTCTGCAAAGGTGCGTTTCGCAGTCTCATCCCCTGCATTAAAGCTGCATCTCGGGCTGTCAGCAGTGAGCGCACCTCACTGGTAATCCAGGGTTTCTCGTCGACACATGCAGTGATGGTCTCACAGTGGCATTCTCTGTGCATGTAGCAGTGTAGCTGCTCACTGCCTCCAGCAGGCTGCACCTCTCTGATCCTGTCTGGCCAGTCACACCTGAAGTCACCTTTACACCTGCTCTGCCAGGCTTCCCTTCAGCTGCACTGCCAGACTGTATTCCACCAGGCAGGCCTGAAGTCCCAGAGCATTTATCATCTACTCTGCCTGTGTTGCTGTGACGAGCCCACTGTGACGCACCAGAGCAGTTTTGTTAAACTAGCTTTAGACTTTTTCTCTGTTTGCAGTATTTGCTGGTTGAATACTGTCCCTTGACTTCCATTTTGCAGCTTTGGGTACATGTCATGCTCCTCTTTTGTGGACAGCTCTTTTCTTTAAATTACAAATTCTATTACCATACAAAGACAATTTTTCTACTATCTGCACTCATGATAACAATAATAATATTTATGAGGTTTTTTTTAAAAGAAACAATATAAAATCAAGATTCTTACCAATCTTTATAACATCTTTTAACCAGTGACCCTCTTCTTCTTGTTCCATTGCATCATTAGACTGTTTGAGAACTACTGGGCGAGTCCAGTCCCGACTGCTGCCCTCTGTAAGGTTTGGCCGAGGTCTGAGAAATAACAAAATATCACATTCATCAACAGAAAAAAAACAATAACTAAGCTGCATTTTTCATTTTTATGTTGCTAATTCTCCAGAAAAGTTACAGCATTTTACTTACAGATATGTGAACAGCTGCACATTTCTTTTGTCTTAGTGTAGGTCTGCTATTTTTGGAATTTGAATAATTACTGAAGGAATACTCTTCTTTTTTAAACAAAGCCCTTTATTCTTAAATCATCTTAAAGTGGAAAAGAAACATTACATGTATGAAGGCTACTTTACACCATGGAGCTCTGCTCTCAAAAACTGGCATAAATTAGTTTAAGTTAGCTCACAGAACAGAACCAGTAACTAGGGCTGGGTATCGTCACTGATTTCTAGAATCGATTCGATTCAATTCGATTCAATTCGATTTGAATCTGGGAAATTTTGCCTCACACAGTCAGAAATATTATAATTCAGATCAGTACATTTACATATTTTTGTATCTATAAAAAGGAAGCTGACACTTTCCAGACTTTATCACAGGTGTGAGCATCACAGCAGAGGCCTTTGTGTCAAAGCAGCTGAAGATAAAACACAGAAAAACATGAAGGTGATTTTCCTGTTCTGGGATTTTATAAAAATATTCTGCAGTACATCAAAAACGAAAGAAAACCATTAATCAACACATGAACATCACCTCTGACGCACATTACCAACTCCGGAAGACGATCAAAGCAGCCAAACGTGAGTACAAGGACAGGGTGGAACAACAGTTTGACAACCCTCGGAGTATGTGGCAGGGACTAAACACGATCGCAGACTTTAGAGGGAAAACCAGCACACCGCAGACCACGGCCTCTCTGTGTGAGGATCTAAACGTATTCTACGCTAGATTCGACACAGCGAACACCACGAGACCGGACAGTGTGCGCGCCGCGGATGACGTCAGTGCGCACACTGTGTCTGAGGAGGATGTGCGGAGGTGCTTCAGGAAGGTGAACGCACGCAAAGCTACTGGTCCGGACGGGATTCCCGGCCGCGTCCTCAGGTCATGCGCGGCTCAGCTGGCTGGAGTGTTCACGCACATCTTCAACCTTTCCCTCTCTCTGTCTGTAGTCCCAGCCTGCTTCAAAATGGCCACCATCGTCCCTGTACCCAAATCCTCCACCATCTCCTCATTGAACGACTGGCGACCTGTAGCCCTGACCCCCATCGTAAGCAAATGCTTCGAGAAGCTGGTCAGGGACTTCATCTGCTCTGCACTACCCGACTCACTGGACCCTCTACAGTTAGCATACCGCCACAACAGGTCCACTGATGATGCCATAGCCCTGACACTACATACTGCCCTGTCACACCTGGAGAAGAGAGACACGTATGTGAGGATGCTGTTTGTAGATTACAGCTCAGCATTCAATACCATCGTTCCCTCGAAGCTGGACAGGAAACTGCAGGATCTAGGACTGAGCAGCTCCCTCTGCAGCTGGATCCTTAGCTTCCTGTCTGACAGACGCCAGGTGGTCAGACTGGGCAGCATCACCTCATCCCCCATCACACTGAACACTGGTGCTCCACAGGGGTGTGTACTGAGCCCTCTCCTGTACTCACTCTACACCTACGACTGCACAGCCACTAACAGCTCCAACATCATTGTGAAGTTTGCGGACGACACTACAGTGGTGGGTCTTATCACCAACGGTGATGAGACGGCTTACAGGGAGGAGGTCAGCGCCCTGACCCACTGGTGTCAAGACAACCATCTCACCCTCAACGTCGCAAAGACAAAGGAGTTGATAGTGGACTTCCGGAGGTGCAGAGAAGTACACACCCCCATCACCATCAACGGCGCTGCTGTGGAGAGAGTGAGCAGCTTCCGGTTCCTTGGTGTACACCTGGCTGAGGATCTTACGTGGTCAGTACACACAAACAAAACAGTGAAGAAGGCGCAGCAGCGCCTCTTCTTTCTCAGGAGACTGAAAAGATTCGGCATGAGCCCCCGCATCCTCAGGACCTTCTATCACTGTGCCATTGAGAGCATCCTCACTGGATGCATCACCACCTGGTATGGCAACAGCACCGCCTACAACTGCAAAGCTCTCCAGCGAGTAGTGCGGTGCTCTGAACGGATAATTGGAGGTGAGCTTCCCTCCCTCCAAGACATCTACAGGAAGCGGTGCCTGAGGAAAGCGGGGAGGATCATCAAGGACTCCAGTCACCCCAGCCATAAACTGTTCA
>NC_138942.1:36029868-36279868 GCF_965226115.1 Aulonocara stuartgranti
TGGCAGTGGGTCAGTTTTGGTGTGGGGTGGCATTTCTTTGGGGAGCTGCACAGCCCTCCATGTGTTCGGCAGAGGTAGCCTGACTGCCATTAGGTACTGAGATGAGATCCTCAGACCCCTTGTGAGACCATATGCTGGTGCGGTTGGCCCCGGGTTCCTCCTAATGCAAGACAATCCTAGACCTCATGTGGCTGGAGTGTGTCAGCAGTTCCTGCAAGACGAAGGCATTGATGCTGTGGACTGGCCCGCCCATCCCCCAGAACTGAATCCATTTGAGGACATCTGGGACATCACGTCTCGCTCCATCCACCAACTGCACCACAAAATGTCCAGGAGTGGGCAGATGCTTTAGTCCTGGAGTCTGGGAGGAGATCCATCAGGAGAGCATCTGCCACTTCATCAGGAGCATGCCCAGGTGTTGTAGGGAGGTCATACAGGCATGTGGAGGCCACACAGACTAGTGAGCCTCATTTTGACATGTTTTGAGGACATTACATAAAACCAGATTAATGATTCTGTATTGCATTGATCAAGGAACCAACCCAATAGGAGCTAAAGGAATCCTCTTGACATTACTTCACTCAGTAAGTTTATACTATGTTTAATGTGCATTTTCTTCATCAGTTTAGAACATAACATGTTAGCGCTCCCTGGTCCTTTTTGGAGACAGATCCTGAGACAGCAGGCAGCTTTGGAGAACTCGTGTCAGCTGTGGTAATTAAGGAATACTTTGATTTAATATTGATTTCATCACAACTATCCTCTGGCACATATTCCTGGATATATACAATGACATAAGTAAACTCCCATTTTAGAATCATTGCCTTCTTTGATCTGACTTATTGCCTCAGACTTTGGCCCCGTGTCCCCAAAACTACAGAGAATCCATGACACTGGGTAAGAGGCCTTGATCATGTTATAAGTGAGAGAGTTTGGTGTAACAGTGGTTGAACATGCCAAATCAATCCACAACATACTGCCATTCCCCAGCTGTAACCTGCATATGCATCAAACCAAAATCCAGTACCACAGCCACATGATAGACGTACAGATGAGGTTAAAGGGCTGTCTCATTTTGCCAGATAGCTTCATCCCAAAAAAGATCAACATTCTTCAAAAACAAAAGTTTGTGAATATTTGCTTTTTTGCCAGGCCTAAACCAACCTGTTAAACTTATCAAATTATTGTCATAGATACGAACCTATTGATTGAAACAGAATAATCCATTGAAGCCTCCATCATCATCCACGATCACTGTTACTGTTCAGATTATTTTATCTCTGTTTTCCTCTAGAATGTTTTGAAAATCAGCATTTGATCAACAGACTTTTTAAAAGTTTATTTTGATCCTATTGTTTACGTGTGTAATTGCATTTTTATTGAAATTATGACAGGAAAACCCTCAATCAAATTGTATCTTTGATATCTAATAATAATATTAACCATAATGTTACATATGTAATATGTACACAATAATATTGTGCAAACAAACAAGAAAAATAGCAAAAAATGTCAATTTTTTTAATACCCTGTATATAAAGACCACATATGACCACAACTCCAAATGTGCAATTGTCACTGCATCTAAACATGACATATTACAAAAAGGTAGAAACATATAATATACAATATGTTCTGAAGCTGGTACTGGTGCAGTTAACTTTGCTTTAGGCTCCCATACACAGTAGGTGTTACTTACTATACGTGCAGTAATATGTTATAATAAGCAAGTCACTTCTATATTTATGAGCATGTAGACAATAATGTTGGCTGATATGTAAAACTATGAGATGTCAAGTGCAGGGAAGATATTATTGATCGATCAGATTCATGAATATGTTAGGTACTTAAGCCACAATTAGAGAGTGAAACAGAGACACTGGTTGAAATGTATAGTAAATATTTTATTTTGAACTTTTATGCTGAACTACAAGCTGTGAACTGTGCGATCTCTGCCACCTGTGGTGCCTGGTTTACTGTGTGTAAAACTGCGCAGGTTCCCATGTGTCATCCCACACTTTGCCACTGTCAGGAGAAAAACATAACAAACAACAACCACACACAAAATAGGACAATTTAGGTTGTGACATATGACAATTTTTTAGGATGAAATATCTTCTATATTCATGTCATGCTTTATACACCTTCATTGTAATATAAATTAATCAAATCAAGTCAGAGAGTATTAATATATGAAGCAGACGTCAAGCAGGACCACAGCAGCAGCCACGATCCATCGGAACCTGCTGGATGAGAGAGCACAGAAACTCCAGGGAAGAAGTTTAGTTAGTAACATGCATGAACTGCATTACTGAGACATGTGTGTTTACAGATGGTGGTGAGGGAGAGGGGGAGAGTTTTCAGTAAAAGGAGACGTGACTGCATCTTCAACCAATACTGAGCCTGCATAACCCTGAAAGAGACAGAGAGAGAGGGGGGGGGGGGGGGGGCACTAACCCCCAGCAGTCTGGTCCTATTACAGCATAACTAAGGGCTGAGCTGAACCAGCCCTAACTATAAGCTCTATAAAGAAGTAAAGTCTTATGCCTACTCTTAAAAGTGTTGACCATGTCCACCTCCAAAACTCATAATGGACTTTGGAGGTGGACAGCTATCAAGCTCCTCACAGAAGAGGAGCTCGATAGCTAAAAGCTCCCAATTTACTTTAGTCCAAATACATGAATTCAAATTGAAGTGATAACTATTTATCAACAATATGAATGTCTGTTCCCGTCCAACAAAGTTGTTACTACATACCATGTTGAGCAAGGCTTCCACTTGACTTTAACTTCTTCTTTTTCCTGAAAAACATGATATAAACAAACAATTAATTAAGAAAGACATGCAAGTTGCATACAAAAAGGAGCTTATAAACATTTGTGTACTATTGAATGGCTCAATATATTATACAATTAGTTTACAAAAACATAAGAACCACTATAATGCTTGTACTGCCAGCATCGAGTGCATGTCAGCAAAGCAACACTGCTTACATTGTGGCTCACAAGCAAAACTAACTGAAGCAGATGTTACTGAATGGGAAGGAGCACCTCCACATCAATCACTCCTTCTGAGCATGATGTCAGGAGGACTTTAAAGAACGTAAACATCAGGAAGGCAGCACGACCAGGTCGTATCAGGTGGTCTGTTCTTATTTAATTTCCTATTTGGAGTGAAATCCTGACTCAGTGGCTGAATTAGTGAAGATTCATCAAATACAAAAGCTTATGGATAGTCAGTCAGGCACAGTTCAAATCTGGGAAGTCCAAAGACGCAAACAAATCTGCACAACAGCAGGCTAAATTACTTACATTTACAACTCTCCTGTCTACTATCTCTTCATATTTGAAAATCTTCTGTGTACGGTGTTTTCGGCATTCTGAAAAATAACAAATGAAATATTTACATGAGTTCTGTAAAACTGGAAAAAATGCAAAAATTAAGAAAAAGAAATCTTAACAAACTTAACGAACCTGTCATGTGTTTCGTACATTTACAATACCATAACATCTAACCTTTCCTTGTCCTTTTTTTGTTTGGGACATCCGAGGTGTACACCGTAGAAATTGAGGGAGATGTAGGATGTGGAGATGGAGAGGAGGATGCAGGAGGAAGCAGAGATGAAGAGGAGGATGCAGGAGGAAGCAGAGATGGAGAGGAGGATGCAGGAGGAAGCAGAGACAGAGAGGAGGATGCAGGAGGAAGCAGAGACAGAGAGGAATATGCAGGAGGAAGCAGAGATGGAGAGGAGGATGCAGGAGGAAGCAGAGATGGAGAGGAGGATGCAGGAGGAAGCAGAGATGGAGAGGAGGATGCAGGAGGAAGCAGAGACAGAGAGGAATATGCAGGAGGAAGCAGAGATGGAGAGGAGGATGCAGGAGGAAGCAGAGATGGAGAGGAGGATGCAGGAGGAAGCAGAGATGGAGAGGAGGATGCAGGAGGATGCAGAGATGGAGAGGAGGATGCAGGAGGAAGCAGAGATGGAGAGGAGGATGCAGGAGGAAGCAGAGATGGAGAGGAGGATGCAGGAGGAAGCAGAGATGGAGAGGAGGATGCAGGAGGAAGCAGAGACGGAGAGGAGGATGCAGGAGGAAGCAGAGATGAAGAGGAGGATGCAGGAGGCTGACAGAGGGAAGATGTTGGTTCAGGCTCTAAATGAAGAATAAATTCCTGGTTTAGAGCCTCTGGGTCTGGGACTGGTCCAGCATCCACACTGTCAGCAGAGGATGGTCCAGCTGCTGGTGTAGAACGTTTAGCAGGAGGTGAAGCTTGTAATTCTGAAAAATTTTAAATATTAAACATTCATTAAAATGGGTTGAAAAAATGTACAGTACACATAAACACATAATAAGTAGTGATTTGCATGTTTTCAGTTAAGTTTTACTAAAGATACAACTGGTAAATATTGGCATCAAATAAGTCATCTCGCACACTCACTGACCCAAATAATTCAGTACAAGTGCCCTCGGGGGTAGTGTGACATCTGTAGTGCTTTTCTACATTGTACATTAAAAAATTAATGAGTGTGACTATAAATCCAGATAGATAATGACTTTTTCCTCTGATGACACTACTTTCCTGACTTTGTAGTGCATAACATTTGACACTTCAAGCTAGTACTGTGACTTAGGAGTTTTGTACAATGGTGATGCTAACTACCTCAGGGAGGTAATCAGGTGACCTCTTAAGAAGTATATAAGTTATTTAAGAATCTTGGTGTTCATATTGGTAACATTATATAACATTTGTTATACTAGAAAGTCTCGAAGAGAATTATCAGGTCTGGTTTTTGTGAAGATTTTTAAAATTACATTTGTATATACATGAGTGTGAAAGACCATACTATACACACACACATACAAAATTGTTCAGGTGGGTAACACCAGAGGTTCAGTATGGCTAGCTTTGGTGATGTGACCGACACATGGGGAGGTAATAAGGCAGATATAACACTATTTTCATGTTAGCAACAGGACATGTAGGACAGCTGTCACCTCACAGCAAGAAGGTTACTGGTCTGAAACTTGGCTGAATACTAGAATAGAACAGAACAGAATAGAGTAGAGTAGAATAGAATAGCTGGTGACTGTTAACTATCCTCATCCTCACCATCTTGTTTGTCTCTATGTACCCCGTGATGATCTGCCTTCTTATCTAGGGTGTACCATGAGTATCACCCAAAGACAGCTAGGATAGGCTACCTGATAAGGACACCTGGTTACAGATAATGGACAAAGCATATCTTACTTCTCAGAAGGTGTTCATAAAGCTTCCTCATCTTCATGAGGATGTCACGTGCAGCACCTTCCGCTGGTTCGATCTGAGTGATCACGTCCCCTACTATACGGCCCTTACGGTCAAACTGTCCAAGAAACAGAATTGGTTGGTAGCCCAGGGCATGTAGCTTTGAAACCTGCAAGAACAACAAAGAAAAACATGCAGCCAGTCTTTCATGTAAGCAAACGGATGTTTAACAAACCTTTAAGTTTCACATCTTTGTTGTTTTATTGTTGTCGATAGTTAAAAAGTATTTATGGTGACCAAACCTGTAAATGTATGATAAAATCCATCTTGAAATGTTTTGTCTCTCAGTTAATAGCCGATTAAATTAAAAATCAGAAGTAGCTTAAATAAAAATAGTTTTTAACAAGTTTTTTCTAGTTGGATGTCTTTAGTGTGATGATGTTATTCTGATGTGAATAACTTTTTTATTTATGCTCTTTTATAAATTAATATTTTATGTGTATATACATGTCTTGTTAGTTTCTTACTTCATGATATACAAGAAAACATTGACAACTGTGATTAATAAAGAATTGTCTAGCAGACCAACCACTTATTAGATCAGAACTTTTAAACTTACTGACAACTGGGCTGAATTAACCACCCTGCTCGCATTTCTGTTTTTTTTAACAGAGGCAGCCCAGTTACTGTTTTTAAACTGTTCTTGTTTCTTTTTCAATCCCTCCTTTAGGTTCAGGCTGCCCAGGCATCCACTGCATGTCTTCCTGTTGCAGGTGTTTGGGGCCTGACAGGAAGGGCATGGTTTGGTTTTTGGCTTTGTCATTTCTGCAAATGAAAATGGAACATGTAGGGATTATTTCAGGTCTGTTTTGGTGAAACGATTACAAAAATAATTTATGACCAAAGAAATAACTTATGTTACGAGGCAGTATTACACCATATTTAGAAAAAAAATCAATTACGAGATTAAAGTCGTTAATATTGAGTTAATTACGTGAATAGGGTTAAAAAAAAACCCTGAATTGATTACAGAAAAGATACATTGCTAAAATAGAGCAGTACTAACATTAGCTGGGTGGCCAAGCAAGTGTCTTACACATGAGAATACATCACAAAAAAAATGAAATAAACTTTTGCAGAAGTAGTTCTCTTGGTACACAGACTGCTCTGTGAAAACATTTCAAGTTTAATATCAGTTTAATATCACTGAAATTAATATTTCAGTGAACATGCAAATTACCCACAGTTTATCACAACTTACTTAGCTAGGATCTGCCTCGTGTCCAGTCGAAAACTTCGCTGCAGGACCGTGAGTTGAAAGATACATTTACTGCGACTCCCAAGATGCATTGCAGTAAAAACCATCCAATCGCCTTGCTTAAGATCTGTTGACGTGTCGCTAAAGGCGCGCTGTAGATAAATATTGCAATTTGTAAAAAATAAAATACTAAAATTTGCAATTTTTAATTACATAATTAAACACTGGGCCAGTTTAATTTCGTATTATCGCTGGTTATTATTTTAGAGTAAATAAAGGAATAACGGGTAGCACCAAGCTGTTGTTATCTTCATTCCCATAGCGACGGCGGTCGAGGATTATGGGTAGTGTGCAGTTACGGGATTAGTGCGTCTGCGTAAATTGGTCTGATTGGCTGGAGCCGAGCGCATCCAAAACTAGCAGGAGTGGTGAATGAATCTATAAATGTGTTTTACGTGTGAAATGAAAATAATAAACCTAACAAAGGATTATGTACGTTAAATCTGAGCACTTTCAGATCGTGAATCAGTTTGGAAAACACTGTGTGATGGCCACAACATGAAGCCATTTTATTGTTGAATTATCAGTGATACTTTCACGTGTTTTTGTTGAGAAATGTTAACGATGTCATTAAAAGAAAGCATTAAATTAGGGAGAAAAACCCGTTCGCGGAGAGGGTCCCCGGTTCTCCAGTTAGATTGTGCTTCACGACGTCATGTTTCGCCGTGACGGGGTTATTATTGGAATAAATGGATGGCTGGAGCCTCTGCTCGAAGCGTCTCTGATCGCCGCGAGCGCGTTCATATTGGAATGAATTGACAACCCACAGCGTCACATAAAAAGGTGGAAGGGTACCTTAGGCGTCAGCATGAGAAGTTAAGGGACGTGACAAATCGTCATTATTTTACGCGTCGGGAGTGAGAACGGGTTGGTAAAAGTATATCCTTGCTGTACCCTTAATGCTAATTATGCTAAATTAACCGCTGCCTTTGCCCCTTTGGGATTATTCTTATGTCACTGGGATGTTGACCTTTGACCTTCACATTAGAGAGATGGGCAGACATAATTAGTGTATGAATTTTAAAGTAACAGGTAATAAAGAGAGTGTAGCAAATGTAGTCAGGTTTATTACTCTGTATCACACATGAGTGCCCGAGGGAGGCGGGGCTGACTGGGGAGACACAGGAAACAGAGAGACAGGGCTGACTCGACATGAAACGATGAAACGTGGGACACGGGAACAGAAACTAAACACAGGCTGAAATGAACACTGAGGGAGGGAGAACTAAGATTACTGAGAGCCTGATAAATAAGAAGAACAAAAACCAAGAAAAACAAGAGTCAAAGAAAAGCAAAAACACAAAGCATTGGGCCAGGACCCACTGCTGTGACATTTATATGTGATAAAAACATTAAAAACTGCTCAGATGTTGAAATCTTTCTACGTATACTTTAGGTTCAGCTCTGCAGCCTGGCATTTGGTTAAGCATGATTCAAACATTTGATTTTGTTTAACTGGTTTTAATTATAGTTACTTTTTGTGAACATTTGTTGCAGCATTTAAAAATACATCATTTATTTTCAAACTTTTATTTGATTTAGAGCATCATATTTGACCAACGTAAATGTTTTAATTTCATATAAAATAACTGAAACAGTGAACTAAATATCTGAAATCTTTCCTTCCTTAAAAGTTATAATCCTACTTAAGTTATAGTGCAAACGCTTAAGCAACAAATATACTTGATGCTAATTAATTAATATTTCCCTTTGATGTTGCAACTATGCGGTCACTTCTGTCTTTAAACAAAATAATATTTTCCAGTTACAGAAATCATAAAGTCCAAACTAAAGTGCTACTGTTGCTATATGCATTTTATATAAATCATGGATGATGGTCCTGACATGAAGGAAGAGAAAGTTACAGGTTGCATCCTTTGACTTTGTCTCCGTGCCTTTGGGCGATTTTCAGAAGGATAGATGTTTCTGTTCAATTCTTAAATCAATGTTTTCAAACACAAACACTATTTTAAAGCTTCTAGAGAGTAAAATATTCATGATAATTATAATAACAATAATAAAAACAAAAGCTCTCAGATCCATCAAACCAAGCAGCAGAAAGAACAATAACTGAAGAGAAAACTTTAACCTTGTAGACTTCATTATGTTCCAGCTGCTCTACAGACGCTGTGACCTCGAACTTAAGCAGGTCGTAACGTATGTGCAGCTCAATAACTTCATAATCAGACCCTGTGGTATTTAGGCAGCAGAACAACTAAGAATAACAACTACAAATAATGTTTTTAGGTTTCTGTTGTACTGCAAGGTTCTGTACAGGAGAACCAAACCAAGAGCAAATATTACGTCTCATTTACACCTGAGCACGAAGAGCCATCAACATTTAGCAAATTGAATCATCTTTGTTTAGATGCAAGAAGAATCATATAGAAATAAAAAAGTAGAAATAGAAATCCAGAGCAAAGATATCCTCTAATTCAGCGTAGCACATGTGCAGCTGCTGCGATTCACGTAAGCATTCGGCTCGTCGCTGCTGCAGATTTTTCTCTCGCTGTTCTGGCTCACAGCGCTGCAAACACAGAAATAAATATCCCCAAAGCTGTGAAAGGGAGCTAATTAGTAAGAGTATTGTTACTCTCCGCAGGAGTAGTCCAGCAGTAGAAACCAGTCCAATAACAAGGTGTGTAACATCTAGCAGGGGGACAGAAAAACCCAGGGTAACTTCTAAGGACCTCAACGTCTCTCTCACATTGTGTTTTTTAAACATGCTTCCATTTGTCACTTCAGTCTTTACTCTGAAATACAGGAAGAGAAATCATGGCTGAAACAATTTCTCATGAAACCAGGGGTGTGGTCCAACAGTCAGTTTGGTGAGGAAGGTTCCTAACTGAGAGAAGTGACCCAGAAGTATCTGTGTAGCAGCCACAATGAATCCAGATCATGAGCTGATCCGTGACTGCCTTTGTACAACTTTTACAAAGTGACTGCGAACATTGTGGAACGATTCATAGCGTTTGATTGCTTGTGTGAATGTATTAAACAGGAAACCAGGAGCTGCAGAAACCCAGTAATGCTGGGTTTCTGCAGCTGCGTGTGCGTTTATTATTATGGCTCCAGGTTACATTTCAGGTCTTCTCAGCCCACACCGCCCCACTCGAACTCTGCGCTCCTCCAGTCACATGCTGTCATTAGTTCCACGCTCCCAGTTCAAATCTAGAGGTGACAGCTTTCTCCATTGCTGTCGTCCCCCTTTCATGAAATCCTCTTCATCCTTGGAAGTCTTCAAATCCAATCTGAAGCCCCTCCTATTTTCCAAGGATCTCTCTGACACCTCTGTTATTGTGTTTCAGCTATTCTGCTCTTTTATCTCATTGGATGATGTTTGCATGTGTAGACACGTGTACGTGTAGTTTAAGTTCACATATGTGTGCTTGAGTGTGAATGTGTACATTTTTGTATATGGATGTGCATATTTGCATGTACACATATTTTTTTACAAACATATACGGATGTCTCACTGTTTCTATGATGTTTTCATCTTATCTATTTTAATTCTTTTCACCATATCATCCCTCTGTTCAGCACTTTGGCCGACACTTGATGTCTTTTAAATGTGCTATATAAATAAAGATGACTTATATTTGCATCCGTGTGTCAGAGTGTGTGTTCTTACCTTTAATTTAGGACACGCACACACAGCATAGAGTGAACAGGGACTATTATTGTCCCACAAGGAGCAACAGGACAATTGACCTACTGTATGCTAATGTGAGAGGTGCATACAGAGCCACCCCCCTCCCCCCACTAGGGAAGTCAGACCACAACCTGGTTTACCTACAGCCACAATACACACCCCTCGTCCAAAGGCAGCCGGTCACAACGTGCTCCATCCGGAGATGGACCCCAGAAAAGGAGGATGCTCTGAGAGACTGCTATGACACCACAGACTGGGATGTGCTCCTGAGCCCACATGGTGAGGACATAGAGGGGGCGACACACTGTCTTACAGACTACCTCAACTTTTGTGTGGACACAGTCGCCCCTGCTAAGACGGTACGGTGTTATCCTAATAACAAACCGTGGGTAACACAGGAAGTCAAAGCTGTCCTCAACATGAAGAAGAAGGCTTTCAGGAGCAAAGTGAAGGAGGAGATGAAAGCAGCACAGCGGGAGGTGAAACGCTGCCTGAGGGAAGCAAAGGACACCTACAGGAGGAAGGTGGAGCAGAAGTTGGAGAGGAACAATATGAGGGAGGTCTGGAATGGTGTGAAAACCATCACAGGCCACAACACCAAGAAAAGCACAGTGGGGGGGACTGTGGAGAAGGCAAACGAACTCAACAACTTCTTCAACAGGTTTGACCAGCCCACAACCCCCCCACCCTCACCCTCACTACAGAGTCCTCTCCCCACTCTCCTGCCTCCCTCGCTTCCCCCCCTTCCTGACACCATGACACCCCCCTCCTCCAATCAGCAGCAAGACATCTCCCCCCCTCCCCTCCTCCCAAACATCTCCCAGTGTCACAGTGGATCAGGTCAGGAGGCAACTGAGGAAGCTTCGCCCCAGAAAGGCAGCAGGCCCAGACAAGGTGTGTCCTAGGATGCTTAAGGCGTGTGCTGCTGAACTTGGGGAGCCGCTACAACGAGTCTTCAACCTCAGTCTGCGACTGGGGAGAGTGCCCGCCCTCTGGAAGACATCCTGCATCGTCCCGGTCCCCAAAAAGAACCGGCCCAATGAGCTGAATGACTTCCGACCGGTGGCACTGACGTCACATCTTATGAAGACTCTAGAGCGGCTCTTCCTCAACCTCCTCCGACCACAGGTACAACATGCCCAGGACCCACTACAGTTTGCATACAAGGCGGGTGTCGGAGTGGAGGATGCCATCCTGTACCTCCTACACAGAGCCCACTCACACCTGGATGAGGGATACTGTTTCTTGACTTTTCCAGTGCCTTTAATACCATCCGGCCCTGTATGCTTCAGGAAAAACTGAACAGGATGGAGGTGGACCCCTGCCTGGTGGCTTGGATCTCCGACTACCTCACCGACAGACCACAGTACGTCAGGCTGAAGGACATCACGTCTGACACAGTGGTCAGCAGCACAGGAGCACCACAGGGAGCTGTGCTGTCCCCTCTTCTCTTCACCCTGTACACCTCTGACTTCTGCTACAACTCTGAATTATGCCATATTCAGAAGTTTGCAGATGACACGGCCATCATGGGGTGTATCTGGGATGATCAGGAAGAGGAGTACAGAAGTCTGGTGAGGAACTTTGTCGCATGGAGTCACACAAACCACCTGCAACTCAACACCTCAAAGACTAAGGAACTGGTTGTGGACTTCGGGAGGTCCAGAGAAGGTCCACTGCCGGTTCAGATAGAGGGGGAGGAGGTGGAGGTGGTCAACAAGTACAAGTACCTCGGGCTGTGGGTGGACAATAAACTGGACTGGTCATGCAACACAGAGCACCTGTATAAAAAAAGCCCAAAGCCGACTGTACTTCCTCAGGAGGCTGAGGTCTTTTAACATCTGCAGGAAGCTCCTGAGGATGTTTTACCAGTCAGTGGTTGCTGGAGTACTTTTCTATGCTGTGGTGTGCTGGGGGAGCAGCACAGCAAAGAGGGACTCATCCAGGCTGGAGAAACTGATCAGGAGGGCTAGCTCTGTGGTCGGCATGAAGCTGGACACTCTGGTGACAGTGGCAGAGAAAAGGACATTAAAGAAACTGATGGACATTATGGACAATGCTGGGCATCCTCTGCACACGGCCATAAACAACCAGAAGAGTCTGTTCAGTGACAGGTTGCTTCTCCCCAAGACAAGAACTAACAGACTTAATAACTCCTTTGTCCCACACGCCATCAGACTGTTTAACTCCTCTCTGGAGGGGAGAGGGAGGGGAAACAGGAGGACAAAGGAGGGGGGAACAACTAAGCTGCAGTTCCTCTTCACCTCACTGTACAATACCTTGTGCAATACTTTTTGTAAATAGTCAACAGTGCAATAGACTCAATACTTGAAATGTGCAATTCACTTGTATTTTTATTTTTATTCCTATTTATTCTATTTATCCCCTTTGTATATTTTATTTATATTTGTCTCTGTATTTATATATGTGTGTGTGTGTGTGTGTGTGTGTGTGTGTGTGTGTGTGTGTGTGTGTGTGTGTGTGTGTGTGTGTATATATATATATAACAGTTCTGTAACTGTAACTTCGGTCGTTGCTGTGCTTTTTTTTGGAAGTCGAATTTCCCAGAGGAACCCACCCGAGGGATTAATAAAGTTCTATCTTATCTTATCTTATCTTATCTTATCTTATCTTATCTTATTAAGCGTGTGGCCTGTGTGTATCTATGCCAGTGAAACTGGATCTGCTCATTTTGAATATTGAAAAATATTGTGACTTAAGACAAACATAATAACTAAAACAGAGCAGAAACACGACAATTCAGCAGAAAAGTAACAACTTAAGCAGAAATATTGGAAAATGAGCAGCTGAAAAAAGCTGAATAAGGTGACGTTCACTCAAAACTACTTGTTGTTCAACTGTGAAAAACTGGCAGAAATGTTAAAAACACACGAAAGAACAGCCAGCAGATACACACAATTAGAAATATGAGCACATATGGAAACACAAATGCACAGAGACACACAGGATGTCAGTCAACCACTCTGAATATTCAATTTGAATCTTCCTGGTTTTATGGATTCCCCTCGAACCAATGGCCATAATTTCCTAACCGTAGGGGCTGGAGCGGTCATTCTTAGACCGTTCTGTTCAGAGGAGATGGGGGAATCTTCAAGTGTTGATAGTTCATAATTAAAATATAAATTATTAAAGATATATGGCTTATAATGCACCATAACTGAGTAGAGTTGAACTGCCTTGACTTGCCCTCAAACAACGGTTTGTAAGTCTAAATCTATTTGAAGCATCGATATCATTCTTTCACTGTCACATACAGCAGGCTTTGGTGAACAGTTAAGGCAATATTTTCCGGTCTCAGGCACATTTCATACACTGTGCTCTGCAGACAGGCACACGGACCTTTCAGGTCTACAAAAAGTTTCAAATGAAAAGCTCACAGGTGTGTTTATTAACTCAGTGTTGCAGAATCACAGTGATTCATTAAAAACGTCTGCAGAAGTTGCAAACTTATGATTCATGTCATAAGTTATGATACACTGCTCTCCCCTGCATAAGCTGTTTTTATAGTATCAGCATTGGTATCAGCAATACTGGCCATACATTTACTTGGTATCACATCTATCCCACAATCTGCAGTACTGCACACACTAAGATCACAGTGGACAGATTCTGTCTCTATGCTGGGAACGTCTGTGTTTCCCGGGATCAGCTGTTGCAGATTGTTGGTGCATGGAGGGCTGGGGCCTCTTCTGCCCCCCCTAACGGAGACCACGTAGGTAGTCGGAGGCTGTAAGACAGCGGCTCTCTGGAGAAATCTGATACCTCAGGAGGATGACAGGATTCAACCAGAGAAGCTGCTTCATTATAAACGAGTCTGTGGTTTATAACTGAAAGCTATGATACACATAAACAGCCGTCCATGCACTTAAGTAGTGAGTGAGTATTCACTCCAGTGATGAGCTGTGAGAAAGAAACTGCACACACAGCGAGCGGGCGACCATAAGATTATTATTGCCAAGCAAGAACCTGCAGCTCGAGCAGGCTGAAGAAATCCTTTAATGCTGATGCAGGCTTCACAGTGTAGAAACGAGAACTCTAAGAAACAAAAGAGCAGAAGTCATGTATGAAACACAACACAGTTAACATGTGAAGCACTTAAAAGAAAACACAAATAAAACACTTCCAGTGAGGCGTGGCGATTTAAACATTGCCTGTACTGCTCAGCAGTTGTAATGGCATCAAGAATATCTGCACATAGTTCATAATTACAATTAGAATGAACATTTCTTTCACTAAACTCAAAGTCACTCATTATAGAGCGACATCACTATTTTAACGCAGATGCTCTGATGTAGTAGGTCCAAATACAGGATGGTGGGTCACCCACCCTCCTGCTCCAACATGGTAGGAAAATTATACGGTAGAAAATGTTTATATTCATAACAATGTGAATTTTCTGCTTTAAATACTTTTATATATGTTTTTAAAATGGTCCCTCCACCCACTTTTAGTCCTTTTTCAGACATTGAAATCGGAGGAAATGTTCCAAAAATGTGCTGATTTGAAAGTGAATGATGCCGATCTTTGTTTCCATAGCACAGATTTGTCTGAGACATCATCGAGTGTCAGCCTGTGCCTCTAAGGAGCGTCCAGCGTCCTGTTCATTGTCCATTTCTATCATAATGCACGCACTGGGGTTAAATATTGAATAACAATGTTCTTCCAACTTACGTTTTTCCCCACAGAGTTCAGACTCAATACTGTTAATAACAGACAATCATAGGGTCCTGCTGTCCACACTGTTATAGTTCTTACAGAAATACAGGCTGAAACATACAGATAGGAGCAGCTAAGAGAAGAAGAAATGTGCTGAAACTGTCAGAAAGGAGATTTATTTGTTTCCACTTTACATGTGTGTGAGCATGTGAAAGTTTGTGGATGTTCTTTGTCTGTGTGTCTGTATATAAGATGTAAGGGCGGTGGCCACAGAGATGGTCCTGGTGTTTCACTGGGATGCTCTCTCCACATTGCAATGTGTTTATTAAACCCACTTCAAATCAAGCTCACTGGGTGTGTTGCAGAGTATATAGTTAGTGTAGTTGTTGTTTTGTTTTGTGTGTCAGTTCTACTACTAAGTGTCTGTAATGTCGGGTTGTGTTTAGTGGTTGAGAGGAGGCGGCAAAAACACTTAGCAGGATAGTCAAAATCAGAATCAGAATCAGAATCAGAATACTTTATTGATCCCTGGGGGAAATTATTTTTTGTTACAGTGCTCCATTTTAAACCAACATTAAGACAAGACAGACAATACGCTAACTAAGAATAGTACAATATATACATATATATACATACATACTGTCATGGTCCTGAGTCTGAGAACTCAGTGTTTTGTGTTCCTTGTGCTTTTGTTCATTCAGAGTGTGTATTCTGTTGTGATTTTGCCATTTGTTAGGTTTCTGTTCTTTGCCTGCCTGCTTCCACTTCTCTGTGTTCCCTCTGTCTGTCCATGGTGTTATTGTGTCTGCTCATGAGTCTGCCTGTCAAGTTCAGTGTCCGGTCTGGTTCTCTTTTATTCTGAAAGTTCATGTCTCATGTCAGTGTGTTCAGTTTTACCTCTCCCCTGTCTCGTTAGCCTTATTGCTCCCAGCTGTGTCTCCCTCCTGTGGCCCATTCCCTGATTACTCCCCGTGTATTTAAGCCCTGTGTTTTCCTGTGCTCTGTCGCGTCGTCTGTTTAACTCCATGTCAGTCTGCAGTATTCTGTTACCTGGTATTCATTCTGCGTCTCTCTGCCATCTCTCTTTGTGCATTTCGCTCCTCCTCCCGTGAGTGTCTGGTTTAAGTTTTGTTCTTTAGTTTTCCCAGTTTAGGTTTGTTTACTCCCCGCTCTGCTCTTCCTGTTTTGTCACTTTATCACCTCTGCAAATAAATTTTCACTCGCACCCCAGTCAGTGCCTGCATCTTGGATCCTTTTCTCAATTCACCACACGACTGCTGTGCAGCCGTGACAGTACGACGCGACCACAAGATGGATCCAGCGGTCTTGGCCGGGGAGAGCGACCTCACACGTGCCCTACGCCTGGTGGACTGGGTAACCCACACCTCCAATGCACGAGCGAAAGTTGTGGGGATAAATGCCGTTGAGGCAATCCTGGCAGGAAATCCCTATCTCCACCAGGTCCGGGGATTTACAGACTTAATCGCTGAGCTGCATAAAGCCCAGGAAGCGGTGCAAGCTCGGGAAGTAGCCAATTGTGCCCAGCAACAATGCACTACGACCGCCACAAAGCATCCGTCTCAGATTCACCCACCGGAGGTTTCACGGCCCGACCCCCCAGAGGTTTTTCCCTGCCTGTCGGAGCCGTCAGCGGTGGGGAGGAAACATTCGCGCCACCGACGCTTCACCCCACAGCCGGATTCAGGGACTCCTGTGCGACCAGCTGTGGTGAGTTTTAAGGACGCTGGTGCTTCTGGGACTGTGTTTTCTGGGGCCGTTCATGGGGAGGGTAAAGACAGTACACGGCGTTTACCTACCTTCGTGGTAACTGACCTCTCACAAGTTGGCATTTTCAAAACATCCATAACAGTAGCTGACTGTGTTTCATCCACTCCACCACCAACTCCAGTCTCACTTCAACCAGTACATCAGCCTTTAGCCAGTTCATTAGCCCAGCCTGCATCTATGCCATTAGCCCGATCACCCGTTCCCTCCATACTGGAGGCTGTGTCTGTGCCACCCATTTTGAATCTCGTTCCTAGCACCCATTTTGAGCGGAGAGACAAATGCATTAAAACCACTCTAGTTTCTCAGAAACTGGCTAATTTAGAGACTGTTACTCGCCCCAGGGCCTCCCCAGAGGCTGGGTCTCAGCCCCCAGCAGACTCAGGACCCCTGGCGGTTAAGAAGCCAGCTGAGGACCACACCCGGCCGTCGCTGCCTGAGCAGACCCAATGCTCTGTGCAGCTGCAGTCTGCCATGTGTTTGCCAGAGGCCCGTGCGCCTGCTGGTTCTGTTGCGTCCCTGCCAGAGGCCCGTGCGCCTGCTGGTTCTGTTGCGTCCCTGCCAGAGGCCCGTGCGCCTGCTGGTTCTGTTGCGTCCCTGCCAGAGGCCCGTGCGCCTGCTGGTTCTGTTGCGTCCCTGCCAGAGGCCAGTGTGCCTGCTGGTTCTTTTCTGTCTCTGCCAGAGGTCTCCTCACCTGCTGGTTCTGTCCTGTGTGTGCCAGGGGCTTTAGTGCCCACTGGTTCTGAGACTGTTTTTGCTGGGGGGCCCGAGGAGCCCGTCCAGCCTTCTGCCTCGTCAGCTGGGGGGCCCGAGGAGCCCGTCCAGCCTTCTGCCTCGTCAGCTGGGGGGCCTGAGGAGCCCGTCCAGCCCTCAGCTGCAGTCTCATCACCAGCTGCAGTCTCATCACCCTCGCCTGGTCCAGCTTCCGCTTCCTCATCAGCATCGCCTGGTCCAGCTTCTGCTTCAGCATCGCCTGGTCCAGCATCGCCTGGTCCAGCATCCGCTTCAGCATCGCCTGGTCCAGCATCCGCTTCAGCATCGCCTGGTCCAGCATCCGCTTCAGCATCAGCTGCTTCGTCTGGTCCAGAATCCGCATCATCCTCATCAGCTGCTTCGTCTGGTCCAGCCTCTGCATCATCCTCATCAGCTGCTTCGTCTGGTCCAGCCACTGCATCATCCTCATCAGCTGCTTCGTCTGGTCCAGCCACTGCTTCATCCTCATCAGCTGCTTCGTCTGGTCCAGCCACTGCTTCATCCTCATCAGCTGCTTCGTCTGGTCCAGCCACTGCTTCATCCTCATCAGCTGCTTCGTCTGGTCCAGCCACTGCTTCATCCTCATCAGCTGCTTCGTCTGGTCCAGCCACTGCTTCATCCTCATCAGCTGCTTCGTCTGGTCCGGCTCCAGCCTCCTCTTCATCCTCGTCTGGTCCGGCTCCAGCCTCCTCATCAGCCTCGCCTGGTCCGGCTCCAGCCTCCTCATCAGCCTCGCCTGGTCCGGCTCCAGCCTCCTCATCAGCCTCGCCTGGTCCGGCTCCGGCCTCCTCATCAGCCTCGCCTGGTCCGGCTCCGGCCTCCGCTTCTGCTTCAGCCTCGCCTGGTCCAGCCTCCGCTTCTGCTTCAGCCTCGCCTGGTCCAGCCTCCGCATCCTCATCATCCTCATCAGCTTCGTCTGGTCCAGCCTCCGCCTCCGCCTCGTCTGGTCCAGCCTCCGCTTCGCCTGGGGCTGCAGGGGCCACGCAGCCTTCAGGTCCCCTACTACCACCTCCACATCGTCGGTCATCTGCCAGGCCGCTTGTTGGGCATCTCCGCCACTGTGGACGCCCTCCTGAACGCCCTCCTGAACGCCGCCACTACCTTCCACGTGGCCGGCCTCCGGACTTGTTTCCACACCGCTGTTGCCGTCCGCACAGTCGGCCCCCAGAGCTGTTTCCACGCCGCTGTTGCCGTCTGCACGGTCGGCCCCCAGAACTGTTTCCACACCACTGCCTACTGCGTGGCCGGCCTCCGGACCTGCCCCACTGCTGCTGCCTTTCACACGGTCGGCCCCTGGAACTGAACTGTTTTGGCCTCCGGGTCGGCCCCCTGACCTTGTCCGTCTGGGCCTTTTCGGACTATGTCCCTCCGTCCTGGACCCCCACCGCCCGCCCTGGTCGGGTCGTTTTCTGTTTTTTGGTTCGTGGGGTTTTTTTTTTGGCTTTGGTCCGTTTTTGTGTTTCTGTTGGGCTGTCTGGTGCCAGCCCTTGAGGGGGGGGTACTGTCATGGTCCTGAGTCTGAGGACTCAGTGTTTTGTGTTCCTTGTGCTTTTGTTCATTCAGAGTGTGTATTCTGTTGTGATTTTGCCATTTGTTAGGTTTCTGTTCTTTGCCTGCCTGCTTCCACTTCTCTGTGTTCCCTCTGTCTGTCCATGGTGTTATTGTGTCTGCTCATGAGTCTGCCTGTCAAGTTCAGTGTCCGGTCTGGTTCTCTGTGTCTGTTAGTTTCCTGTTTTATTCTGAAAGTTCATGTCTCATGTCAGTGTGTTCAGTTTTACCTCTCCCCTGTCTCGTTAGCCTTATTGCTCCCAGCTGTGTCTCCCTCCTGTGGCCCATTCCCTGATTACTCCCCATGTATTTAAGCCCTGTGTCTTCCTGTGCTCTCTGTCGCGTCGTCTGTTTAACTCCATGTCAGTCTGCATTATTCTGTTACCTGGTATTCATTCTGCGTCTCTCTGCCATCTCTCTTTGTGCATTTCGCTCCTCCTCCCGTGAGTGTCTGGTTTAAGTTTTGTTCTTTAGTTTTCCCAGTTTAGGTTTGTTTACTCCCCGCTCTGCTCTTCCTGTTTTGTCACTTTATCACCTCTGCAAATAAATTTTCACTCGCACCCCAGTCAGTGCCTGCATCTTGGATCCTTTTCTCAATTCACCACACGACTGCTGTGCAGCCGTGACACATACATACATAAGTCACTTATAAATAAATAGTTGGAAAAGAAACATGTGTAGTTGTAGCAGCAAACAGTGTGTTAAGTGGATGCGTTGTACAAGGAGATGGCCACAGGCAGGAAAGATTTCCTGTGTCGTTCAGTGGTGCATCATGGGTAATCTCAGTCTCTCACTGAACGAGCTCCTGTGACTGACCAGCATGTCATGGAGTGGGTGGGAGGTGTTATCCAACATTGTCTTTATCTTGGACAGCATCCGCCTCTCCGACACCACCTTGAGGGAGTCCAGCTCCATCCCCACAACATTGCTGGCCTTACGGATCAGTTTATTAAGTCTGTTGGCATCTGCGACCCTCAGCTTGCTCCCCCAGCATGCAACAGCATAGAGGATCGCACTGGCCACAACAGACTCGTAGAAAATCCTCAGCATTTTCCGGCAGCTGTTGAAGGACCTCAGTCGCCTCAAAAAATAGAGACGACTCTGGCCCTTCCTGTAAAGTGCTGTGGTGTTTTTAGCCCAGTCCAGTTTATTGTCAATGTGTACTCCAAGGTATTTATAGTCCTCCACAATGTCAACACTGACCCCCTGGATTGAAACAGGGGTCAAGTGTTTCCTGGTCTTCCTGAAGTCCACGATCAGTTCCTTGGTCTTTGCCACGTTGAGCTGCAGATGATTCTGCTCACACCACGTGACAAAGGAGTCGACCACAGCCCGGTACTCTGTCTCATCATCCCTGCTGATGCATCCAACCACCGCAGAGTCATCAGAAAACTTCTGAAGATGGAGGTCTCTGTGCAGTGGCTGAAGTCTGTGGTGTAGAGGGTGAAGAGGAAGGGGGAGAGGACAGTCCCCTGTGGTGCCCCTGTGTTGCTAATCACCTTGTCAGACACACACTGTGGGAGACGTACATATTGTGGTCTTCCTGTCAGGTAATCAACAATCCAGGACACCAGAGAAGCATCCACCTGCATCGCTGCTAACTTATCACCCAGGAGGGTCGGCCTGATGGTGTTGAAAGCACTGGAAAAGTCAAAAAACATGACCCTCACAGTGCTCGCCGGCTGGTCCAGATGGGTGTAGACACGATTGAGCAGGTAGATGATGGCGTCCTCTGTTCCGAGACGAGGCTGATAAGCGAACTGAAGGGGATCCAGATGTGGTCTTACTATGGGTCGCAGCTGGTCCAGGATGAGCCTTTCCAGGGTCTTCATGATGTGGGAGGTCAGTGCCACGGGCCTGTAATCCTGGGGGCCACTGGGACGAGGCGTCTTTGGTACAGAGAGAATACACACTCACACTGGGAATTCCACAGTGTGTCCTTTAATGCACCTGATAATGGATTGCATTTATATAGCGCTTTTCGAGACGCTCAAAGCGCTTTTACAATACCACTATTCATTCACTCTCACATTCACACACTGGTGGAGGCAGCTACAGTTGTAGCCACAGCTGCCCTGGGGCAGACTGACAGAAGCGAGGCTGCCATATCGCGCCATCGGCCCCTCTGGCCAACACCAGCAGGTGAAGTGTCTTGCCCAAGGACACAACGACCGAGACTGTCCGAGCCGGGGCTCGAACCGGCAACCTTCCGATTACAAGACGAACTGCCAACTCTTGAGCCACGATCGACCTTCTCTTCGGCAACCATATAAGCCCGGTTGAACGGCTGCAGCTTAACAAACATAGTGTTTACAAACATAGCACAGTGTTCGTACAACCCATAACGTTGCAAAAGAAAGGTGTCTGGAGAGGTAAAACATAAAATCCGTCCCTCCTCATGCACTAGCGTGCAAGCACATGTCCACACATTCACAGAGAGGGCAGTGGCGCATACCGATGACAACATTAACCCTCAACTTGGGTTGTCTTAAAGAGACACTATACCACTGTGACTTTTACATGTCACAGCAAAAAAGCCACCAACAGCAGGTTGAAGTGTAAACGCTGTGGGGAAACAGGAGGAGTGATACACCTCCTGTTTCCCCACAAAACAGCACAACCAAGGACTTAGAAGCACAATATAAAATACAAGTTAAAATGCTGGGTCACAAAGAACCGTGACAGACTCACCTTTAACTGCCCAAGACAAAGTTATGTGACATTAGTGATGTTTGTACTAACTTGGTTTTAAAGCTTTTACTTTAACTTATACGCTGTTCAATAGTTGTAGTTGATGATTTTATGGATAATTAAAGTCATATATAAGGAGGATTTTTGCTTCGGTTTTCTCATATTTTTTTCTCAGTCTCATCTTTTGTCATTTCAACTCCATGTGTGGCAGATTCCAACCTCAGCCAAGCTTTCCTATAACAATAAAAGACTATAAAGACACATCTCCGGGATGCACTGGTACGCATCTTCAGTGATGTATCCTGGGGTCATCAGGTGTTTCGGGTCTCACAACATCATACACCCTCGCCCAGGCGACCCAGCTGGGGGTGATCAGGCCCCGACTTGCGTACCAGTAGCTACCCACGGATCAGCCCTCTTGATCCACAGCCACCTTGTGGCTTTCTCTGCCGCTTCACTCACAGCCTGGATGGCCCTCTTCTTGGCTGCCCCAGCCACGCCCAGCCAGCCTAGGACTTTGCAGAGTGATCGTCCTGCAAAGCCCCTACAACCCACTTCTATGGGCTCATAGAAAGTCTTCCAGCCCCTTCCCCTGCACTCCTGCACTAGTTCCTAGTACTTTCCTCGTTTCCTTTCATTGGCCTCCTCGATCTGCTCTTCCCAGGACACTGTGAGTTCCAGCATGATCAGCTGTTTTGAGGCCTCAGAAATAATTATCATGTCTGAACGGAGGGATGTTTTTGCAATGTTCTGAGGGAACTGTAGCTGTTTACCCAGGTCAGCCTGTAGCTGCCAATCAGAGGCTGTGTTGAAGAGGCCGGTTGTTAAATTCGGGCGCACCTGGGGTTTCTCTCCAGCCTTAATGAAAGAGATTGCCTTCCTCGGAGCATGATGATGCTTGCTGGTGCTGATTCCTGAGGCAATCTTTTCAGCAACTACTCTGAGCACCTGGTCGTGCCGCCAACGATACCGACCATCGGCCAGGGCCCTTGGGCAGCTGCTAAGGAGGTGTTCTAGGGTCCCTCTTCCAGAGCACAGGGGACAGACAGGTGTCTCGCTCTTCCCCCACAGATGGAGGTTTGCTGGGCTTGGCAGAGTATCGTATACTGCCTGCACTAGGAATCGGATCCGGTGGAAGTCTGCCTGCATGATGTTTGCCCAGGTGACCTTGCGCTGCAAGGTGCTCTCCCACCTTGTCCATGCTCTCTGCCGCTTAAGGCCTACAGCTCGACTTACTCGCCCCTCCTCCACACTTGCTCGGACCTCTTCCTGGAGTAGCTGGTGTCTCTCCTTTCCCTGTGCCCTGCTGACCTGGGCCTTTGGGAAGTACCCCAAGCCTGCTCCCCCTGTTGCTAAGACCCTCACCAGTGTTTTCTGCCTTAGGTGTGACTCCGCCACCTCAACTGCCTTCTCAGCCTTCCACTTTCTTCCTGTCCTTACCTCAATACCTGCTGATGCCACCTTGCAGTCTTTAGAATCTCTGTACTGTAGGGCTTCTTCTAGAGCGGGTATTGGACGAATGTCACCAGTGTCACCAATTTTCTAAAGAAATATATTTCAGAAGGTTCTGTTGACATGAAAATCTCACCAGATGTGGCAACAACCCATCAAATCCACACATGCAAAGTAATCAAACCACACGTTTCCATAGATTATGTGTAATAAAGAGAAATAAGACAGGGAAAAAGTCTTGAACACACTTGCTGCAGTTTGTTTAACACTTTGTACAAAAGCCTTTGTGTATGATGACAGCATCAAGATGCCTCCTGGTGGACAAATTAGTCGAACACATGTATTCTGTGCGCTGTGGGCGTGGCTCTACACAAAGTGACAGATAGTCTCTGAGGTAACCACCATGAGATGCTCAAATGCTCTTAACTTGCACATCACATGTGCTCAGACGTTTCTCCACATCAACAGGGCCCCTTCTATAAACTGTGAGGATTCAGGTCAATGGCCGTTCTATCAGCTTTAGTTTCTCTCTCTGAAACCAGCTGGCTGTGTTTGGGATCATTGTTTGCTGAAATGTCAACCCTTGTTTCATCTTCATCAACACAAATTTTACACTAGAGGGTGTATTTACAAATGTACTTACAATGTCTCAGAGTTTATGAAAAATCTAATATTAAACAGTTCCTAAAATAAGCACACTGGTCAACTGGCTAATTCATTTCTTTTATTTTTGTGTCTTCAGTCTCCTGTGAATGTGGAGTCAGTGTTTCTTCCCCAAGATCTATATTTGAATTTTAAGTTGCTTTCAGATCATGTGAATGATCACACAGATCAGACTTGGTGCAGATAAAGTTAAAGGTGCAGATACATTTGAATTAAACTTGAATGAGCCCTTTCCACATCTGATCTCTGCTCTTGTTACAGTCACAGTTTCCAGGAAGCTCCACAAGTGTGACGTGCTGGAGAAGAGGTTTGTTTGGCAGCCTGACAGTCACACACTTCACTAGTGGCCAATACCACGTCTTTGCCTTATTACCTTCTCTTTGTCTTGAATCATTACTTGAAGAAGAAATGACATAACTAAAAGTTCATATTAAATAAACTGAAACTAGCAAACCCAAAGTAACAAATGAGTTTTGCATCAATCATTGGTTTTTAATTTGAGATTGTTTCGAGTTCGAAAAATGTTGAGCAACAGAACACACCAGCAGAGGCTCAGGAGAGTGCAATCAGACAATGAGTTTATTAAAACACACGCAGGAGAAGAAGTATACAGCATCACATCAGCAAAACGCCTCCCCCTAAGAATACACAAGATGATGATTTCATAGCATCAGGGTTTTACGCCCCCTCGTGCGTCAATTACAGATTAAAATACATCGATTACAGTCAATGGTACATCTTAAATGTGTAAAAAGAGATACAAAAGTTCAGTTTTTGATAACACCTGCCATACATGGTAATACATTTCAAGCCTACATGGTCCCTGAAGACTGATCCCTTTCTTAACTGCTCTCCTGTCATCTGTTACCAAGTAGACTAACATGCAGTTAGAAGCTAAATGAATTCCAGACCTTTGGCCTGGCAAGTTTCTAGATTATATGTGTTTGCAAGCGTGTACGCGGCCTTCTATGTTCCAGGTCACCCACACAATGGATTGTGAAGACATAGCGCTTCACAAAGCTTGAGACCTTTAATAGACTGAACATCAACTCTGAATGAGCACAAATATGCAATGTGTATAAAATGATCATAGCTACACCTGTAATGAAAAAGGTTAATATGATGGCAAACATCTTTGATACAATATCAATCCTGTAAGTAATATTATTAAGGCAATGTTAATAATGCAGGTTATATTATTGCAGTAAAAATAATTTCTGTATCTCCACAAGATCTACGTATGTCCAAGAATGCTAATCACAAACTGCTAATGAACTTCTACCATGGAGCTCCTTCTGCTGCACACTGTGGTTCAGCTGCTGTGGAGGACAAGAGGAAACTGCAGCGGGTGGTGAGGGCAGCAGAGCGGCCCTGGGCCCGACACTAACCTCCCTCAGAGACATTTATATACTGGCAATGTCATCCTCAAGGACCCCTCGCACCCTGGACACTCACTGTGCACCACCACCCATCACATTGCACCTTATATTGCACTGATCACCTCCTCCTTTGTCTGGCATATAACTTGTATATAAAAAAAGCAGGAACTCCAGCAACACTTGAGGGAAGAAGAACAACTTTAATAATTGACCACCGCGTTTCGGCTTGTGGCCTTCATCACGGTCATAGTAAAACATTGTAAAGAATTGCTTAAATACAAGACAGGAAACAGAAAAAAATTCAAATTAACCAGTCAAAACTTCATAGATAGGTCAGCTGACATATAATAGGTAGGTATTGGTTAATTGGTTAAGTCCCGCCCAAGTAAATACTGGGCTAGATCATTAATGATGAGGAGGGGGGGACATAACCCCCATATGTCTGAAAATAACACATGCATGAAATGCATAAGAAGGATGCTATAAATATACACACAGATTTTAAACAAACAAAACAAAAACAGGGGGGCAGTCTTTAATGGTAAAAGCACGTTAGAATTAGAAAACAAGATTACATCATCACATGGGAACACATTTGTTAAAAGAACCTTATTTATGTCTCTAAATTGTAAAGTCTCTAAAGATTAGACTTAAAATTAGGACTTAAGATGAGATGTCTAGCACGCTACTCCTTCTTTGGCTGAACTAACAAGATTACTTGAATAAACATTACTCATGTGAGAGTAATTTAACTGATAAAATTAGGATAAAAAAATAAAAATAATTCTTTTTAAAAAAGGTGTAGTTCATAAAACCTCATTGATCGAAAAATGCTCATTCATACCTCTGGGGTGCAGACTCTTAAAACGGAATATCCAAGATGCTTCTCTTTTTTTCCGGATAAAATTTATGTTGCCACCTCTTTGGTTTAGTTTAATGGCTTCAATGCCGGAAAAATAATGGTGAATTTGGATGTTTATCGTTGAAGTGTCTTGCAACAGGGCTGGTTGAATCATTCCTCTTGATCGAACTTCTGTGTTCATTAATTCAATCTTTAAGAGGGCGGGATGTTTCTCCTATATATATCTTATTGCATGGGCACTGTATCATGTAGATTACATTTTTAGTTCTGCATGTGATAAAGCCCTTTGTGGCAATGGCTTTGTCACCTATAGGGTCTTTGAATGATTTGACATTTTTGGTGTATTGACAATTAATGCATCCCCCACACTTGAAATTACCATGTAGGTTATGAGTTATCAGGGTTTGATCTGGAGTGTCACCATTGGTGATCAGGTAGATTCTGTTCCAGTTATAGTCCCATAAATCATGAAGCTTGCTGCCAGAAAAGCTTCAAATCTCCTTTAAAAGCTATTTGTGGTCTTGGTTGTGGTCACTGATATCATTTGCAAAAACCCCAGTGTGAGAATTGTTGTGTGTGTGTGTGTGCGCGCGTGCGTGTGTGCGTGTGTGCGTACATGCGTGTGTGTGTGTTTGTGTGTGTTTGTGTGTGTGTGCGTGCGTGCGTGCGTGCGTGCGTGCGTGTGTGTGATTAACATTATCGTGCAAACGAACCAACAGAGTTTGATTCTACCGGCTGAAAGTCTCCATAAATGCAGGCGTTTCGGCGGCTACACCGGCTTCCACGAGTGTGACGCTTATTTTGAGAAAATAATAGAATATAAATTTATTTTTATATTTCAATATCACAATAATCTTCCAATGTAGAACTACAAGTTAAAAAAGAACTAACATAAATCAAATACACTTCAGCTAAACACTTCTAATTTATTTCCATCTTACATGCTGTGACTGCAGCCATTCCCACATCTCTGTGAATGGGACTCATGGACATGGATCAGTGGTTGTTGATCAATGGTCCTGAGAATCTGCATAATTAAGATGAAGGAACGGAGCTCCCAGCCCATCGTTCCTGCAGCTGCTTTCAGTCTTTATGCAAATGTCCTGTTTGTAAGACTGAAACCTGCAGCTGAGACTGAAGACGTCACCTGATGATGACGACACGTTTCTCCCACAAAACGCTGCGTCCAGATGAACAGAAGCAACAGACTCACTTTCCTGGATGATTGAGATGCATCAAGACTTCATTGTGTGTTACTTCTCATTCAGCACAGACACATTATTCCTGTTAGGTCATGTCAGCTGTCACTCAGTACAAGCACAACTGTGAACAACACAAACTTCTCTTCAATGTGTCACAGAAACACTAAGTGTGAGAGCCTGTATGACACACAGGACAGACTGTAAGCTCTGCTGGCTGCACAGCACTTTGTAGCAGTTTTCCAACATGTCCTCCACCCGTGATGTCAGTGGTGGGACCCCAGTCACAGCACTCAGCACCACCTCCTTTAAATGGATTTTATAGCAGTTCCTCCCGTTACTCGGTGCAACGCTTCTTAAATGTGTTTTTGCAGGATAAAACACAGCAGGTGGTGTAGAGAGGACGTCAGCTGACGGAGCAGAGGGAGGCAGACTGTGGATAAATGACAGAGTGAGAGGAGAGCAACCATGACAGAAGCACAGGTGTGGCAGATAGAAGTGGCTTTATAGACACTTATTGTCAGTCCTCGTGCATGCTGTGGAAATAAGTGTCTGTGTCATGAGGTGACATGTGAGCTTATCTTTGGTCAATAATGTCATGATCGGCTGTGTGCAGGCAGGAATTTGACCCAAACGCAAACTCACTGGAGACAAGACTGAACTCAAAATGGCAGCTTTTATTGCTGAACACAAAACTCTACAAAACCTAAACTGGGAAGACTCTAACAAAACACACATAGGGAGCCACAGGTAGAAACAGAAAGAGAAGAGAAAAGAAAAGAAGAAAAAAACAAAAACAAAAACAACCCCCCCCCCCCAAAAAACAACAAACAAACAAACAAACAAACAAACAAACAAACTAGGGTTAGGAGGCAGCAGGGCAGCCAGGTTTACGTAGTACTCAGGGTTGTAACATCGTACACAAAATCACACCTCATATGCTTAACATAGTCTGTCCATTTAGACCATATTCCCTGGAAGTTTAAGAGAAAATGACACTTTTTCCATCGTATAGATCTCTTGTACAGAATGGATCCAGTCTTCTATCGTTGGTGGTTCAGGCTTAAGCCATCTTCTCGTAAGAGGCTTTTTACTTACGGCCAGAAGGATGTACAGGAGTCTTCTGTCGTTGGAATCCAGTTTATCCACTGGTGCATTGCACAAAAACATGGTCTCAAAAGTTGAAGGAAAAACAAATGAAAAAACATTTTGTAAATGATCATGGATTAGAGACCAATACTGGCGAATATCTTTACAGTCCCAAAAGATGTGGAAATGGTTAGCTCCGTCTCCCCCACATCTCCAACATTTATCACCAAGTCCTCGATATCTTTGTTGAGCAGGGGTAATGAAAAATCTCATGATGCTTTTCCAGCTAAATTCATGCCAAACATTAGACCCAGTGGTAGCCCACTGTATCTTGCATGCGTGAGCCCAACACTTCTCTGTAATTGTCAAATTACCCTCCTTTTCCCACTTCGCTTTAATATACAGAGTGCTGTCGTTTTTACACCGCTGGATGCTGTTATATAATTTAGAAATAATTTTACTTTGCACTTCAGATTTGGTTAGTAATAAGAATGTTTCTACAAATTAAGTTGTGATTAAAATAATTTCTGATCTGTAGATATCTAAAAAAATCATCAGATCCCAAGTCATGTTTACTCCTCAAGAGATTTATTCTAAAGACACTTCTTCAGCTGAGAATCTAAAGGTAGAAACACACAGACGCTGCAGCTTTTACTTGCAAGGGCATGATCACAGATGCTCCCACCAGAGTGGGGCCTGTGATGTGCGCTCTGTTCTTGCACTTGTCTTTATTTATATACAAACGTAATACAACAGTGAATACATCTATTCATAGGCAGAGGGATGTTAGTGTGTAGGGAGTGTGTGTGTGGTTCTCTTCTTGTTAGTGCAGATAAAGTGTCCAGCTCTCCTCTTCCTGGCAGGAGTGAAATAATCACAGCTGGTTCAGCTTTTATCGCTGTGAGGAAGAATTTATCAAATCTAAGTCATCAAAAGGTCATCATGCAGTATTCTGTCACATGCAAACTTATATCACTCAAAGCTTATACTGACTGCTAAGTACAATTTTATATTGACAAACTGAAGGAGGAACACACTGAGAAAAAAAAGGAACAAAAAAGGGCAGCTCTTGGATTTACGTGAGCATCTCGCGTGTGTTTAACACGATTGCCTCAGGCTTTAAAGATCTGTACGAAATTCAACTTCATTGCATCAAATACAGGAAATCATAGCTTTCCTGTATTTCCTCCATTGTTGGCATGCTGGTTAGTGCTGTTGCTCCACAGTAAGAAGCTCCTGGGCTCAAGGCCACAGTCTGGCTAGTTTGCAGTGGTTTCTCTCTGGGTATTCTGGTTTCCAGTGTGAGAGGAAAAGTCAGGCAGTTATTAGAGCTAGGTTAACTGATGATTCTAAATTATCCATGAATGTAAACGGCTGTGTGTTTCTATCTGATAGACTGGTGAGCTGTCCGGGGTGTACCCTGCCTGGTAACCTATCACTTCAGGGTTATTTCCCGGCCCTGCTGCAACCAGGATAAAGATAGGAGGATGGTAGTTGTTGTAGACCCCTTCAATTTTTATGGTAACCAGGATCTAGACTTGATACTGAGACAAAAACGGTGCCGACTTTAGGATTAGTGAATGTCCACAACAATTCACCCAGCCTGTAGAAGAAGGGTGGAGGTTTTGTCTTGCTTTGTTTTGTGTTTGCAGGAGCAGAAGGATGACAGAGACTAAAGGGGGAGGCTGTAGCTTCACATGAGTGTGAGCTGCAGACTGAACCCTTTGGTTGCTAATGTTGAGTCACTGATGTTTGCATTAAGAAAATTGTGTTTTATTAGCTGTGTTTTAATTAAGGTATCACATTATATTGTTGGGAATGTTAAATGCTAAAGTGAAGAAAAGCTTTGATTTCACTCATGACTGAACATGTTATTATTAACCATAGCAGGCCACTGTAAAGAGTCAATTAGCTTTTATAGAGGGAAAAAAGGCCAAAAACTCTGTTAATACCTATGAATAACAGGCAATGATAGACTTGTCACATTCAAAATAGAGATATGTAATAACAAACACGAGTCCGTGTCATTTAGGTTCTCCATTGAAATAGTCAATCATTTAGAAAAGTAGAATATATATGTCTCAACGCTGTTTCTCAATAATATTAAAAACCTAAAAACTATTGTTGTGGAAGATAGAAGTCACTGTGACAGCCCTCTGACTGTGGAGGACGTTTGTAATCCTATTTCTGCACTTAAGGCCAACAAATCTCCCGGCACAGATGGTTTGACTGCAGAGTTTTATGAATCATTTTCTAATCTCCTGGCTCCGTTCTTACTGCAGCTTTTCATAGGAAGTGTAGAGAATAACATCCTCCCTCCTACTCTTACTCAGGGTCTCATAACACTTATTCCAAAGCCAAACAAAGACTTACTTCTTATTGATAATTGGAGACCCATCTGTCTGCTCAATGATGACTATGAGATTATGGCTTTAGTACTTGCTAACAGAATGAAAGAGTTCTTGGACACAATTATGGATGAGACACAATCAGGCTTTATGAGAAACAGACACCTTTCTAAGAACAATCCGTCCAGCCCTTAGTGTTATTAGTGATTTCTCTGAGGCATCTGGTTTATGTCTAAATCTTAAAAACATGTGAATTACTAGCAATTAAAGGCTGCACTGCAAATGCTCTCTGTAACATTTCTGTTAAACAAGAAGTCACACACCCAGGACTGTTAATATCCAAAGACCAAAAGTCAAGATGCTCGTCAAACTTGTCAAACAGTGTTGGGGAATTCTCTTTTTTTTTTTTTTTTTTTAACGATCAGAAATGCTTTTATTTCTCAATGTATACGTTTTAAACAGTCATCGTAATTTCTCTTTTTTTATCAGCCATAGTAGACATGTCCAACTGGGACTTAACCCACATATGGTTGCTGGAGTCTATCCCAGCTATCACAGGGTGAGAAGCACCATACAATCTTAGCAGTTGCAGGTTTAACCATTCATGCTCACATTCACACCACATCAGTTTAGAACCACAATATAACCTATTATGTCAGCATTGAGGGCAGGCTGGGGGGTTTGTACCATTTTCTCTCCAGGAAGCTTTGGGTGGTTCCTTCCGGTGGAGCTACCTTCCTGGGCTTTCTGTTCCCTGCATCTGGAAGTAATAATTCATTAGAGACCTCCATATTTAAGGACCGGTTGTGGCCGTGATTTTCTGGCAAACTGTTATACCTACCTTCATGAATTTATGATCCACCTGCTCAACCACCAGAAGAACTCTCCTGTTTCTCTTTTTTTCACTTTCCCACTCTCAACTGGCCCTGCTTCCTGCACCTTCCACATTGCTCCCCACCTCTGTGAGACTCAATATGCTCTGGACCCAAACCACCATGCTCTTTACCCTGCTCCAGAACCCAGCCTGCCCACAGACCTACCTCCTCTCTTCCTCCACTCTGGGAGCCACAAATCCTCCCAGACCCCCAGCATCCGACTCCTCTCCCTTCACTACTGCACCTCTTGAAAAAAATAAAATAGCTCCAACAGAAAGACTCAAACAAGGTGATGTGGCATGGAAAGCTTCCAAAGGTTGCATGAAAACTGAGTAAATTAAAATAATTTACTGCAGTTCTAACTGTAAAAAAATCATCAGTAGAAAAAACACAACTCTGCTAAGATTAACACACATCTATATAAAGCAGGAAAACATCAGTAAATCATTTTTATCTTTCAATAAGGGGATGGGAAAGTCTCACATTAGGATGCGCTAGTTACTGTTTTCTACTGAATACATTTTTAGAAATTGTGACCTGAATATTATTTTGCTGAATGTCTTTAACCGAATGACTGACTTTCCTGTATTTTTCTTTCGTTTCATTCCTCGCCTCAGCTCTCACACCAAAAGAAACCAATGATCATTTTATGACAGTTAAAAATAGAATAATGGTGGACACAAATTGCAACGTGATTGGAGAATAATGTGCTCAATTATTTGTGTGTGTGCGTTTTAAAATACATGAACACAAAAAGTGGGTAAGACATCTTTTCTGAGAGTGTATCTTTCAAAGGTCTCTAGAAAACATCAGTGGGTACTTCTAGTGTTGGGTGGTTATCCTTCAACTTGAGGGTATTAACTGTTAAACATTATGGTGTTAAGGTTAGGACAATGTGCTTGATTTTTTTTTTTTTTTGTGTCCCGTTTGGATCTTTAGCATCAGAATTGTTGTCTTAAGGCCAAGAAAGATGCCAAGCGGATTTATTTTACCAAGTGGATCATCATGGCCTTGCCATATTGGTCCATTTGATTGACCTTTATTATAATTATGAATTTATTTTATTTTCAGTTGCTACAAACGGGACAGACATGACTGGGGGATAGGACAGGGAGAAAGAATGAAAGAAAGAGGGAGAGAAAGAAAACCAAAGGGGAGAAGAGACGGTGAGAAGGGGGGGAAGAGAGAAAAAACAAACACCTGGGTCACCTGTATGGAGAAAAAAAACAGAAGAGAAAGCAAACAACAAAGAGCAACATAATAAAAAAACAGCACCATCACAATAAACTAGCTAGCAGTAGATAACAGAAGATACTAAATAATAAACGATATTGTGCAGCACGCAAGATAGACAGCGCACAATGTGCTTTGAGGCAGCAGCCAAGAAAGCTGTAGTCCGCGTCTGTGAATACCTGTGTGCACACCTGTGTGGATCAGCATGCTTGTATTCCAAAGGTTTCTCCATGTAACGATCTGCTAGAGGGTGTGGGGGGGCCACAGCCCCGTCCTCCAGGGCATGAAGCAGGTATGGAGGAGATCAAAACTCGAGACATCCAGAGGCCCCCAGAACACAAGAGACCAAGGAAGACCAACAGAGGGGCAGCCGCGCCACTGTCCCAGTAAGAGCTGAGGAGAGTCCCAGATGAGGGCTCACTCAGCAGCCGCGGAGCAGAAGCCAGGGGGAGTCGCAGTGACGCGCCCGTGAGCTCCGCCGGCAGCCAGCTGTGCCTGAGTGACCGAGCCCCAGGCCGAGAGGCCGGGGGCACCCCACCTCCGAAGTGGCCCGAGCGAGCCCCAGGCTCCAGGCCCCGATAAGCGGTCACCAGGGAGTGAGCCGGTGTGTACCTGGACGCCCACCCCCACCCCCACACACAAAGAACCACCAACGCACCGATGTCTGAGGGAGTCCGCCACCGGCAGGGGAAGTGGTGGTAGGGAATTCTCAATGGTGCTTGGTGCCATACCCTCAGGGACTTTAATGTTATATAAAAACACTGACAGCTCAATATCTGCCTCAGTCACTCTCCCTGATCCAGCTGAGTCAGCAGTGGGAAAAATCTGCTTTTCACAGGAACTTGGTAACAGCAATAAGAGAATACGTAGTTTATTCCAAGAAGATATCGTCTCTCTCCCATATATAGAATATCTTACTGGAACCGACATGTTCCAGATATCACCTGGAAGACAGTCTGGATGATCCCATAAATATCTAGTTGTGAACAAGGTGAAGGAAATCTCATATAAAATTCTTCATAAATGTGACCCAGCCAGTCACTATATGGTAACATTTAAAAGAGACATAAATACTAATTGAACTTTCTGTGGGGATCATCCAGAAACTGTGGCACATCTCTTTTGGTTCCTCTACACAGAGATTCTGGAAGAATTTAGCAGTTTTGTTATTGTCTATATTTTAAGGGAGTTTTCTTTACGATGGAAAATGTTTTATTCTGTTTCTTTAAGGTCCCCAGGAAGAATGATAAATGTTTTTTTTATAAAAAATTTGTTAATACTTTTAGCTATTTTATATCCATAAATGTAAGTTTATTAATAAAACACCATATTTCTGCCGTTTTATAAGGATATGAATTGTACATACAATCAATTTCAGACTCAACCAACAAAAAGCCTCTCAGAACAATATTTATATGTAGATTTTTTTCGCCTCCTCATATCATCATTTTTTTACTCCTGGTTCTGTATGTTCATGTTCTGTTCTTTTGTAAACTTCATCTGTTTGTATGTTGTATACTCATTGTGTTTCAATAAAGTTCGATTTAAAAAAAGGTACGTTCTAAACGAAGCTTCAGACGTCACTGATCACGTGACTCTGGCCAAACGAATCAAGCCTCGACACGGTGCTTCTGAAGCAGCGCGTTGATCTTTCTGACACACGCACCGGAGCGTCAGCTTCAAGCGGACCATCGCTACGTCTCACATCTAAAGGTGTCAAGGTAACTTTGAACTGAGTTCAGTCAATCTGGAGTTTTTCCAAGTTTTCTGTTGCTCTCTGTGAGAGAAGAGCGTTAAAGGCGGGGCTCTCCAGAGTCCAGCAAAACAGGAAACCACAGCTGGGTGTGTGTAAGTGTGCAAACCAATAGAATGCATCGTGGTGGGGGGGGGGGGCATCACGGGCAAGAAAAAAATAAAAGAATCGGTCGTACCCATGCTTCCCCGACGTCATGCCAGCGCATATTGGGAAATTCGTAGGCACCGATCGGTTTTCTATCAGCCATTTGCTGGGAGTAAGGGCGCCCTCCGTTTGCGAGGTGCGCCTGCTGCTGGCGGCACAGGGAGGAGAGGGCGGGGCGGCGGGGAGTCTCTGGCTGGCTGGAGCGGCATCTAATAACCAACTCGCAAAACAAAATAAAAACAACAAACAGATATTATGATACAGACTTATAATCTGCACCCATGTTTTTTCTACATTCTATAAAGTGAGCGCGAGAGCCCTCGGTGCGCCTGCGCGCTGCTGAAGTCAAAGTAAACTTTATTGTCATCTCCGCTACAGACAGTCCAGCATATAGAGACGAGACGACGAGGCTGCAGTTACAGCGGTGCAAGTAAACAAACAATAAATATAAGAAGAGTAAGAAAATAAATCTACACTTTAGGACTCGGGGTAAAGGATCAATAACAATTTAAATTTATAATTTACAGTTTGATGATTTAAAGTCTCACACAACCCGTCAAAAGGGGCGGGGCCGGCTGCTTCCAAGTAGAGCACATTTCATTTATAATGATGTAAATCCAAGCCCATCATGGATTCACGATCTGAATCCTGGGTTGTGTGAAATCCCAGAAATCAACCTTAGACAAAGTGAATCTGTGAACTAAGGTGTAGGTCTGTTAGGTTAATTGTGCTGATCCTCGGGTTGGGGGATTTGTGTTTGTACTGGAGCGCAAAATTCAAACCAATGGAAGATGGACAACAAAAGTTCAAAGCCATCAGGTGCTCAGTTTATGTATTTATTTTTGGCCTGCATCAGTAAGAAATGCCAAATTATATACACAAAGTTACAGGAATCACCACTCCTGTTATTCATGATGATTTCAGTAACATCACATAATAACATGTAACATCCTGTAAGCACAGTCTGCCTGTGTCTTTTCTCTGCAAATGAACATTTTCAGCCAATATAGGTAATACATCAACATGGCTGCCGTGGCTAAGTTAGGAATATTTATAATGTCATTTCAAAACTTGCATATGATCTGCAATTTGTAGCAGATCTACTGACTGTCACAGCAGCTGGAGCAGTCTCAAATGCAGGTCAGTCCACTGCTGCCCCCTGTGGCCAAGTGCCATAGCTACTGCTGGATGAACTCGTGACACATCTGCACCTGTTTCTATGAACACATTGAGTCTGAGTGGCTGCACTTACACTGGTGCATTCAAACATATTGAAAGATGGCAGCAATGTGGATTGTCAAGACTCAAACCAACCGTTGAGCAAAGACAGCAGGATCACTTGTTTCTGTTTGTTATACAGCCAGATTTACTCGTGACACACATGTGCAGCTGCTTTATCACCTATTCTGAATTTGTTTCAAGCACAATACATTTGTTACACATGTTGGGATATTGTGTTTGTTTTAAATGTTATATACCTGTGTGGTATGTGACTTGTGTTGCCATGACGCCAGGTCTCTCTTGGAAATGAGATTTTTAATCTCAATGAGATTTTTTTTTACCTGGATAAATAAAGGACTAATTTGTAACTTTCAGTGTTTTCCGGTCTTCCAAAAGAAAAAAAACCTTCAACTACATGACATGCAGTTGTGTATTTGTTTTCACCTTATCACACACTTGAAGTTTTACAAATCCCCACTTCTTTAGTGAATATCATTTCAGTCTCAGACAACCTCGTTTCTCTTACAGAGGTTGAATGCACCTTCTGCGGATGGCGGTACCACACAGTGTGCGTGGACTTCCCCTGCACAGAAGGCAACTACAAATGCTGTGAATGCTAAATAAACAGAAACAAATGATCCCTGTTGTCTTTGCTTGATGATTGGTTTGAGTCTTGACAATCCACATTGCTGGCGTTGCATCTTTCAATGCCAGCAATGGCAGGTATCAGTGCTCAAACCTTTTGTGTTTGTTTCCAACAAGTTGCCCACCTCGGGAAACAAAAATGTGTTCTTTTACTTGTCAGATGAACATATGAGCCACTTTGACTCTTCAGTGCAGTGTGGAGCCTAACAAAGATCTGTTTTGTGTCCCAGCTGATCAGCAGGAGGAGGAGAGTCTGACGGAGCAGCAGAGGAACATTTTCAGCTACTTGGACTCAGCTCAGCCACTACAGAGGAAACAATGAGCTCAACACAGAAGGTGACAGACAGAGCAGGACCATATGACCAAAGATATTTATCACCATATACATTTGAACATTTGCCATAACGATGTAGCTGACGATAGAATTGACACCAGACAAAATACTTTACAGCTGCACAACTTTATTAAAAAGCCATCAATGTATTTTCACTGAAACAAGCAGCTGTTGTTTATGTGCATTAAAGTTATATAAAAATGTAACAGTGCAAATGCAAATTCCTCGCTGACAGTTTAACCAAAAGGCGTTTCCAGTGGAAACTGGCCGACACATCCTGAGCATAACCATGTATAATATCCACTAAACTTCAGAAGAGGTTATACAGTCGTGGCCAAAAGGTTTGAGAATTGCATAAATATTGGAACCTGGAGAAGTTGCTGCTTAAGTTTTTATAATAGCATTTTGCCTGCACTCCAGAATGTTATGAGGAGTGATCAGATGAACTGCATCGTCCTTCTTTGCCATGAAAACGAACTTAATCCCCAAAAAGCCTTACCACTGCATTTCATTGCTGTCATCAAAGGACCTGCTGAGACCATTTCAGTGATCGTCTTCTTAACTCAGGTGAGAATGTTGGCGAGCACGAGGCTGGAGATCATCATGGCTGTATCCCGATTCAGGTTCTGCAGCTTTAAAGTCCTCAAGGGCCGCGTACTCAAAGACCGCTAAGGCCGAAGTGCGAGGCTCGTAGGCTCGTGAAATGGGACGTCTAGCCTCCGTCGCGCTGCCCAGGTTGCCTAGCAACCATGATACTAACAGCTGGAAACGTTTCATACAGCTTTGTTTGACAGAAATGAAGGAGAACATATTTAGTTCATTTGTTTCTACATGAGCTCTGTGTGATTTGATGAGTATCTGAGGCTGAGACCACAGGACTGTGAAACATGATTGTTGGGCTTCATTTCTGTGCTGAACAGTCGTTTAAGATTAGCTGTAAATAACAATTAGCTGATGTTGTTCATGAGACTAAAGTCATCTCACTGTGGTAATGTAAATATAATATGGCCAATATTATAGTTATTATATTAATCACTTCACTCACAGACAAGTATCTGTGACAGTGTGTATACAGATGTATCATATATAAGAGACAAATATTGTTCATTTAATATGTTGGTACTAAATTTGGCTCATTGCTTACATATATGTGTAAAAGCAAATGTAGGAGCTGTGATAACTGTGTCTGATAGAATGAAGAGTAGACTGATATATGAAATATTCCTTTATTGGGTGAGAAAATCAGACCATGTCATAACTGCTGTAAGTCACACAGAATAGACATCAGAGCCTTAAACAGGCTGACGTCTGCTAAATGGGTCAAACTGGGCAGAAAGTCTACAAACACATAACATCCTTATAGAATATGATGTAACACTATAGATCAACTTAGCTCAGAATATATAAAGCATATAAACAGTTACAGCAATATGATGCAACACACACAGCAGCTACTGATCCAAAATACTCAAAGCTTCATAGAACTGAAACCAACATTTATTTTTAGCTCCATTCTGCTGCTGATACAGACTTTAGGTTTCTGAACATTAAACTTGTTGCTGCCTTTCATAGTGTGTAACTTGAAGGCCCTGAGTACTCTGAGTACTTTCTCCCACACTGGAAACACTGGGATGATCACATTATGTGAACATTACCTAATAAGACTGATTCAGCACAGACAGTTATGTTAAACTTTCCTAGCAGTCCTTCACAAACAGGGAACAGTCTGTCTATTCTCTCCATCTGTCAGCTGCTGCTGGCTCTTCCTCCTCCTCTTCCTCACACACTGCTGAGTTTGTCCTGGTGGATCATCAGGGGTGCAAAGCCTCACAGATGATGTGCAGCAGTGGGTCCCTCAGTCTGTCCTCACTCTGGACACTTGCAGTCGTCACACATGGAAATCAAATGTGTGATAAGCTGCAGGATTCAAACACAAGTGTAACTTATAAACACACGTTCATACTTTTATTCCACAATCAGAGAGAAAGAAACAGAGAGAGAGTGCAGGACAGACAGACAGGTGACAGTCTCAGGTGTACACACTGCTACACAACAGCACAGAGAAGCAGGATTTAGTGTTTGTGTTATTACGAGTGTAAACAAGAAGAGTTCCAGATGGTGCAGTGGACACATGTGTGACTGCTGTGATTAAAGCATCTTTCTTTCAGCTTAACGAGTGAACCGTCAGCTCGTTCAAACACACGTTAAAGTGCGTTTGGCTCGACACCACCGAACAGAGGCAGCAATATAACACAGCTAACATTAACAGTGCAGTGAATCCTGCTTGTGCCGTGATGTTCAGGACTGCAAACCGAGCAGCATCACTGACTTTCAGCTTGTTGTGTTTGTGGATATATGACTGACTTTAATTATCCACAAAATCATCACATTCTCTGTCAGATTAAGGTCGACTATTGAACGGCGTATATTTAAAGGCTTTAAAACCAAGTTAACGCTGAAAGTACAAACATCACTAATGTCACATAACTCTGCCGACAAGGCATAGCTATGGCTATGAAATGCTCTTTGTGTATCACTTCTTCATTATGAAAGATGTCATTAATGCACTAGTAATGTCTCATCTGGAGTATTGTTCAATCATTTGGTCAGCAGCTAATAAGACAGATCTTAACAGACTTCAGTTAGTCCAGAATAAGGCGTCCAGATTAGTGTGAAGATGTTCATACTATACTAATATTGATAAAATGCATAATAACCTTTCTTGGCTTCCTGTACAGGCTAAAATATTCTATGGCTTACTTGTAGTTCTAAAGAAAGCAATTCTGTTAAACACACCACATTTATTCTGCTCAGCTGCAGTATCCAGATGAAATACATCATCATATTACACAGTTTTCAACAAGCTGCAATTTAGTAAATGCTCGAGTTAAAAGTAACGTTTTGTAAAACTGTTACATTTAGAGCAACTTTTAAGTGGAATAAGTTGCCTTAAAAAATTAGAGAATTATTCAAAACTTCAATGAGCACTTAAAAGCCGATTTACAGAGCTTTTAGTTGTTGTAAATATTGTAAGACATGATTTGTTTTTGAAATTTGTGTAATGTGCCTCAATGTTATTGATATTATTATTATTGATTGCTTATATTTGAACAATTGTGAAACCTCACTGTGGATGTAAGAGTGCAATTATGTGGATATCTTGAATCCACTTTATTGTGTAATATTATATGTGAGTATTTGACGGAAGACGAGCAACATCTGTTGTGGAAGCTAACGGGGTTCCTTTAGAATAAACAAACATAGGATTTATTATCACTGAATAATTCTGTATAAATCTATACAAATTATAGAAATATGTAACAGGAAACAACAAAATAATCTAAATTATAAAATAATGTGTGTGTGTGTGTGTGTGTGTGTGTGTGTGTGTGTGTGTGTGTGCATGATTTTAGTGTTTGAACAGTCATGAATTATCTTTAACAGCAGGTTGGATGTAATGTGTTAGAACTACCAGCAGGTGGGGATAAGAGACCTTTAAGGTGTTTGGTGCCACGCTCCACCTTCAGGTTTAAAACTAGTGTTAATGGAGTTTGAAGGCTGAGTTTGTTCCACGACTGCATTTCACTCACTGCCTCTGTTTGTATCTCTGTCACTGCAGGACCAACATGGAGCCAGAAGTCAGCGCTCTCAGGAGGCCGACAAACCTCACAGAAGAAAGGGAGAGAAAAAACACACCTGTGACGAGTGTGGGATGGAGTTTACTCTGAAGGCTTCACTAAAACAGCATCAGGTCATCCACACTGGAGAGAGACCGTTCAGCTGTGAACAGTGTGGAAAGTCTTTTTCCTGGATGCGTTGCCTAAAAACACACCAACTCATCCACAGTGGAGTTAAAGCGTACAGCTGTGATCAGTGTGGCAGAGCTTTTACTCGCAGTAGCCACTTACAGAGGCATCTAGTTACCCACTCTGGAATTAAGGCATACAGCTGTGATCAGTGTGGCAGAGCTTTTACTCACAGTAGCAGCTTACAGAGTCATCTAGTTACCCACTCTGGAATTAAGGCATACAGCTGTGATCAGTGTGGCAGAGCTTTTACTCACAGTAGCAGCTTACAGAGTCATCTAGTTACCCACTCTGGAATTAAGCCATACAGCTGTGATCAGTGTGGCAGAGCTTTTACTCGCAGTAGCCACTTACAGAGGCATCTAGTTACCCACTCTGGAATTAAGCCATACAGCTGTGATCAGTGTGGCAGAGCTTTTACTCGCAGTAGCCACTTACAGAGTCATCTAGTTACCCACTCTGGAATTAAGGCATACAGCTGTGATCAGTGTGGCAGAGCTTTTACTCGCAGTAGCCACTTACAGAGTCATCTAGTTACCCACTCTGGAATTAAGGCATACACCTGTGACGAGTGTGGGAAGGGTTTTACTGAGAAGGCTTCACTAAAACATCATCAGGTCATCCACACTGGAGAGAGACCGTTCAGCTGTGACTTGTGTGGAAAGTCTTTTTCCTTGAAGCGTTCCCTAAAAAGACACCAACTCATCCACAGTGGTGTTAAAGCGTACAGCTGTGATCAGTGTGGCAGAGCTTTTACTCGCAGTAGCAGCTTACAGAAGCATCTAGTTACCCACTCTGGAATTAAGGCATACAGCTGTGACATCTGTGGAAAAACTTTCAGCCAAAGAGGGCACCGAAATGAACACCTACGCATTCACACCAGACATGATGTGTACTGCTGTGAACAGTGTGGCAAATACTTTACAACAGACGCACAGTTACAACAACACATGTTTACCCACACTGAGGAGAGACCTTATCAATGTGACCTGTGTGAGAAGACTTTTAAATCTCCACGTCACCTGAGACAACACCAACAGATCCACACCAGAAAGAGACTCTACAAGTGCAGCTACTGTGAGGTATGTATTTATATTGTTATCTTGTCATTTTAGCCTGACTGTTTGGAACAACTCTGCTCATTAAACTGTGTTAGCATGTTAGCAATTCTACTGCATGGAAAAGCAGCTCTGAGTGATTATTCAGATTTTCCTTTCAGTTATGATTTTAGTATTACTGTAGTATTATGGTGGTAGTATTGTAGTTATTGCAGCCCAGTAAACTGAGTGTGTTAACTGAAACAGTCAAATGTAGTTGGACGTCTGCAGAGATGCTCTTTATTTCAGGCGACGTTCAGGATACAAATGTTGAAGGACTGACTTACACTGTCTTTGTGTCTTTGTTTAGAAGCAGAGCGACACAGATGGATCCAGTTCTCAACCCTGTCATCACTGTGGTGGTGGGAAAGACTTTCTTTGTGACCTCTGTGGAAAAACCTTCAGTCAGCAAAATACCCTAAAAGTACATCAACGTAGACACACTGGAGACAAACTGAAATACTGCAAAGAATGTGGGAGAAGCTTCCCCACATCAGGTGGATTAAAAACACATGAACTGATTCACAGTGGGGTTAAAAAGCACCTCTGTGATCAGTGTGGGTCATCCTTCACCACTGAAGGTGAACTTAAAAGACACAAACGAGTCCACACAGCAGAGAAACCACACAAGTGCAGACACTGTGAGAGAAGCTTCTCACATTCACATGGTCGTAACAGGCATGAACGTGCACACATGGAAGGAAACTACAGCTGTGACCAGTGTGACAAGAGCTTCAGGAATCTCAGTTCATACTCTGCACACAAACGATCCCACGTTACTAATAAACTGTTTCACTGTTACCAATGTGCCCAAACATTCACCTCATTGTCTGCTCTGTGCAAACATCAGCGCGATCACTCAGGGCTGAAATCACTCCCATCACTGGATCACAGTGAATCTGAAGACACAGAAAGATCCTCTGGTTTCTGTGTCAGACTCAAAAAGCTTGAGATCAGGCTCCACAGAGTTCAGATAGAATCATTTAAACTTGTGTTGAACTGAACTGGTTGCTGGGCTGAACTTCTACATAATACAGATCTACATGGGATCTTCTTTTCTGTTGTTTTACTGAGTCAGTTTTGTCCTTTTTTCTCTGTCCTGGTTTTGCTCGTCTGTAAATGATTGAAACTCAGTCAAATAGTTCATTGTTCTCCAGCAAAACGTTTTGGAAACTCATGTTTAACCTTTGAAACTCTGACATGTTTTAGCACACAAGGCTTCATCGGGGAGTTCACTCATGATTGGACCATGAGAACAAAGGTTTTTAGTTCTTTCAAAGAGAGTCTTGGAGATGTTTGATGTTTCTGTTTTTCTGAAACCACCTGAAAGAAAAACTATTTTTCTTGCTTTATGTAGTGTGGAAGTTTTTAATGTTTCTTCATCTGTGATGTTCTTGAATGTGTTCACGTGAAGATGGTACAAATAAACTGTCCTTTCAGCTTTAGCTCCTAATTTATTCATTATTTATGGATGTAGCACAGCAGCCGTCTCTTGATTAACACATGGAGGGCTCGGGATCTGATGGTGTCGTCTCCCTAATTTGCCCACTCAGTAAATCTCACTCATGGCCAAGAAATTGAAATAAACCTTGTTTCCCTGCTGGATAGTGATCCACTGTAACTCTGCTCCTCCTTCCTGTTTAGGATTTCTGTGGCTGAAGTAAAATTCCCTCCATCCATCACTTATCCCAGCTAACCCAAAGTGAAATAAAGTTTTGCTCGTCTTAAAAAAGCATTACAATAATGGGCATTACCAATGCAAACTGAATGATACAGAAGATGTAAGAAGAGACTTTGATCAGTTAATAAAGCTCATGATCTGGATTCATTGTGGCTGCTACACAGATACTTCTGGGTCACTTCTCTCAGTTAGGAACCTTCCTCACCAAACTGACTGTTGGACCACACCCCTGGTTTCATGAGAAATTGTTTCAGCCATGATTTCTCTTCCTGTATTTCAGAGTAAAGACTGAAGTGACAAATGGAAGCATGTTTAAAAAACACAATGTGAGAGAGACGTTGAGGTCCTTAGAAGTTACCCTGGGTTTTTCTGTCACCCTGCTAGATGTTACACACCTTGTTATTGGACTGATTTCTACTGCTGGACTACTCCTGCGGAGAGTAACAATACTCTTACTAATTAGCTCCCTTTCACACCTTTGGGGATATTTATTTTTGTGTTTGCAGCGCTGTGAGCCAGAACAGCGAGAGAAAAATCTGCAGCAGCGACGAGCCGAATGCTTACGTGAATCGCAGCAGCTGCTCATGTGCTACGCTGAATTAGAGGATATCTTTGCTCTGGATTTCTATTTCTACTTTTTCATTTCTATATGATTCTTCTTGCATCTAAACAAAGATGATTCAATTTGCTAAATGTTGATGGCTCTTCGTGCTCAGGTGTAAATGAGACGTAATATTTGCTCTTGGTTTGGTTCTCCTGTACAGAACCTTGCAGTACAACAGAAACCTAAAAACATTATTTGTAGTTGTTATTCTTAGTTGTTCTGCTGCCTAAATACCACAGGGTCTGATTATGAAGTTATTGAGCTGCACATACGTTACGACCTGCTTAAGTTCGAGGTCACAGCGTCTGTAGAGCAGCTGGAACATAATGAAGTCTACAAGGTTAAAGTTTTCTCTTCAGTTATTGTTCTTTCTGCTGCTTGGTTTGATGGATCTGAGAGCTTTTGTTTTTATTATTATTATTATAATTATCATGAATATTTTACTCTCTAGAAGCTTTAAAATAGTGTTTGTGTTTGAAAAAATTGATTTAAGAATTGAACAGAAACATCTGTCCTTCTGAAAATCGCCCAAAGGCACGGAGACAAAGTCAAAGGATGCAACCTGTAACTTTCTCTTCCTTCATGTCAGGACCATCATCCATGATTTATATAAAATGCATATAGCAACAGTAGCACTTTAGTTTGGACTTTATGATTTCTGTAACTGGAAAATATTATTTTGTTTAAAGACAGAAGTGACCGCATAGTTGCAACATCAAAGGGAAATATTAATTAATTAGCATTATATATATTTATTGCTTAAGCGTTTGCACTATAACTTAAGTAGGATTATAACTTTTAAGGAAGGAAAGATTTCAGATATTTAGTTCACTGCTTCAGTTATTTTATATGAAATTAAAACATTTACGTTGGTCAAATATGATGCTCTAAATCAAATAAAAGTTTGAAAATAAATGATGTATTTTTAAATGCTGCAACAAATGTTCACAAAAAGTAACTATAATTAAAACCAGTTAAACAAAATCAAATGTTTGAATCATGCTTAACCAAATGCCAGGCTGCAGAGCTGAACCTAAAGTATACGTAGAAAGATTTCAACATCTGAGCAGTTTTTAATGTTTTTATCACATATAAATGTCACAGCAGTGGGTCCTGGCCCAATGCTTTGTGTTTTTGCTTTTCTTTGACTCTTGTTTTTCTTGCTTTTTGTTCTTCTTATTTATCAGGCTCTCAGTAATCTTAGTTCTCCCTCCCTCAGTGTTCATTTCAGCCTGTGTTTAGTTTCTGTTCCCGTGTCCCACGTTTCATCGTTTCATGTCGAGTCAGCCCTGTCTCTCTGTTTCCTGTGTCTCCCCAGTCAGCCCCGCCTCCCTCGGGCACTCATGTGTGATACAGAGTAATAAACCTGACTACATTTGCTACACTCTCTTTATTACCTGTTACTTTAAAATTCATACACTAATTATGTCTGCCCATCTCTCTAATGTGAAGGTCAAAGGTCAACATCCCAGTGACATAAGAATAATCCCAAAGGGGCAAAGGCAGCGGTTAATTTAGCATAATTAGCATTAAGGGTACAGCAAGGATATACTTTTACCAACCCGTTCTCACTCCCGACGCGTAAAATAATGACGATTTGTCACGTCCCTTAACTTCTCATGCTGACGCCTAAGGTACTCTTCCACGTTTTTATGTGACGCTGTGGGTTGTCAATTCATTCCAATATGAACGCGCTCGCGGCGATCAGAGACGCTTCGAGCAGAGGCTCCAGCCATCCATTTACTCCAATAATAACCCCGTCACGGCGAAACATGACGCCGTGAAGCACAATCTAACTGGAGACCCGGGGACCCTCTCCGCGAACGGGTTTTTCTCCCTAATTTAATGCTTTCTTTTAATGACATCGTTAACGTTTCTCAACAAAAACACGTGAAAGTATCACTGATAATTCAACAATAAAATCGCTTCATGTTGTGGCCATCACACAGTGTTTTCCAAACTGATTCACGATCTGAAAGTGCGCAGATTTAACGTACATAATCCTTTGTTAGGTTTATTATTTTCATTTCACACGTAAAACACATTTATAGATTCATTCACCACTCCTGTTAGTTTTGGATGCTCTTGGCTCCAGCCAATCAGACGCAACCTGTGTAAGCAAAGGCTGACGGGAGAACGGAGAGAACCATTTATAAGAATAAGAAAATGAGGCGGAACTGATTGATTCTAATGCAGGTATGTAAAAAATACATATATTTAACATAATACCTTGATGTGTGTTTCAAAGTTAGTTTTTTCATAAAAGCTTCAAACAAACAGAGGTGACTGATCTCGGAAACGGTGTAATGTATTTAAAAATGGCTACAGCTACCGTCAGCATGCTTGCTAGGTAACGACTACACGTGGCTACTGCAGCATTAGCCATTTAATCCAACGATGATGGATTAAATCTATTACAAACGTTAAAGGACTTGTGTGCTGCAAAATACCCTCACATGGTGCGCAAAGCAGTTTTTGCGCTAAGAGTTCTGCTAGCTCTTTACAAACTGATGATGCTAACGTTAATTGCTAACATTAACCGGAGCGCCAAGACTGAAAATCATTTGAATTGCGTTAGTTATGTGTTTATGTCACTGAGTTCTGCAAAAATCTCTTTCCTCTTTAGCTTGAAAATGAGTGATTCAGAGGATCCCGAGCTGGAGGAAGAGCTTCAGGCTGCTGACGAACTCCTTCAAGATATGCAGGTAACATTTTTAGTGGAAACAGTTGTTAAAGAGGGAACACATATTTTGTACGGAGTAAACGTTATGTTATTTGAATTTTTGTTTAAAGTTTATGTCAAATTAAGTTGGTTAACTTAAGATGTTTGATAATCTTTGCTTTAATCATGGACTGTATTTTAGGTGTTCCCTTTTTTCCTTGTTAATTGCGTAGAATGATGCACAGAGTGAACCTCAGCCAAGACCAGTGCGCTGGAAAACACGTGACAGACAGGGAGCTTTTATTCCTCAAAGACCATCAACCAGTCGAAGTACTAGTTGCATGCCACGTGGTCAGTGTTCACACAACCATTGATTTTATCTCACAACTTGTTTTCACCGAAGAATTTCAGTAAGTAAATATTCTTCATCCCCCCCCCCAGTGTCCAGAGAGCAGCATCAATGTCCACGTGAAGAACCTGGTTATGTTGCCAGTGTCAACCCAACAAAAGGTACTTTACCTTCTTGTATATGTTGTGATTTCTGTTTACTTTTATATTTGTTGTTATAGTTGAGTTATGCAGGGCTTTTGTGCAGTCCTAAGAAACATACTGCCCAGAGTGTTTTTCACTTTGTGGAAGAGTTTCTTCCTTTCTTTATTTTTTTTCTGTTAGTGTGTGGAACTGAGGTGCTTCGTCAGGAGCTCCTTCAGTTGTTGGAGGATGGAGAAGAGGACGCAGCCATGACTTGTGAGACGTCGTCTGAGTCAGCTGCTACTCACTGGGCGATCAGAAATATGGTGTCCTCGCAAAAGTGGAAAGAGGCCAGGCCTTGTCTTATAGACAATATGTTAGCTACTCTGGATCCACAGTCACACCGTGTGTGTCAGTGTGGCAAACAAGTAGTTGTGAGGTGTCTGGACTGCCTGTCTCTTCCATTCCTTTGTGCTGACTGTGATATTGCAGTTCACACACGCGTTGTCCTGCACAACAGAGAGGCAGTAACAGGAGGGTTTTTGCAGCCTTCATCAGAGTTTCACAAGCCAATAGGTACAGTTTTTAAGTCTTATGCATTTCTTGCTATGTATGAGTATGAGTGGGTGCTGTTATTGTATATTTATTGTGTATCAGTTAATTTCTAATTCTTTTTATATATATTGTGTGTTTTAATGTTAGTTCGGCTGTTGCCTGTGCAAAGGCCAGACTGTGTGTGACTGCCCAGCAGGTAACGTTGAGGTTTCACCCGGCGCAATTGTGGCTCTTGTAACCATAAATGGTAAGTTGCCCTTTTGTCACACACTACATACACAATAGATGTGTTTGGAGGTTTTATTGCAAATTGTGCATTGCTATCTTTGTTTTAATTACCCTCGGCCCGCAGTATATGTGGGCACCTGTCAAAGGTCATTTGGATTTACCAGACCGCTTTGAAAACAACATGAAAAAAATGAATGCTTTGAGCCATGACTGAATTTCTCCTGATCCTTTCTAAAGGCCGTTATAACCTTGCACTGCCAGTGGTGAGCTGCACCAGCTGTGGCCTAATGTGGTCCCCCTCAGTTAAGGACATCCTGGGTAGTGGATATTGGCCTGGCACCTTAAATTTCTGCACCCTGTTTTCAATGGATGCCTTTCAGTCTTTCTATGACATTAAGAAGGCTGCACCAGGGATGTCACTTAAGGCATTTGTCAAAATGCTGGATGAACGAACAGCCCATTTTGGAAGGGTGAGTTCCTAAATTTGCCAAGTTTAAGGAAATTGTGCAAATCAATGTTTATGCTGACTGTCCTTGAATATTCTGTTGTATGTCCTCTATGTAAAAGAATGGCCGAATATCAGCTGATGCCTTCAGTAAAAGTTTCTTGGAGTGGAGTGCTGTAAAGTTTGAGGTGGACAGGATGTGCAAGGAGCCATGCTTTAGCTGCCCTGCCTGCACTCCACACATGCTTGCCGTCTCAGTTGATGGAAACCGCAAGCTTTATCGCTTTCAGTCTAATGCAAGGTACATTATGCATTGTGGACATAAGTCAAATATGGATTTGTAGAAAAATGTATTTTAATGTTTCTTTTCAAACAACTGTCACTGTGTTCGTTCAGCACTTCAGAGCAGGGGAACTTTGAAGGTGTCTTCATTGAGAAAGATGAGGAAGTTGCTGAGTTTGTGAAATACATCCAGAGACACACAAATCATGTAAGATACACATATATATTAGTGCTGTTAATCTTGTTAAAATGACGTTAATGCCGTAACCATATACACTTACGTGTGTGTGTGTGTGTGTAGACATATATGGATGGGTCGATATTTTTTTTTTATTTTTCTCTTGGTGTTGTCGTAATACTATTTACTTTACTTTATCTTAATGTGTACTTAATTTTGTCACCATGTGTATTTAAAAAAAACAACATGATTTTTATTTTGTGTTATCAGTGCTGTCCTGGGGAGATCTGAGGTCTTGTGTGACTCGAGGCTAATTCAGCTAATTGTTATGCATTTGTTTTAAAAAGTTTGTCCCTGATAGGGCTTCATCATGTCATGTCTTTTATGTTAAAATCTTTGAGTGTATAGGTCCCGGGGAAAGGGTTGTGCGGATCTTCATCTTGGACTGCAGCAAAGGAGTCGTCCAAAAAGTCCACTGGGAAGTTGGATGAGGAGGGCATGGAAATAGCTGTTTGTCGCCACGGAGTCCTCTTAGCTGCATTGAACATGTTTCGAGGGGAGATCTTTGCTTACCCCCTTTTTCTCCAGAGGAAGTTGGCAGCTAGCATCCCAGGACATATTACGTTCCTTTGCTCCGATGTGGCCTGTAAATATTTCCCCTATTTAACCAAGGTGGCTCAGCAGTGCCCTGAGCTGAGGAACCTCTTGTCAATGCTTCCTCTTCTCTCCGTCATGCATGCAAAGCTCACACTTGGAAATGCGAGGTATACTGCAGCTTGTAGTTTTGGATTAGTTTGAGACATTTTGTTATAAGGTTGAATGAATTCAGCAGTCATGTATTGTGACCTCCTTTCTATAGATCAAATGGGGAGGTGCGTTTCAGGATGGGGCCGGTTCAACAGTTGGAGAAGAGGTGGAACAAGTAAACAGTTTCCTGTCTAGGGCGGCCATCACAACGAAGTACATGTCTAAAGCAGGTGTGTGTCCGTGTCTGAGATTCCACTCAGTCTCCTGCTCATTAATTCTAATTTGTATACTAACTGAAATGCAGGGCGAACAGACATGCTGACCCTCCTGGCTTTGGGGTGGAACAAAAGGAAAGTGGAACAACTGGGCCGCACTTTGAGCCAGTGATATCTAAAGGTCATTTTTTCAACACCCATTTTAATGTGTGTGGTAATGGGGGGAAAACACCAGTACTCTTTTAATGTCAATATGAATGACATTTATGAATGCATTCTTAGATCATAAGGATCCTTAGAGAACAAGTGGAGCCTGAATGCGAGCAGAAATGAGCTGGGTGTGGATGACGACACACTGCAGCAATGGGCTGAAGGTGAGTCTCAATATAATAAGAGATAAGAGATAAGATAAGATAAGATAGAACTTTATTAATCCCTCGGGTGGGTTCCTCTGGGAAATTCGACTTCCAAAAAAAGCACAGCAACGACCAAAGTTACAGTTACAGAACTGTTATATATATATATATATATACACACACACACACACACACACACACACACACACACACACACACACACACACACACACACATATAAATACAGAGACAAATATAAATAAAATATACAAAGGGGATAAATAGAATAAATAGGAATAAAAAATAAAAATACAAGTGAATTGCACATTTCAAGTATTGATTCTATTGCACTGTTGACTATTTACAAAAAGTATTGCACAAGGTATTGTACAGTGAGGTGCAGAGGCACTACAGCTTAGTTGTTCCCCCCTCCTTTGTCCTCCTGTTTCCCCTCCCTCTCCCCTCCAGAGAGGAGTTAAAGAGTCTGATGGCGTGTGGGACAAAGGATGTATAACTCATGTATAACAATAGGACCCACCATGGCCTCATTAAAGAACTTAGAGTTAAGATCTTTCTGACAGTGTCAACAAACAATGAAAAATAAGCCTTGGAAAAGCAAATTTATGGCAGAGTTGTTGCGTTTCATCAAATTGGATAGAACCTGGGTTGAAATAATGTCGTACTAGTTGGTTTTATAAACCTGAACACCAACATACTTGTTATCTCATGATTATCATGAGATAGCAGCACATGAAGGCTCCAGATGTCTTATAATGAATGTCATCAAGTCAGTGATTACAGAGTCCAGTGTAGTTTGGTGACTGTTACTCATCCTGTGCTCTGATTAATATTCCTCTCACTTAGAAAGTGATCAAACTGATGGCAGCCTTGGAGCGTTGCAGGCACGAATAGAGGAGCTTGTCGTCATCATCAGAGTGCGAACACAAAGTCTTTACAGACAAAATGGTACGTCCCAGTTTCTTTGAAACGGACCGTTTGATGCTGAGTTTGTACAGCTTGTGCAGCTACTTTGTAAACAGAATAAAATCAGATCCAGGTTTGTTTGAGCTGGATGTGATTTGTTCCAGCAAACAAATTGATGAGTGTAGATTAAAATGTAACTATATACATTATGTGAAGGTGTGAATTTTTTATGCTTATTTACAGATAGCAACAAGAGGCGACACAGAATTCGCAAGGTCATCTTAGTTGAGAAGAAACGCTTGGCGGCTGCTGTTGACGACTACAACAAGCTCGCTGAACCAACAAAGCAAATCGTATCCAGTGATGCCCTCATGCAGACCGATATTTGGCCCTGGCAGAGCACAAGTGAACGTAAGCTCTTGATTTCTAAATATCCTTTTTAAACAAGCTCCCAGTATCTGAGCAGTAGTTGAATGTTTTGTTCTTGAATCATAATATGCTGCTATGTTTTCCCATCTGATGTTGTTAAACTGTAGCTGCTGCTGACCTCCGGACAAAGAGAAAGGTCTTTGAGAAGGTGATGGCTGTGAGGCGCCTGAGAGAGGAGGAGATGATGCTCTGCAGGGAGATGCAGCATCACTGGACAGTGTTGCGAATGCGTTCTGTGGTGTTGGGGACAATCTCCTCAGACTGTAAGCACTTTATTTATTTATTAATTTTTTGATGAATCGATTGAAAATAAGAGCAGATGCTAAAGTCTTACTGGATCTTTTACCTATATCTAGATTGCTAGCTAACACTGCCTTCTCCCTTTTAAAAAAATGTTTAATTACAGCATCCTAATTCCTTGTGTTTATGAGGTGATGTTTTTTTTTGTTTGTTTTTTTTACTTTTCTCATTTATTTGTTTTGTTCTTTTTACAGCCTCCTTTGTTGGCATGTCGGAGGATGCACAGAAGGGACTCTGTAGCCTGGTTTTAAAAAAACAAAGTGAACTGAAAGCTGAAATGCTCAAAGTAAAGGACGTGTACAAGAGAATCCTCAGCCACCAACCACTCCTGGAAATGGACTCGGAGGAGGAGGAGGACATTCCAGACGATGCCACTGAGAGTGATTTGAGCACTTCTGATGAAGACTGATTGTGTCATCATTGATGTTTTGTTTGGTAAAATAAAAAGTTAATCACATCTCTGTTCAATGTGATTTTTCAACAGACATTTTACATTTTGAGAAGAAAAATGGAATTCCCTTGGTGCAGTTGTTTACCCTGAATCATTATTTCCCATCTAATTTAATGACTAGTGTACATGTTCAGATACGATAACATAATTTAATTTATGGGATGCTTTCTGGGCTGCTCAAATTATCACAAAATTTAAAAGCACCAGGCAGCACACTCACAAGGACATGTTTTGTTCAGTGTTTTGTCGAAGAAATCAACAAGTACAACTGAGATGTTTGCTGTAGTGGTGTGTTTGTTAAGAAGCATGCCAGCACACTGGTGAACTGACAGTCCCAGAATGCACCCGAGCCAGTGACTCGCCCCAGAGCAAATGAAATTGCTTATCTAGAAAGACAACCGTGATCAAAGAAGAAGTAAAAGAGTAGGAAACAAATGGTAAGGGAAGGTACTGTGGGGTAGGAAAGAAAGGCCAGAGCTGTGCAAAATGACCTCCAGCAGGCCACAAATGTGCACGTCTGCTCAAACGGTCAGAAATGGACTCCATGAGGGTGGTATGAGGGCCCGACGTCCACAGGTGGGGTTGTGCTTACAGCCCAACACCGTGCCGGATGTTTGGCATTTGCCAGACAACACAAAGATTGGCAACTTTGCCACTGGCGCCCTGTGCTCCTCACAGATGAAAGCAGGTTCACACTGAGCACTTGTGACAGTCTGGAGACGCCGTGGAGAACCTTCTGCTTCCTGCAACATCCTCCAGCATGAGTTTGGCAGTGGGTCAGTTTTGGTGTGGGGTGGCATTTCTTTGGGGAGCTGCACAGCCCTCCATGTGTTCAGCAGAGGTAGCCTGACTGCCATTAGGTACTGAGATGAGATCCTCAGACCCCTTGTGAGACCATATGCTGGTGCGGTTGGCCCCGGGTTCCTCCTAATGCAAGACAATCCTAGACCTCATGTGGCTGGAGTGTGTCAGCAGTTCCTGCAAGACGAAGGCATTGATGCTGTGGACTGGCCCGCCCATCCCCCAGAACTGAATCCATTTGAGGACATCTGGGACATCACGTCTCGCTCCATCCACCAACTGCACCACAAAATGTCCAGGAGTGGGCAGATGCTTTAGTCCTGGAGTCTGGGAGGAGATCCATCAGGAGAGCATCTGCCACTTCATCAGGAGCATGCCCAGGTGTTGTAGGGAGGTCATACAGGCATGTGGAGGCCACACAGACTAGTGAGCCTCATTTTGACATGTTTTGAGGACATTACATAAAACCAGATTAATGATTCTGTATTGCATTGATCAAGGAACCAACCCAATAGGAGCTAAAGGAATCCTCTTGACATTACTTCACTCAGTAAGTTTATACTATGTTTAATGTGCATTTTCTTCATCAGTTTAGAACATAACATGTTAGCGCTCCCTGGTCCTTTTTGGAGACAGATCCTGAGACAGCAGGCAGCTATGGAGAACTCGTGTCAGCTGTGGTAATTAAGGAATACTTTGATTTAATATTGATTTCATGACAACTATCCTCTGGCACATATTCCTGGATATATACAATGACATAAGTAAACTCCCATTTTAGAATCATTGCCTTCTTTGATCTGACTTATTGCCTCAGACTTTGGCCCCGTGTCCCCAAAACTACAGAGAATCCATGACACTGGGTAAGAGGCCTTGATCATGTTATAAGTGAGAGAGTTTGGTGTAACAGTGGTTGAACATGCCAAATCAATCCACAACATACTGCCATTCCCCAGCTGTAACCTGCATATGCATCTAACCAAAATCCAGTACCACAGCCACATGATAGACGTACAGATGAGGTTAAAGGGCTGTCTCATTTTGCCAGATAGCTTCATCCCAAAAAAGATCAACATTCTTCAAAAACAAAAGTTTGTGAATATTTGCTTTTTTGCCAGGCCTAAACCAACCTGTTAAACTTATCAAATTATTGTCATAGATACGAACCTATTGATTGAAACAGAATAATCCATTCAAGCCTCCATCATCATCCACGATCACTGTTACTGTTCAGATTATTTTATCTCTGTTTTCCTCTAGAATGTTTTGAAAATCAGCATTTGATCAACAGACTTTTTAAAAGTTTATTTTGATCCTATTGTTTACGTGTGTAATTGCATTTTTATTGAAATTATGACAGGAAAACCCTCAATCAAATTGTATCTTTGATATCTAATAATAATATTAACCATAATGTTACATATGTAATATGTACACAATAATATTGTGCAAACAAACAAGAAAAATAGCAAAAAATGTCAATTTTTTTAATACCCTGTATATAAAAACCACATATGACCACAACTCCAAATGTGCAATTGTCACTGCATCTAAACATGACATATTACAAAAAGGTAGAAACATATAATATACAATATGTTCTGAAGCTGGTACTGGTGCAGTTAACTTTGCTTTAGGCTCCCATACACAGTAGGTGTTACTTACTATACGTGCAGTGCAGTATTACTTTACCTTGTAATATGTTATAATAAGCAAGTCACTTCTATATTTATGAGCATGTAGACAATAATGTTGGCTGATATGTAAAACTATGAGATGTCGAGTGCAGGGAAGATATTATTGATCGATCAGATTCATGAATATGTTAGGTACTTAAGCCACAATTAGAGAGTGAAACAGAGACACTGGTTGAAATGTATAGTAAATATTTTATTTTGAACTTTTATGCTGAACTGCAAGCTGTGAACTGTGCGATCTCTGCCACCTGTGGTGCCTGGTTTACTGTGTGTAAAACTGCGCAGGTTCCCATGTGTCATCCCACACTTTGCCACTGTCAGGAGAAAAACATAACAAACAACAACCACACACAAAATAGGACAATTTAGGTTGTGACATATGACAATTTTTTAGGATGAAATATCTTCTATATTCATGTCATGCTTTATACACCTTCATTGTAATATAAATTAATCAAATCAAGTCAGAGAGTATTAATATATGAAGCAGACGTCAAGCAGGACCACAGCAGCAGCCACGATCCATCGGAACCTGCTGGATGAGAGAGCACAGAAACTCCAGGGAAGAAGTTTAGTTAGTAACATGCATGAACTGCATTACTGAGACATGTATGTTTACAGATGGTGGTGAGGAAGAGGGGGAGAGTTTTCAGTAAAAGGAGACGTGACTGCATCTTCAACCAATACTGAGCCTGCATAACCCTGAAAGAGACAGAGAGAGAGGGGGGGGACACTAACCCCCAGCAGTCTGGTCCTATTACAGCATAACTAAGGGCTGAGCTGAACCAGCCCTAACTATAAGCTCTATAAAGAAGTAAAGTCTTATGCCTACTCTTAAAAGTGTTGACCATGTCCACCTCCAAAACTCATAATGGACTTTGGAGGTGGACAGCTATCAAGCTCCTCACAGAAGAGGAGCTCGATAGCTAAAAGCTCCCAATTTACTTTAGTCCAAATACATGAATTCAAATTGAAGTGATAACTATTTATCAACAATATGAATGTCTGTTCCCGTCCAACAAAGTTGTTACTACATACCATGTTGAGCAAGGCTTCCACTTGACTTTAACTTCTTCTTTTTCCTGAAAAACATGATATAAACAAACAATTAATTAAGAAAGACATGCAAGTTGCATACAAAAAGGAGCTTATAAACATTTGTGTACTATTGAATGGCTCAATATATTATACAATTAGTTTACAAAAACATAAGAACCACTACAATGCTTGTACTGCCAGCATCGAGTGCATGTCAGCAAAGCAACACTGCTTACATTGTGGCTCACAAGCAAAACTAACTGAAGCAGATGTTACTGAATGGGAAGGAGCACCTCCACATCAATCACTCCTTCTGAGCATGATGTCAGGAGGACTTTAAAGAACGTAAACATCAGGAAGGCAGCACGACCAGGTCGTATCAGGTGGTCTGTTCTTATTTAATGTCCTATTTGGAGCGAAATCCTGACTCAGTGGCTGAATTAGTGAAGATTCATCAAATACAAAAGCTTATGGATAGTCAGTCAGGCACAGTTCAAATCCGGGAAGTCCAAAGACGCAAACAAATCTGCACAACAGCAGGCTAAATTACTTACATTTACAACTCTCCTGTCTACTATCTCTTCATATTTGAAAATCTTCTGTGTATGGTGTTTTCGGCATTCTGAAAAATAACAAATGAAATATTTACATGAGTTCTGTAAAACTGGAAAAAATGCAAAAATTAAGAAAAAGAAATCTTAACAAACTTAACGAACCTGTCATGTGTTTCGTACATTTACAATACCATAACGTCTAACCTTTCCTTGTCCTTTTTTTGTTTGGGACATCCGAGGTGTACACCGTAGAAATTGAGGGAGATGTAGGATGTGGAGATGGAGAGGAGGATGCAGGAGGAAGCAGAGATGAAGAGGAGGATGCAGGAGGAAGCAGAGATGAAGAGGAGGATGCAGGAGGCTGACAGAGGGAAGATGTTGGTACAGGCTCTAAATGAAGAATAAATTCCTCGTTTAGAGCCTCTGGGTCTGGGACTGGTCCAGCATCGACACTGTCAGCAGAGGATGGTCCAGCTGCTGGTGTAGAACGTTTAGCAGGAGGTGAAGCTTGTAATTCTGAAAAATTTTAAATATTAAACATTCATTAAAATGGGTTGAAAAAATGTACAGTACACATAAACACATAATAAGTAGTGATTTGCATGTTTTCAGTTAAGTTTTACTAAAGATACAACTGGTAAATATTGGCATCAAATAAGTCATCTCGCACACTCACTGACCCAAATCATTCAGTACAAGTGCCCTCGGGGGTAGTGTGACATCTGTAGTGCTTTTCTACATTGTACATTAATAAATTAATGAGTGTGACTATAAATCCAGATAGATAATGACTTTTTCCTCTGATGACACTACTTTCCTGACTTTGTAGTGCATAACATTTGACACTTCAAGCTAGTACTGTGACTTAGGAGTTTTGTACAATGGTGATGCTAACTACCTCAGGGAGGTAATCAGGTGACCTCTTAAGAAGTATATAAGTTATTTAAGAATCTTGGTGTTCATATTGGTAACATTATAACATTTGTTATACTAGAAAGTCTCGAAGAGAATTATCAGGTCTGGTTTTTGTGAAGATTTTTAAAATTACATTTGTATATACATGAGTGTGAAAGACCATACTATACACACACACATACAAAATTGTTCAGGTGGGTAACACCAGAGGTTCAGTATGGCTAGCTTTGGTGATGTGACCGACACATGGGGAGGTAATAAGGCAGATATAACACTATTTTCATGTTAGCAACAGGACACGTAGGGCAGCTGTCACCTCACAGCAAGAAGGTTACTGGTCTGAAACTTGGCTGAATAATAGAATAGAACAGAACAGAATAGAGTAAGTAGAACAGAATAGCTGGTGACTGTTAACTATCCTCATCCTCACCATCTTGTTTGTCTCTATGTACCCCGTGATGATCTGCCTACTTATCTAGGGTGTACCATGAGTATCACCCAAAGACAGCTAGGATAGGCTACCTGATAAGGACACCTGGTTACAGATAATGGACAAAGCATATCTTACTTCTCAGAAGGTGTTCATAAAGCTTCCTCATCTTCATGAGGATGTCACGTGCAGCACCTTCCGCTGGTTCGATCTGAGTGATCACGTCCCCTACTATACGGCCCTTACGGTCAAACTGTCCAAGAAACAGAATTGGTTGGTAGCCCAGGGCATGTAGCTTTGAAACCTGCAAGAACAACAAAGAAAAACATGCAGCCAGTCTTTCATGTAAGCAAACGGATGTATAACAAACCTTTAAGTTTCACATCTTTGTTGTTTTATTGTTGTCGATAGTTAAAAAGTATTTATGGTGACCAAACCTGTAAATGTATGATAAAATCCATCTTGAAATGTTTTGTCTCTCAGTTAATAGCCGATTAAATTAAAAATCAGAAGTAGCTTAAATAAAAATAGTTTTTAACAAGTTTTTTCTAGTTGGATGTCTTTAGTGTGATGATGTTATTCTGATGTGAATAACTTTTTTATTTATGCTCTTTTATAAATTAATATTTTATGTGTATATACATGTCTTGTTAGTTTCTTACTTCATGATATACAAGAAAACATTGACAACTGTGATTAATAAAGAATTGTCTAGCAGACCAACCACTTATTAGATCAGAACTTTTAAACTTACTGACAACTGGGCTGAATTAACCACCCTGCTCGCATTTCTGTTGTTTTTAACAGAGGCAGCCCAGTTACTGTTTTTAAACTGTTCTTGTTTCTTTTTCAATCCCTCCTTTAGGTTCAGGCTGCCCAGGCATCCACTGCATGTCTTCCTGTTGCAGGTGTTTGGGGCCTGACAGGAAGGGCATGGTTTGGTTTTTGGCTTTGTCATTTCTGCAAATGAAAATGGAACATGTAGGGATTATTTCAGGTCTGTTTTGGTGAAACGATTACAAAAATAATTTATGACCAAAGAAATAACTTATGTTACGAGGCAGTATTACACCATATTTAGAAAAAAAATCAATTACGAGATTAAAGTCGTTAATATTGAGTTAATTACGTGAATAGGGTTAAAAAAAAACCCTGAATTGATTACAGAAAAGATACATTGCTAAAATAGAGCAGTACTAACATTAGCTGGGTGGCCAAGCAAGTGTCTTACACATGAGAATACATCACAAAAAAAATGAAATAAACTTTTGCAGAAGTAGTTCTCTTGGTACACAGACTGCTCTGTGAAAACATTTCAAGTTTAATATCAGTTTAATATCACTGAAATTAATATTTCAGTGAACATGCAAATTACCCACAGTTTATCACAACTTACTTAGCTAGGATCTGCCTCGTGTCCAGTCGAAAACTTCGCTGCAGGACCGTGAGTTGAAAGATACATTTACTGCGACTCCCAAGATGCATTGCAGTAAAAACCATCCAATCGCCTTGCTTAAGATCTGTTGACGTGTCGCTAAAGGCGCGCTGTAGATAAATATTGCAATTTGTAAAAAATAAAATACTAAAATTTGCAATTTTTAATTACATAATTAAACACTGGGCCAGTTTAATTTCGTATTATCGCTGGTTATTATTTTAGAGTAAATAAAGGAATAACGGGTAGCACCAAGCTGTTGTTATCTTCATTCCCATAGCGACGGCGGTCGAGGATTATGGGTAGTGTGCAGTTACGGGATTAGTGCGTCTGCGTAAATTGGTCTGATTGGCTGGAGCCGAGCGCATCCAAAACTAGCAGGAGTGGTGAATGAATCTATAAATGTGTTTTACGTGTGAAATGAAAATAATAAACCTAACAAAGGATTATGTACGTTAAATCTGAGCACTTTCAGATCGTGAATCAGTTTGGAAAACACTGTGTGATGGCCACAACATGAAGCCATTTTATTGTTGAATTATCAGTGATACTTTCACGTGTTTTTGTTGAGAAATGTTAACGATGTCATTAAAAGAAAGCATTAAATTAGGGAGAAAAACCCGTTCGCGGAGAGGGTCCCCGGGTCTCCAGTTAGATTGTGCTTCACGGCGTCATGTTTCGCCGTGACGGGGTTATTATTGGAATAAATGGATGGCTGGAGCCTCTGCTCGAAGCGTCTCTGATCGCCGCGAGCGCGTTCATATTGGAATGAATTGACAACCCACAGCGTCACATAAAAAGGTGGAAGGGTACCTTAGGCGTCAGCATGAGAAGTTAAGGGACGTGACAAATCGTCATTATTTTACGCGTCGGGAGTGAGAACGGGTTGGTAAAAGTATATCCTTGCTGTACCCTTAATGCTAATTATGCTAAATTAACCGCTGCCTTTGCCCCTTTGGGATTATTCTTATGTCACTGGGATGTTGACCTTTGACCTTCACATTAGAGAGATGGGCAGACATAATTAGTGTATGAATTTTAAAGTAACAGGTGATAAAGAGAGTGTAGCAAATGTAGTCAGGTTTATTACTCTGTATCACACATGAGTGCCCGAGGGAGGCGGGGCTGACTGGGGAGACACAGGAAACAGAGAGACAGGGCTGACTCGACATGAAACGATGAAACGTGGGACACGGGAACAGAAACTAAACACAGGCTGAAATGAACACTGAGGGAGGGAGAACTAAGATTACTGAGAGCCTGATAAATAAGAAGAACAAAAAGCAAGAAAAACAAGAGTCAAAGAAAAGCAAAAACACAAAGCATTGGGCCAGGACCCACTGCTGTGACATTTATATGTGATAAAAACATTAAAAACTGCTCACATGTTGAAATCTTTCTACGTATACTTTAGGTTCAGCTCTCCAGCCTGGCATTTGGTTAAGCATGATTCAAACATTTGATTTTGTTTAACTGGTTTTAATTATAGTTACTTTTTGTGAACATTTGTTGCAGCATTTAAAAATACATCATTTATTTTCAAACTTTTATTGGATTTAGAGCATCATATTTGACCAACGTAAATGTTTTAATTTCATATAAAATAACTGAAGCAGTGAACTAAATATCTGAAATCTTTCCTTCCTTAAAAGTTATAATCCTACTTAAGTTATAGTGCAAACGCTTAAGCAACAAATATACTTGATGCTAATTAATTAATATTTCCCTTTGATGTTGCAACTATGCGGTCACTTCTGTCTTTAAACAAAATAATATTTTCCAGTTACAGAAATCATAAAGTCCAAACTAAAGTGCTACTGTTGCTATATGCATTTTATATAAATCATGGATGATGGTCCTGACATGAAGGAAGAGAAAGTTACAGGTTGCATCCTTTGACTTTGTCTCCGTGCCTTTGGGCGATTTTCAGAAGGACAGATGTTTCTGTTCAATTCTTAAATCAATTTTTTCAAACACAAACACTATTTTAAAGCTTCTAGAGAGTAAAATATTCATGATAATTATAATAATAATAATAAAAACAAAAGCTCTCAGATCCATCAAACCAAGCAGCAGAAAGAACAATAACTGAAGAGAAAACTTTAACCTTGTAGACTTCATTATGTTCCAGCTGCTCTACAGACGCTGTGACCTCGAACTTAAGCAGGTCGTAAAGTATGTGCAGCTCAATAACTTCATAATCAGACCCTGTGGTATTTAGGCAGCAGAACAACTAAGAATAACAACTACAAATAATGTTTTTAGGTTTCTGTTGTACTGCAAGGTTCTGTACAGGAGAACCAAACCAAGAGCAAATATTACGTCTCATTTACACCTGAGCACGAAGAGCCATCAACATTTAGCAAATTGAATCATCTTTGTTTAGATGCAAGAAGAATCATATAGAAATGAAAAAGTAGAAATAGAAATCCAGAGCAAAGATATCCTCTAATTCAGCGTAGCACATGTGCAGCTGCTGCGATTCACGTAAGCATTCGGCTCGTCGCTGCTGCAGATTTTTCTCTCGCTGTTCTGGCTCACAGCGCTGCAAACACAAAAATAAATATCCCCAAAGGTGTGAAAGGGAGCTAATTAGTAAGAGTATTGTTACTCTCCGCAGGAGTAGTCCAGCAGTAGAAACCAGTCCAATAACAAGGTGTGTAACATCTAGCAGGGTGACAGAAAAACCCAGGGTAACTTCTAAGGACCTCAACGTCTCTCTCACATTGTGTTTTTTAAACATGCTTCCATTTGTCACTTCAGTCTTTACTCTGAAATACAGGAAGAGAAATCATGGCTGAAACAATTTCTCATGAAACCAGGGGTGTGGTCCAACAGTCAGTTTGGTGAGGAAGGTTCCTAACTGAGAGAAGTGACCCAGAAGTATCTGTGTAGCAGCCACAATGAATCCAGATCATGAGCTGATCCGTGACTGCCTTTGTACAACTTTTACAAAGTGACTGCAAACATTGTGGAAGGATTCATAGCGTTTGATTGCTTGTGTGAATGTATTAAACAGGAAACCAGGAGCTGCAGAAACCCAGTAATGCTGGGTTTCTGCAGCTGCGTGTGCGTTTATTATTATGGCTCCAGGTTACATTTCAGGTCTTCTCAGCCCACACCGCCCCACTCGAACTCTGCGCTCCTCCAGTCAGATGCTGTCATTAGTTCCACGCTCCCAGTTCAAATCTAGAGGTGACAGCTTTCTCCATTGCTGTCGTCCCCCTTTCATGAAATCCTCTTCATCCTTGGAAGTCTTCAAATCCAATCTGAAGCCCCTCCTATTTTCCAAGGATCTCTCTGACACCTCTGTTATTGTGTTTCAGCTATTCTGCTCTTTTATCTCATTGGATGATGTTTGCATGTGTAGACACGTGTACGTGTAGTTTAAGTTCACATATGTGTGCTTGAGTGTGAATGTGTACATTTTTGTATATGGATGTGCATATTTGCATGTACACATATTTTTTTACAAACATATACGGATGTCTCACTGTTTCTATGATGTTTTCATCTTATCTATTTTAATTCTTTTCACCATATCATCCCTCTGTTCAGCACTTTGGCCGACACTTGATGTCTTTTAAATGTGCTATATAAATAAAGATGACTTATATTTGCATCCGTGTGTCAGAGTGTGTGTTCTTACCTTTAATTTAGGACACGCACACACAGCATAGAGTGAACAGGGACTATTATTGTCCCACAAGGAGCAACAGGACAATTGACCTACTGTATGCTAATGTGAGAGATGCATACAGAGCCACCCCCCTCCCCCCACTAGGGAAGTCAGACCACAACCTGGTTTACCTACAGCCACAATACACACCCCTCGTCCAAAGGCAGCCTGTCACAACTCGCTCCATCCGGAGATGGACCCCAGAAAAGGAGGATGCTCTGAGAGACTGCTATGACACCACAGACTGGGATGTGCTCCTGAGCCCACATGGTGAGGACATAGAGGGGGCGACACACTGTCTTACAGACTACCTCAACTTTTGTGTGGACACAGTCGCCCCTGCTAAGACGGTACGGTGTTATCCTAATAACAAACCGTGGGTAACACAGGAAGTCAAAGCTGTCCTCAACATGAAGAAGAAGGCTTTCAGGAGCAAAGTGAAGGAGGAGATGAAAGCAGCACAGCGGGAGGTGAAACGCTGCCTGAGGGAAGCAAAGGACACCTACAGGAGGAAGGTGGAGCAGAAGTTGGAGAGGAACAATATGAGGGAGGTCTGGAATGGTGTGAAAACCATCACAGGCCACAACACCAAGAAAAGCACAGTGGGGGGGACTGTGGAGAAGGCAAACGAACTCAACAACTTCTTCAACAGGTTTGACCAGCCCACAACCCCCCCACCCTCACCCTCACTACAGAGTCTTCTCCCCACTCTCCTGCCTCCCTCGCTTCCCCCCCTTCCTGACACCATGACACCCCCCTCCTCCAATCAGCAGCAAGACATCTCCCCCCCTCCCCTCCTCCCAAACATCTCCCAGTGTCACAGTGGATCAGGTCAGGAGGCAACTGAGGAAGCTTCGCCCCAGAAAGGCAGCAGGCCCAGACAAGGTGTGTCCTAGGATGCTAAAGGCGTGTGCTGCTGAACTTGGGGAGCCGCTACAACGAGTCTTCAACCTCAGTCTGCGACTGGGGAGAGTGCCCGCCCTATGGAAGACATCCTGCATCGTCCCGGTCCCTAAAAGGAACCGGCCCAATGAGCTGAATGACTTCCGACCGGTGGCACTGACGTCACATCTTATGAAGACTCTAGAGCGGCTCTTCCTCAACCTCCTCCGACCACAGGTACAACATGCCCAGGACCCACTACAGTTTGCATACAAGGCGGGTGTCGGAGTGGAGGATGCCATCCTGTACCTCCTACACAGAGCCCACTCACACCTGGATGGGGGAAAAGGCACGGTCAGGATCCTGTTTCTTGACTTTTCCAGTGCCTTTAATACCATCCGGCCCTGTATGCTTCAGGAAAAACTGAACAGGATGGAGGTGGACCCCTGCCTGGTGGCTTGGATCTCCGACTACCTCACCGACAGACCACAGTATGTCAGGCTGAAGGACATCACGTCTGACACAGTGGTCAGCAGCACAGGAGCACCACAGTGAACTGTGCTGTCCCCCCTTCTCTTCACCCTGTACACCTCTGACTTCTGCTACAACTCTGAATTATGCCATATTCAGAAGTTTGCAGATGACACGGCCATCATGGGGTGTATCTGGGATGATCAGGAAGAGGAGTACAGAAGTCTGGTGAGGAACTTTGTCGCATGGAGTCACACAAACCACCTGCAACTCAACACCTCAAAGACTAAGGAACTGGTTGTGGACTTCGGGAGGTCCAGAGAAGGTCCACTGCCGGTTCAGATAGAGGGGGAGGAGGTGGAGGTGGTCAACAAGTACAAGTACCTCGGGCTGTGGGTGGACAATAAACTGGACTGGTCATGCAACACAGAGCACCTGTATAAAAAAGCCCAAAGCCGACTGTACTTCCTCAGGAGGCTGAGGTCTTTTAACATCTGCAGGAAGCTCCTGAGGATGTTTTACCAGTCGGTGGTTGCTGGAGTACTTTTCTATGCTGTGGTGTGCTGGGGGAGCAGCACAGCAAAGAGGGACTCATCCAGGCTGGAGAAACTGATCAGGAGGGCTAGCTCTGTGGTCGGCATGAAGCTGGACACTCTGGTGACAGTGGCAGAGAAAAGGACATTAAAGAAACTGATGGACATTATGGACAATGCTGGGCATCCTCTGCACACGGCCATAAACAACCAGAAGAGTCTGTTCAGTGACAGGTTGCTTCTCCCAAAGACAAGAACTAACAGACTTAATAACTCCTTTGTCCCACACGCCATCAGACTGTTTAACTCCTCTCTGGAGGGGAGAGGGAGGGGAAACAGGAGGACAAAGGAGGGGGGAACAACTAAGCTGTAGTGCCTCTTCACCTCACTGTACAATACCTTGTGCAATACTTTTTGTAAATAGTCAACAGTGCAATAGACTCAATACTTGAAATGTGCAATTCACTTGTATTTTTATTTTTATTCCTATTTATTCTATTTATCCCCTTTGTATATTTTATTTATATTTGTCTCTGTATTTATATATGTGTGTGTGTGTGTGTGTGTGTGTGTGTGTATGTATATATATATATAACAGTTCTGTAACTGTAACTTCGGTCGTTGCTGTGCTTTTTTTGGAAGTCGAATTTCCCAGAGGAACCCACCCGAGGGATTAATAAAGTTCTATCTTATCTTATCTTATCTTATCTTATCTTATCTTATCTTATCTTATCTTATCTTATCTTATCTTATCTTATCTTATCTTATATTATCTTATCTTATCTTATCTTATTAAGCGTGTGGCCTGTGTGTATCTATGCCAGTGAAACTGGATCTGCTCATTTTGAATATTGAAAAATATTGTGACTTAAGAGAAACATAATAACTAAAACAGAGCAGAAACACGACAATTCAGCAGAAAAGTAACAACTTAAGCAGAAATATTGGAAAATGAGCAGCTGAAAAAAGCTGAATAAGGTGACGTTCACTCAAAACTACTTGTTGTTCAACTGTGAAAAACTGGCAGAAATGTTAAAAACACACGAAAGAACAGCCAGCAGATACACACAATTAGAAATATGAGCACATATGGAAACACAAATGCACAGAGACACACAGGATGTCAGTCAACCACTCTGAATATTCAATTTGAATCTTCCTGGTTTTATGGATTCCTGTCAAACGACTGGCCATAATTTCCTAACCGTAGGGGCTGGAGCGGTCATTCTTAGACCATTCTGTTCAGAGGAGATGGGGGAATCTTCAAGTGTTGATAGTTCATAATTAAAATATAAATTATTAAAGATATATGGCTTATAATGCACCATAACTGAGTAGAGTTGAACTGCCTTGACTTGCCCTCAAACAACGGTTTGTAAGTCTAAATCTATTTGAAGCATCGATATCATTCTTTCACTGTCACATACAGCAGGCTTTGGTGAACAGTTAAGGCAATATTTTCCGGTCTCAGGCACATTTCATACACTGTGCTCTGCAGACAGGCACACGGACCTTTCAGGTCTACAAAAAGTTTCAAATGAAAAGCTCACAGGTGTGTTTTTATTAACTCAGTGTTGCAGAATCACAGTGATTCATTAAAAACGTCTGCAGAAGTTGCAAACTTATGATTCATGTCATAAGTTATGATACACTGCTCTCCCCTGCATAAGCTGTTTTTATAGTATCAGCATTGGTATCAGCAATACTGGCCATACATTTACTTGGTATCACATCTATACCACAATCTGCAGTACTGCACACACTAAGATCACAGTGGACAGGTTCTGTCTCTCAGCTATGCTGGGAACGTCTGTGTTTCCCGGGATCAGCTGTTGCAGATTGTTGGTGCATGGAGGGCTGGGGCCTCTTCTGCCCCCCCTAACGGAGACCACGTAGGTAGTCGGAGGCTGTAAGACAGCGGCTCTCTGGAGAAATCTGATATCTCAGGAGGATGACAGGATTCAACCAGAGAAGCTGCTTCATTATAAACGAGTCTGTGGTTTATAACTGAAAGCTATGATACACATAAACAGCCGTCCACGCACTTAAGTAGTGAGTGAGTATTCACTCCAGTGATGAGCTGTGAGAAAGAAACTGCACACACAGCGAGCGGGCGACCATAAGATTATTATTGCCAAGCAAGAACCTGCAGCTCGAGCAGGCTGAAGAAATCCTTTAATGCTGATGCAGGCTTCACAGTGTAGAAACGAGAACTCTAAGAAACAAAAGAGCAGAAGTCATGTATGAAACACAACACAGTTAACATGTGAAGCACTTAAAAGAAAACACAAATAAAACACTTCCAGTGAGGCGTGGCGATTTAAACATTGCCTGTACTGCTCAGCAGTTGTAATGGCATCAAGAATATCTGCACATAGTTCATAATTACAATTAGAATGAACATTTCTTTCACTAAACTCAAAGTCACTCATTATAGAGCGACATCACTATTTTAACGCAGATGCTCTGATGTAGTAGGTCCAAATACAGGATGGTGGGTCACCCACCCTCCTGCTCCAACATGGTAGGAAAATTATACGGTAGAAAATGTTTATATTCATAACAATGTGAATTTTCTGCTTTAAATACTTTTATATATGTTTTTAAAATGGTCCCTCCACCCACTTTTAGTCCTTTTTCAGACATTGAAATCGGAGGAAATGTTCCAAAAATGTGCTGATTTGAAAGTGAATGATGCCGATCTTTGTTGCCATAGCACAGATTTGTCTGAGACATCATCGAGTGTCAGCCTGTGCCTCTAAGGAGCGTCCAGCGTCCTGTTCATTGTCCATTTCTATCATAATGCACGCACTGGGGTTAAATATTGAATAACAATGTTCTTCCCACAGAGTTCAGACTCAATACTGTTAATAACAGACAATCATAGGGTCCTGCTGTCCACACTGTTATAGTTCTTACAGAAATACAGGCTGAAACATACAGACAGGAGCAGCTAAGAGAAGAAGAAATGTGCTGAAACTGTCAGAAAGGAGATTTATTTGTTTCCACTTTACATGTGAGCAGCACAGCAAACACAGTGAAGCCAGTTAACCTCAAAGTGCACCAGTCACAGTGGACACAGAACAAAGCATCGACTTTCATTACCATCAAACTTTGTTGTGATTTAACATTTACTTCAGCCTCCTTTAAATTTGATTCATGTGACATCAGGACAACATTCCAGGGAGAAGCGATCGAGCGGCGTCCCCCCGGTGTTTTATCCCACATCTCGTACTCAATGTTTCTTTCAGCCCAGAAAAGTTCATGTGATCATCGAACATTTAAGCGTCAGCATCAAAATAAAAAAGAGCCAGATTTCAACAAACTCCTAAGAATTTCAGGGACCTGTACAACCGTCACAATTTCAGTAAGAATCTTTCATGGTTTCATCAAATATGCTAAAGTCAGTCCAACATAAACTGGTCAGTTCTGAGGAAGCTCTGTGATTTCATATGGAATGGCTCGGGCTCGAGTATCACATCCAAGGTTGTGCCAGACGCGGATGCGCGAGCAGCTCAGTGCGCACTCGCAGAGCAGATTCTCCACACGGAGCGGACATACCCGGACTCTCTCATCATTGCTCTTGGGGACTTTAACAAAGCCAATCTGAGCCATGAGCTTCCGAAATACAAACAGTATATTAAATGCCCGACCAGAGAGGAGAGGACATTGGATCACTGCTACAGCACGATCAGCGGGGCCTATCGTGCGGTGCCCCGCGCTTCACTCGGACTTTCTGATCACGTCATGATCCACCTAATCCCCGCGTACAGACAGAGGCTGAAGCTCTCCAAACCTGTCGTGAGGACCAAAAAACTGTGGAGCAACGAGGCTGTGGAGGAGCTTCGCACGTGTTTGGAGACCACAGACTGGGACACTTTGAAGGCTGCTTCTAACAGCTTGGATGAGTTTACAGACACTGTCACCTCCTATATCCACTTCTGTGAGGACAGCATTGTGCCATCACGCACCAGGGTGAGTTATAACAATGACAAACCCTGGTTTACCCCTAAACTCAAAAAGCTGTGGCTGGAAAAGAGTAAGGCGTTCAGAAGCGGAGACAGGGACTGCTACAGAGAGGCCAAGTACAAGTTCACTAAGGAAGTGGACATTGCCAAACATCAGCACTCTGAGAAGATGCAGCAGCAGATATCAGAGAATGACTCGGCCTCTGTGTGGAAAGGTTTTAGGAATATCACCAACTACAAGCCTAAAACCCCCCACTCCACTGACGACTTGCTCTTGGCCAACACCCTTAACGACTTCTACTGTCGTTTTGACGAGCCATCAGGCAGCCTTCACACCTCCAACGGCCCCAACAATAGAGACACTTTGGACACTAATTCCCCCACCTCTCCCCCCTCCATAGAGCCATCACCACCTTCAAACTGTTCACCTACAACACCCGCCCCCTCACCCCACACAAAAGAGGATTTCACACCACCTCCTCCGACCACAACTCTTCATATTCATGAAGCAGATGTGAGGAAGCAGTTTAAGAATCTGAATGCTCGGAAAGCTCCCGGCCCAGACGGCGTGTCTCCTGCCACCCTCAGACACTGTGCAAACGAGCTGGCCCCAGTGTTTTCTGGCATCTTCAACTCCTCACTGCAGGCATGTCATGTGCCTGCCTGCTTCAAGTCCTCTACCATAATCCCTGTCCCCAAGAAACCTAGGATCACTGGACTAAATGACTACAGACCCGTGGCTCTGACATCTGTGGTCATGAAGTCATTTGAGCGCCTAGTTCTCTCCCATCTCAAGACCCTCACGGCCCCCCTCCTGGACCCCCTGCAGTTTGCATATAGAGCCAACAGGTCTGTAGACGACGCCATCAACATGGCCCTACACTTCATCCTGCAGCATCTGGACTCCCCAGGAACCTACGCCAGGATCCTGTTTGTGGACTTCAGCTCTGCCTTCAACACCATCCTTCCAGACCATCTCCGAGGCAAGCTTTCCCAGATGAATGTGCCTGATCCCATCTGCCGGTGGATCACTGACTTCCTGACGGACAGGAAGCAGCACGTGAGGCTGGGGAAGAATGTCTCGGACTCCCGGACCATCAGCACCGGCTCCCCTCAGGGCTGTGTTCTTTCTCCTCTGCTCTTCTCCCTGTACACCAACTGCTGCACCTCCACCCACCAGTCTGTCAAGCTAATCAAGTTTGCAGATGACACCACCGTTATTGGACTCATCTCGGACGGGGACGAGTCTGCCTACAGGAGAGAGGTTGAACGTCTGGTGTCCTGGTGCAGCCACAACAACCTGGTGCTGAATGCCCAGAAGACAGTGGAGATTATTGTGGACTTCAGGAAGCACACAGCCCCACTCCCCCCCATCATCCTGACTGACACCCCCATCACCTCTGTGGACTCATTCCGCTTCCTGGGTACCACCATCACCCAGGACCTGAAGTGGGAGCCCACCATCACCTCCGTCATCAAGAAAGCCCAGCAGAGGATGTACTTCCTGAGGCAGCTGAAGAAATTCAACCTGCCAACACGGACGATGATGCAGTTCTACACTGCAATCATCGAGTCCATCCTCACCTCCTCCATCACCGTGTGGTACGCTGGAGCCACTATCAGGGACAAACAGAGACTGCAGCGTGTTGTGCGCTCTGCTGAGAAGGTGATTGGCTGCAGACTCCCATCTCTGCAGGACCTGTACACCTCCAGGACACTGCGGCGTGCAGCCCGGATCTCAGCTGACCCTTCCCACCCTGGACACAGTCTGTTTGACCTGCTCCCCTCAGGCAGGAGGCTCCGGTCCATTCGCACCAGAACCTCTCGCCACAAGAACAGTTTCTTCCCCTCTGCTGTTGGACACATGAACAATAACCACATGACTGTCCCCGCCACTCACACATGACCCTACGCTGTGTCACTGCATCATTTCATGTCTGGCACTGATCACCACCTGCACTCATGTATATATCCTTCTACGTAGCACTCTTAATTCTTATTCTCATGTATATATCTAATGTATATGTCATGCACATATCTTTCTTTCTACATAGCACTTTAATTCTTATTGTTTGCACTGAAGCACCGCAGCAATTTCCTAATGTTGTAAACCTCAACATCTGGCAATAAACCCATTCTGATTCTGATTCTGATTCTGATTCTGAAGAGAAGTGGAAAACAGCAGGACACCTGCAGCCTGGTGATACAGGAGCAATAAAAGCTGCACACAGTGCTATCAATGATCACCAGCAGTTATCAAACTGAAGCTAGACACCCGGATGTTTCTTTCACAGCACATAACAACATTTTAAACTGCTACAGTTTCAGTTATGCACGGCGAGGTTTGTCGCACACCTAGATCACACACGCTTATACAAACAGGAAGAGGCGTGCTCAGCTCCACCTTCTCTGAGGCTACCCTGTAAATGTCACACGTGCCTCACAAGGAAAGATCTCAGCTGCCACACTGAGAGTGGTGAAGGCAAACGTCCAGCCTGGCTCCAGTGGCTAGTGCAGGTTGGGATACTTCACGCAGAATCTGTCAAAGGCATCATATATGGCCTGTCTGGAAATGAAACAGGTAACGTTAACGTAGCAAAGCTGTCCATGACAAACAAATCATATACGTAAAAATGATGAAATGTGTGAAATACTGTGAGGGTGGCCCAACTCTAACATCAGATTAACCAGACAACAGCCACAGTTTAACGAACATTCTCAGACATGTTAAACCGTCCACAGCCAGTTATCTGTCTATATGTACCACGCCTGAACCAGGAAGTGCAGCTGTGACACTTCTACAAACAACTTTGGCTCCTGTGAACAATTTCTAGATTTTCTTTGAATTTGACGTCATATTTGGTACAGTGGAGACATCATTCAGGTATTGACATTGTTAAGGTTCAAAAATTGAGGAAGGAGAGTACAAACCATGGTCCAGAAGCTCTTGGTCAAACAATGATTTTAATGAATACACACGTGTGGGAAGACACTCTGTACGCAGACAGCAAGTGGTCTTCGACTTAATCAAAGCATACACAGATTTTTATAGCATCAGGGTTTGATTTAATGACGCCCCTTCATACGTCACAGACAGGATATATACACATACGTCAATATCAAAACCACAACGACTTTTGACACAATTTAAAAGAACAATTGTCTTCTATCTTCATAACAGGTGCTTCCTGTCACTGCCGGATGCTCGCTTGTCATCTTGGCACCTCAGCAGCAGTTCTACTACAAACTGCTCTTTTTGCAACCCCAAGCAAAACATGATTAAACTTTCACCTATAAATGATTCTCTCTAACTGAGTGTGTGTGTGTCTGTGTGCTAACCACAATTGCACCCTATTTCACCTCGCCGACTAGCTCCTGACCCCTAACCAGACAGAGAGACAGAAGCCACCCTCAGATATGTAATAACCGAAGTGAAACTATGGATATGTCATCTACTAAATAAATGTTTTAATCAAGAACCCCTACTAAAAGCTTAATACAAGAATATGAACATATAAAAGATATTAAAATGAACTGTTGTGTAAGCATGTACTGCAATTCCTTCTATGTTCTAGTTTTCCCTCAGCATGGATCATCTAGACACTCTCACTAGATGAAGCTTTAGACCATTAATGAACCTGAACATCAACTCAAATAAGCACAGATATGCATTATGTATAAAATAGTTATAACTGCACCTGAAATACAAGGTTAACATAATAACTGTATGCATAACATCTTAAGGCCTTCTTAAAGCTATCTGTTACATTGTTAAAGCAATGATCGTCTTAGCCTGCTGCTCAAAATAACTTTCTGCTTTCACTTCTGCAAACTCTCTGCAACTTCCTGTCAGCCTGCAACTTAGCCTTTCTGAAAGACACACACTGTTCAACCTCTGAATGCAATATAAACTACAGATTATATTATTAATGCAATGGTGATGATGATAATTCTTTAACAATAGCAGTAAAATAATTTCCCTGCTCCACAACATCTAGTCTAAATTCATATTCATAATGAAGGACGCTCTGGTCCATAATGCTCATTGCATTGTTACTAATGTCAACTTTCTGCTATAAAACAGCAACGTTTCAAAACTAGAGCTTGTAGAATAGAGCAGATAAATATGGATTGTGTGTATTCTCAGATTTAGCATGTTTTTGTGTGAGTATAGTTTAATTAGGCATAAATGAGAAACTTAAAAAACACCTTTTGGATCATTTTCAACACTATAACTTTACCTGAATATATTCTGTTTAAATAGGTATGCACTGATGTGTCCTCCTCTCAGATATCTGACTTCACAGCCTGGCCAGATCTCCTGCAGACTCAGGACTCCTGTTCGGGGCACATATGCATCCTCTTTGGCCTGGACGACAACGATGAGACTGGTATCTACAGGAACTGCAGCAGAGAGGGAAACAACGAGCAGAAAACTGACACTTCCTGTGTAAAAGCAGATTAAACAAAGGCTCTACAGGTGCGAAAAAGACGGTGCTGAGTTTCTCTGATCTGAGGAGAACATCGTTTTTCATCAGCTTGTTGCGAGTCTCTTAATTCTTTCCACACTTGGCTGATATTCCTTCTATACGGTTTCAATTTTACAAGCCAACGCCCCCGTGGTGTCATTGTCCATCTTTCTGCTACACGACTGCAGTGCAGTAACTCCTCGAGCCAAAGGTCAGTTTTGAAAAACTCTGTTATATTCGGAGCATCTTTAAAGTGGAATAAACAGCCTCACACAATGAGAGCACTGGCTGCTACTGCTAGTTTAAAAACATAAAAGCCTATTCACAGTTTTTAATTATTGTAAACATTGTAAGAGGCCGATGTTGTGCCTCAGTGTTATTGATATTTACATGCTTACAACCTCACTGTGGATGTAAGAGCTAAATTATGAGGATATTTTTGCATCTACTTTATTGTGTAATGTTTCATTAGCTTATACTTGATGGCTCGGGCCCCTGGAAGACTAGCAAGCACTACTGTGGAAGCTAATGGGGTTCCTTATATATAAACAGATAAATAAACCCTTTCTAATAGGCAGCAGCAGTTAATTCTTTACTAATGCATTTCCTCCTTTGCTTTACATTAATACCCCTGAAAGCTCCAGACCGACAAACTACTCGTATGTTTGCTTTAATGGAGGTGGTCACACTTTCTAAAGATTAATTCATCAAACGCATTTGAGTAGCAACACCCGGCTGCTGCTGCTGCCTGTAAGTTTCTTTTTTTGGACACTTAATCATTCACCACTGACAGGTTTAACAGAGAATGTGCTTTTACCTGAACTAACCAGATCCCATCTTTAGTGTCCTCTACTAATTCATAGAAGTGCACCTCTCCACTGAAGTGTGTGGTGCTGGAGCCGTCGGCCTCTGTCTGCTCCTTCTGCTTCTTTATGGCCGAGTACAGCTCCCCCTGTGTCAGCTCTCCTGTGACAGAGCAAAGTGCAGCAGCTTTTAAAGAGCACTGATACTTGACATCCATGCAGCAGTGGTCTACGTACAGGCAAAGACTACATACACACACTGCGCAAAGTTCTTGAACCACCTCATGTTTGTTTTTGTGTCACATCCAAGGCCGGGACAGTTAAAGTGGTCTTGAGTACAAACATTTTTCACTCTTCAGTCCAGTTTTTGTACAGAACCATTTTCAAAGGAAGTTGCTTTTTTTCTCCTTCTTTGATAAGCCACATAACGCTGACCTACGAATCAAGCAAACAGAAATAAGGGACCTAAATCAAAGGATGAACCGGTGTTGTGCCAGTCATATGACGAAATGAACAGTATCTATAAATTTCTCCCTCTCATACTATTTAAAAAAATAAAAAAACAAACCCTAATTCTTCATCCTGCGTCTTTATTCTTCGAGCGTGGTCAGAAGAGGAGCTTGTCCTGTGCAGTATCTCTGCTGTTCCCAGGACTGTGCTCTTGATCTCTCATGTCATTCCTGGGATCTGCTGGAGCCAACTGCCCAGGTATGGAGAACTCCGCCCGAGTGCTCCGATGACCACGGAGGTCACTGTCGCCTTCAGCTTCCACGTCTTTCTTGTATTGATGCCAGAGGCTTCAAACAGTTATATTGTTCCAGCAGGGCATCTTGAGGCACCTTTTGTTGTGATTTGGCGCTATATAAATAAAATTGAAATTGCATCTGACAGCCGGCAGGTGTTGATTGGTTGGATCTTGTTCTTCCCATTCAGCCGACTCCTCAGGACTCGTCTCTGCAGGTATTTGGTGGTTGCAGCTTTCCTAACAGCCTCTTCATGGTTCCCATCTGACTGTGGGACTCCAAGTATCACAGCTACATTCTCTGCCTGCAATGTGCAATCCCCTCAGTTCTGATCACCTTCCCCCTTTGTGTTACATCCTCCTACACGTCTCCAGTCCGAATGACAGGCCAGTGTTATTGCTGTTATTGATCTTAGTGGATCAGTGAGCTGATCACTCATTCACGCCTAGCATGCAGCTCGATGTCATCCATGTACAGGAGGTGGCAACATGTGCCGTTCACACAGACTCCAGATGTCCAATGACATCTGTCTCGAGGGCAGAGGTGTGTCTCTCCTCTGTTATCACTCTCTGCAGGCGTTTGCGGTTTGCAGTAGTGCTGCCGTACCATGCAGTGATGCAGCTGTCAGGCTGCTCTCCACAGTGCAGCTGTAGAACCTGCTGAGGATCTTGGCCAACATACCAAATTTCCTCAGCCTCCTCAGGAAATACAGCAGCTGCTGAGCCTTCTTGACCAGCTGTGTGGTAAATGGCCTGTATTTGTATAGCGCTTTTACTAGTCCCCTAGGGACCCCAAAGTGCTTTACACACCCAGTCATCCACCCATTCACACACTGGTGGAGGCAGCTACAGTTGTAGCCACAGCTGCCCTGGGGCAGACTGACAGAAGCGAGGCTGCCATATCGTGCCATCGGCCCTTCTGGCCAACACCAGTAGGCGGTGGGTGAAGTGTCTTGCCCAAGGACACAACGACCGAGACTGTCCGAGCCGGGGCTCAAACCGGCAACCTTCCGATTACAAGACGAACTCCCAACTCTTAAGCCACGATCCCATGTGGTGTTCAGTGTCCAGGTTTTCAGTTTTTATTTGTCATATGCAAGTTAGCACAGGGTCAACATCGCAATGAAATGTATTTGACGAGCAGAAGACAGTCACTCAGCAGAATGGTACAGTAGAAGAAAAAAATAAAATAAATAGAAAAATAGTAAAGAGCAAAATATTAATAAGATGTAGTAAAAGAAAAAAAGAGAGATTTCTAGTTAACTGACTAAATATATATATAAGTATGTATAAATATATGTACACACTAGTGATTAAATAAAGAAAGTCTTAAATAGGAATGTGCCGGTGGTGATGGGATATTGCACAGGAATGAGCAGCAGTACATCAGGTAAGGTCCTCACTGATGTGGACGCCCTGGTACTGCTGCTCACCCTCTCCACTTCACGCTCCCGGGTAAACAGCGGCTGGTGAGGCCTCTTCTTCTTCCTCGTGTCCACTATCATCTCCTTTGTCTTATCAGTGTTGAGGGTGAGGTTGTTGTCCTCACACCGTGACACCAGAAGCCACGTCGTCCTCTCCAGTGATGCGACCGATCACTGCAGTGTCATCCGTGAACTTCAAAATGATGTTGTCTTTGTTGGAGGTGACACAGTCATGGGTGACCAGGGTGTAGAGGATGGGGCTGAGGACACAACCCTGTGGGACGCCAGTGTTTGTCTGCCAGTCAAAAAGTCCTGTAGCCAGTCACAGAGGGTGGAGGGTGCAGGCCGAGTGTTGCCAGCTTGTGAGTGAGTTTGTGGGATCACAGAATTGAAAGCGGAGCTGTAATCAACCAAAAGTACCCTGATGTAGGAGTCTTTGTTTTCCAGGTGGGAGAGGTAGTAGTGAAGGGCAGCAGTGATGGTGTCTGATGTGGACCTGTTGGACCGGTGGGCACACTGCAGGGGTCCAGAGTGTCTGTGATGTTGCTCTGGATGTAGGTGGCAGATTTCTTTTCTCATGTATTAACCACATATTTAATCATATCACATTAGTTATAGTAATATCACTTTCTCACTGTACCATAGTAAGAGCACTCCTGTCACTAGTTTACATGCATGTGGAAAGTTACCACAGTGAGGCCGTTGTAATGGGAGACGTTAAACAGATAGTGGGACTCCTTCTGCTTATCAGGGATGTAACTCTTTAGGTGATGGCCAAGCATAAAACAAGGTCATAATTCTCTCTGTGAGGGAGGAGGTATAGCCCCCCTGAGAGGGGCAACATGTGAAAGTTTGTGGATGTTCTTTGTCTGTGTGTCTGTATATAAGATGTAAGGGCGGTGGCCACAGAGATGGTCCTGGTGTTTCACTGGGATGCTCTCTCCACATTGCAATGTGTTTATTAAACCCACTTCAAATCAAGCTCACTGGGTGTGTTGCAGAGTATATAGTTAGTGTAGTTGTTGTTTTGTTTTGTGTGTCAGTTCTACTACTAAGTGTCTGTAATGTCGGGTTGTGTTTAGTGGTTGAGAGGAGGCGGCAAAAACACTTAGCAGGATAGTCAAAATCAGAATCAGAATCAGAATCAGAATACTTTATTGATCCCTGGGGGAAATTATTTTTTGTTACAGTGCTCCATTTTAAACCAACATTAAGACAAGACAGACAATACACTAACTAAGAATAGTACAATATATACATATATATACATACATACATACATAAGTCACTTATAAATAAATAGTTGGAAAAGAAACGTGTAGTTGTAGCAGCAAACAGTGTGTTAAGTGGATGCGTTGTACAGGGAGATGGCCACAGGCAGGAATGATTTCCTGTGTCGTTCAGTGGTGCTTTTCGGTAATCTCAGTCTCTCACTGAACGAGCTCCTGTGACTGACCAACATGTCATGGAGTGGGTGGGAGGTGTTATCCAACATTGTCTTTATCTTGGACAGCATCCGCCTCTCCGACACCACCTTGAGGGAGTCCAGCTCCATCCCCACAACATTGCTGGCCTTACGGATCAGTTTATTAAGTCTGTTGGCATCTGCGACCCTCAGCCTGCTCCCCCAGCATGCAACAGCATAGAGGATCGCACTGGCCACCACAGACTCATAGAAAATCCTCAGCATTTTCTGGCAGATGTTGAAGGACCTCAGTCGCCTCAAAAAATAGAGACGACTCTGGCCCTTCCTGTAAAGTGCTGTGGTGTTTTTAGCCCAGTCCAGTTTATTGTCAATGTGTACTCCAAGGTATTTATAGTGCTCCACAATGTCAACACTGACCCCCTGGATTGAAACAGGGGTCAAGTGTTTCCTGGTCTTCCTGAAGTCCACGATCAGTTCCTTGGTCTTTGCCACGTTGAGCTGCAGATGATTCTGCTCACACCACGTGACAAAGGAGTCGACCACAGCCCGGTACTCTGTCTCATCATCCCTGCTGATGCATCCAACCACCGCAGAGTCATCAGAGAACTTCTGAAGATGGAGGTCTCTGTGCAGTGGCTGAAGTCTGTGGTGTAGAGGGTGAAGAGGAAGGGGGAGAGGACAGTCCCCTGTGGTGCCCCTGTGTTGCTAATCACCTTGTCAGACACACACTGTGGGAGACGTACATATTGTGGTCTTCCTGTCAGGTAATCAACAATCCAGGACACCAGAGAAGCATCCACCTGCATCGCTGCTAACTTATCACCCAGGAGGGTCGGCCTGATGGTGTTGAAAGCACTGGAAAAGTCAAAAAACATGACCCTCACAGTGCTCGCCGGCTGGTCCAGATGGGTGTAGACACGATTGAGCAGGTAGATGATGGCGTCCTCAGTTCCGAGACGAGGCTGATAAGCGAACTGAAGGGGATCCAGATGTGGTCTTACTATGGGTCGCAGCTGGTCCAGGATGAGCCTTTCCAGGGTCTTCATGATGTGGGAGGTCAGTGCCACGGGCCTGTAATCCTGGGGGCCACTGGGACGAGGCGTCTTTGGTACAGAGAGAATACACACTCACACTGGGAATTCCACAGTGTGTCCTTTAATGCACCTGATAATGGATTGCATTTATATAGCGCTTTTCGAGACGCTCAAAGCGCTTTTACAATACCACTATTCATTCACTCTCACATTCACACACTGGTGGAGGCAGCTACAGTTGTAGCCACAGCTGCCCTGGGGCAGACTGACAGAAGCGAGGCTGCCATATCGCGCCATCGGCCCCTCTGGCCATCACCAGCAGGTGAAGTGTCTTGCCCAAGGACACAACGACCGAGACTGTCCGAGCCGGGGCTCGAACCGGCAACCTTCCGATTACAAGACGAACTGCCAACTCTTGAGCCACGATCGACCTTCTCTTCGGCAACCATATAAGCCCGGTTGAACGGCTGCAGCTTAACAAACATAGTGTTTACAAACATAGCACAGTGTTCGTACAACCCATAACGTTGCAAAAGAAAGGTGTCTGGAGAGGTAAAACATAAAATCCGTCCCTCCTCATGCACTAGCGTGCAAGCACATGTCCACACATTCACAGAGAGGGCAGTGGCGCATACCGATGACAACATTAACCCTCAACTTGGGTTGTCTTAAAGAGACACTATACCACTGTGACTTTTACATGTCACAGCAAAAAAGCCACCAACAGCAGGTTGAAGTGTAAACGCTGTGGGGAAACAGGAGGAGTGATACATCTCCTGTTTCCCCACAAAACAGCACAACCAAGGACTTAGAAGCACAATATAAAATACAAGTTAAAATGCTGGGTCACAAAGAACCGTGACAGACTCACCTTTAACTGCCCAAGACAAAGTTATGTGACATTAGTGATGTTTGTACTAACTTGGTTTTAAAGCTTTTACTTTAACTTATACGCTGTTCAATAGTTGTAGTTGATGATTTTATGGATAATTAAAGTCATATATAAGGAGGATTTTTGCTTCGGTTTTCTCATATTTTTTTCTCAGTCTCATCTTTTGTCATTTCAACTCCATGTGTGGCAGATTCCAACCTCAGCCAAGCTTTCCTATAACTATAAAAGACTATAAAGACACATCTCCGGGATGCACTGGTACGCATCTTCAGTGATGTATCCTGGGGTCATCAGGTGTTTCGGGTCTCACAACATCATACACCCTCGCCCAGGCGACCCAGCTGGGGGTGATCAGGCCCCGACTTGCGTACCAGTAGCTACCCACGGATCAGCCCTCTTGATCCACAGCCACCTTGTGGCTTTCTCTGCCGCTTCACTCACAGCCTGGATGGCCCTCTTCTTGGCTGCCCCAGCCACGCCCAGCCAGCCTAGGACTTTGCATAGTGATCGTCCTGCAAAGCCCCTACAACCCACTTCTATGGGCTCATAGAAAGTCTTCCAGCCCCTTCCCCTGCACTCCTGCACTAGTTCCTAGTACTTTCCTCGTTTCCTTTCATTGGCCTCCTCGATCTGCTCTTCCCAGGACACTGTGAGTTCCAGCATGATCAGCTGTTTTGAGGCCTCAGAAATAATTATCATGTCTGAACGGAGGGATGTTTTTGCAATGTTCTGAGGGAACTGTAGCTGTTTACCCAGGTCAGCCTGTAGCTGCCAATCAGAGGCTGTGTTGAAGAGGCCGGTAGTTAAATTCGGGCGCACCTGGGGTTTCTCTCCAGCCTTAATGAAAGAGATTGCCTTCCTCGGAGCATGATGATGCTTGCTGGTGCTGATTGCTGAGGCAATCTTTTCAGCAACTACTCTGAGCACCTGGTCGTGCCGCCAACGATACCGACCATCGGCCAGGGCCCTTGGGCAGCTGCTAAGGAGGTGTTCTAGGGTCCCTCTTCCAGAGCACAGGGGACAGACAGGTGTCTCGCTCTTCCCCCACAGATGGAGGTTTGCTGGGCTTGGCAGAGTATCGTATACTGCCTGCACTAGGAATCGGATCCGGTGGAAGTCTGCCTGCATGATGTTTGCCCAGGTGACCTTGCGCTGCAAGGTGCTCTCCCACCTTGTCCATGCTCTCTGCCGCTTAAGGCCTACAGCTCGACTTACTCGCCCCTCCTCCACACCTGCTCGGACCTCTTCCTGGAGTAGCTGGTGTCTCTCCTTTCCCTGTGCCCTGCTGACCTGGGCCTTTGGGAAGTACCCCAAGCCTGCTCCCCCTGTTGCTAAGACCCTCACCAGTGTTTTCTGCCTTAGGTGTGACTCCGCCACCTCAACTGCCTTCTCAGCCTTCCACTTTCTTCCTGTCCTTACCTCAATACCTGCTGATGCCACCTCGCAGTCTTTAGAATCTCTGTACTGTAGGGCTTCTTCTAGAGCGGGTATTGGACGAATGTCACCAATTTTCTAAAGAAATATATTTCAGAAGGTTCTGTTGACATGAAAATCTCACCAGATGTGGCAACAACCCATCAAATCCACACATGCAAAGTAATCAAACCACACGTTTCCATAGATTATGTGTAATAAAGAGAAATAAGACAGGGAAAAAGTCTTGAACACACTTGCTGCAGTTTGTTTAACACTTTATACAAAAGCCTTTGTGTATGATGACAGCATCAAGATGCCTCCTGGTGGACAAATTAGTCGAACACATGTATTCTGTGCGCTGTGGGCGTGGCTCTACACAAAGTGACAGATAGTCTCTGAGGTAACCACCATGAGATGCTCAAATGCTCTTAACTTGCACATCACATGTGCTCAGACGTTTCTCCACATCAACAGGGCCCCTTCTATAAACTGTGAGGATTCAGGTCAATGGCCGTTCTATCAGCTTTAGTTTCTCTCTCTGAAACCAGCTGGCTGTGTTTGGGATCATTGTTTGCTGAAATGTCAACCCTTGTTTCATCTTCATCAACACAAATTTTACACTAGAGGGTGTATTTACAAATGTACTTACAATGTCTCAGAGTTTATGAAAAATCTAATATTAAACAGTTCCTAAAATAAGCACACTGGTCAACTGGCTAATTCATTTCTTTTATTTTTGTGTCTTCAGTCTCCTGTGAATGTGGAGTCAGTGTTTCTTCCCCAAGATCTATATTTGAATTTTAAGTTGCTTTCAGATCATGTGAATGATCACACAGATCAGACTTGGTGCAGATAAAGTTAAAGGTGCAGATACATTTGAATTAAACTTGAATGAGCCCTTTCCACATCTGATCTCTGCTCTTGTTACAGTCACAGTTTCCAGGAAGCTCCACAAGTGTGACGTGCTGGAGAAGAGGTTTGTTTGGCAGCCTGACAGTCACACACTTCACTAGTGGCCAATACCACGTCTTTGCCTTATTACCTTCTCTTTGTCTTGAATCATTACTTGAAGAAGAAATGACATAACTAAAAGTTCATATTAAATAAACTGAAACTAGCAAACCCAAAGTAACAAATGAGTTTTGCATCAATCATTGGTTTTTAATTTGAGATTGTTTCGAGTTCGAAAAATGTTGAGCAACAGAACACACCAGCAGAGGCTCAGGAGAGTGCAATCAGACAATGAGTTTATTAAAACACACGCAGGAGAAGAAGTATACAGCATCACATCAGCAAAACGCCTCCCCCTAAGAATACACAAGATGATGATTTCATAGCATCAGGGTTTTACGCCCCCTCGTGCGTCAATTACAGATTAAAATACATCGATTACAGTCAATGGTACATCTTAAATGTGTAAAAAGAGATACAAAAGTTCAGTTTTTGATAACACCTGCCATACATGGTAATACATTTCAAGCCTACATGGTCCCTGAAGACTGATCCCTTTCTTAACTGCTCTCCTGTCATCTGTTACCAAGTAGACTAACATGCAGTTAGAAGCTAAATGAATTCCAGACCTTTGGCCTGGCAAGTTTCTAGATTATATGTGTTTGCAAGCGTGTACGCGGCCTTCTATGTTCCAGGTCACCCACACAATGGATTGTGAAGACATAGCGCTTCACAAAGCTTGAGACCTTTAATAGACTGAACATCAACTCTGAATGAGCACAAATATGCAATGTGTATAAAATGATCATAGCTACACCTGTAATGAAAAAGGTTAATATGATGGCAAACATCTTTGATACAATATCAATCCTGTAAGTAATATTATTAAGGCAATGTTAATAATGCAGGTTATATTATTGCAGTAAAAATAATTTCTGTATCTCCACAAGATCTACGTATGTCCAAGAATGCTAATCACAAACTGCTAATGAACTTCTACCATGGAGCTCCTTCTGCTGCACACTGTGGTTCAGCTGCTGTGGAGGACAAGAGGAAACTGCAGCGGGTGGTGAGGGCAGCAGAGCGGCCCTGGGCCCGACACTAACCTCCCTCAGAGACATTTATATACTGGCAATGTCATCCTCAAGGACCCCTCGCACCCTGGACACTCACTGTGCACCACCACCCATCACATTGCACCTTATATTGCACTGATCACCTCCTCCTTTGTCTGGCATATAACTTGTATATAAAAAAAGCAGGAACTCCAGCAACACTTGAGGGAAGAAGAACAACTTTAATAATTGACCACCGCGTTTCGGCTTGTGGCCTTCATCACGCTCATAGTAAAACATTGTAAAGAATTGCTTAAATACAAGACAGGAAACAGAAAAAAATTCAAATTAACCAGTCAAAACTTCATAGATAGGTCAGCTGACATATAATAGGTAGGTATTGGTTAATTGGTTAAGTCCCGCCCAAGTAAATACTGGGCTAGATCATTAATGATGAGGAGGGGGGGACATAACCCCCATATGTCTGAAAATAACACATGCATGAAATGCATAAGAAGGATGCTATAAATATACACACAGATTTTAAACAAACAAAACAAAAACAGGGGGGCAGTCTTTAATGGTAAAAGCACGTTAGAATTAGAAAACAAGATTACATCATCACATGGGAACACATTTGTTAAAAGAACCTTATTTATGTCTCTAAATTGTAAAGTCTCTAAAGATTAGACTTAAAATGTAGACTTAAGATGAGATGTCTAGCACGCTACTCCTTCTTTGGCTGAACTAACAAGATTACTTGAATAAACATTACTCATGTGAGAGTAATTTAACTGATAAAATTAGGATAAAAAAATTAAAATAATTCTTTTTAAAAAAGGTGTAGTTCATAAAACCTCATTGATCGAAAAATGCTCATTCATACCTCTGGGGTGCAGACTCTTAAAACGGAATATCCAAGATGCTTCTCTTTTTTTCCGGATAAAATTTATGTTGCCACCTCTTTGGTTTAGTTTAATGGCTTCAATGCCGGAAAAATAATGGTGAATTTGGATGTTTATCGTTGAAGTGTCTTGCAACAGGGCTGGTTGAATCATTCCTCTTGATCGAACTTCTGTGTTCATTAATTCAATCTTTAAGAGGGCGGGATGTTTCTCCTATATATATCTTATTGCATGGGCACTGTATCATGTAGATTACATTTTTAGTTCTGCATGTGATAAAGCCCTTTGTGGCAATGGCTTTGTCACCTATAGGGTCTTTGAATGATTTGACATTTTTGGTGTATTGACAATTAATGCATCCCCCACACTTGAAATTACCATGTAGGTTATGAGTTATCAGGGTTTGATCTGGAGCGTCACCATTGGTGATCAGGTAGATTCTGTTCCAGTTATAGTCCCATAAATCATGAAGCTTGCTGCCAGAAAAGCTTCAAATCTCCTTTAAAAGCTATTTGTGGTCTTGGTTGTGGTCACTGATATCATTTGCAAAAACCCCAGTGTGAGAATTGTTGTGTGTGTGTGTGTGCGTGCGTGTGTGTGATTAACATTATCGTGCAAACGAACCAACAGAGTTTGATTCTACCGGCTGAAAGTCTCCATAAATGCAGGCGTTTCGGCGGCTACACCGGCTTCCACGAGTGTGACGCTTATTTTGAGAAAATAATAGAATATAAATTTATTTTTATATTTCAATATCACAATAATCTTCCAATGTAGAACTACAAGTTAAAAAAGAAGTAACATAAATCAAATCCACTTCAGCTAAATACTTCTCATTTCTTTCCATCTTACATGCTGTGACTGCAGCCATTCCCACATCTCTGTGAATGGGACTCATGGACATGGATCAGTGGTTGTTGATCAATGGTCCTGAGAATCTGCATAATTAAGATGAAGGAACGGAGCTCCCAGCCCATCGTTCCTGCAGCTGCTTTCAGTCTTTATGCAAATGTCCTGTTTGTAAGACTGAAACCTGCAGCTGAGACTGAAGACGTCACCTGATGATGACGACACGTTTCTCCCACAAAACGCTGCGTCCAGATGAACAGAAGCAACAGACTCACTTTCCTGGATGATTGAGATGCATCAAGACTTCATTGTGTGTTACTTCTCATTCAGCACAGACACATTATTCCTGTTAGGTCATGTCAGCTGTCACTCAGTACAAGCACAACTGTGAACAACACAAACTTCTCTTCAATGTGTCACAGAAACACTAAGTGTGAGAGCCTGTATGACACACAGGACAGACTGTAAGCTCTGCTGGCTGCACAGCACTTTGTAGCAGTTTTCCAACATGTCCTCCACCCGTGATGTCAGTGGTGGGACCCCAGTCACAGCACTCAGCACCACCTCCTTTAAATGGATTTTATAGCAGTTCCTCCCGTTACTCGGTGCAACGCTTCTTAAATGTGTTTTTGCAGGATAAAACACAGCAGGTGGTGTAGAGAGGACGTCAGCTGACGGAGCAGAGGGAGGCAGACTGTGGATAAATGACAGAGTGAGAGGAGAGCAACCATGACAGAAGCACAGGTGTGGCAGATAGAAGTGGCTTTATAGACACTTATTGTCAGTCCTCGTGCATGCTGTGGAAATAAGTGTCTGTGTCATGAGGTGACATGTGAGCTTATCTTTGGTCAATAATGTCATGATCGGCTGTGTGCAGGCAGGAATTTGACCCAAACGCAAACTCACTGGAGACAAGACTGAACTCAAAATGGCAGCTTTTATTGCTGAACACAAAACTCTACAAAACCTAAACTGGGAAGACTCTAACAAAACACACATAGGGAGCCACAGGTAGAAACAGAAAGAGAAGAGAAAAGAAAAGAAGAAAAAAACAAAAACAAAAACAACCCCCCCCCCCAAAAAACAACAAACAAACAAACAAACAAACAAACAAACAAACTAGGGTTAGGAGGCAGCAGGGCAGCCAGGTTTACGTAGTACTCAGGGTTGTAACATCGTACACAAAATCACACCTCATATGCTTAACATAGTCTGTCCATTTAGACCATATTCCCTGGAAGTTTAAGAGAAAATGACACTTTTTCCATCGTATAGATCTCTTGTACAGAATGGATCCAGTCTTCTATCGTTGGTGGTTCAGGCTTAAGCCATCTTCTCGTAAGAGGCTTTTTACTTACGGCCAGAAGGATGTACAGGAGTCTTCTGTCGTTGGAATCCAGTTTATCCACTGGTGCATTGCACAAAAACATGGTCTCAAAAGTTGAAGGAAAAACAAATGAAAAAACATTTTGTAAATGATCATGGATTAGAGAGCAATACTGGCGAATATCTTTACAGTCCCAAAAGATGTGGAAATGGTTAGCTCCGTCTCCCCCACATCTCCAACATTTATCACCAAGTCCTCGATATCTTTGTTGAGCAGGGGTAATGAAAAATCTCATGATGCTTTTCCAGCAAAATTCATGCCAAACATTAGACCCAGTGGTAGCCCACTGTATCTTGCATGCGTGAGCCCAACACTTCTCTGTAATTGTCAAATTACCCTCCTTTTCCCACTTCGCTTTAATATACAGAGTGCTGTCGTTTTTACACCGCCGGATGCTGTTATATAATTTAGAAATAATTTTACTTTGCACTTCAGATTTGGTTAGTAATAAGAATGTTTCTACAAATTAAGTTGTGATTAAAATAATTTCTGATCTGTAGATATCTAAAAAAATCATCAGATCCCAAGTCATGTTTACTCCTCAAGAGATTTATTCTAAAGACACTTCTTCAGCTGAGAATCTAAAGGTAGAAACACACAGACGCTGCAGCTTTTACTTGCAAGGGCATGATCACAGATGCTCCCACCAGAGTGGGGCCTGTGATGTGCGCTCTGTTCTTGCACTTGTCTTTATTTATATACAAACGTAATACAACAGTGAATACATCTATTCATAGGCAGAGGGATGTTAGTGTGTAGGGAGTGTGTGTGTGGTTCTCTTCTTGTTAGTGCAGATAAAGTGTCCAGCTCTCCTCTTCCTGGCAGGAGTGAAATAATCACAGCTGGTTCAGCTTTTATCGCTGTGAGGAAGAATTTATCAAATCTAAGTCATCAAAAGGTCATCATGCAGTATTCTGTCACATGCAAACTTATATCACTCAAAGCTTATACTGACTGCTAAGTACAATTTTATATTGACAAACTGAAGGAGGAACACACTGAGAAAAAAAAGGAACAAAAAAGGGCAGCTCTTGGATTTACGTGAGCATCTCGCGTGTGTTTAACACGATTGCCTCAGGCTTTAAAGATCTGTACAAAATTCAACTTCATTGCATCAAATACAGGAAATCATAGCTTTCCTGTATTTCCTCCATTGTTGGCATGCTGGTTAGTGCTGTTGCTCCACAGTAAGAAGCTCCTGGGCTCAAGGCCACAGTCTGGCTAGTTTGCAGTGGTTTCTCTCTGGGTATTCTGGTTTCCAGTGTGAGAGGAAAAGTCAGGCAGTTATTAGAGCTAGGTTAACTGATGATTCTAAATTATCCATGAATGTAAACGGCTGTGTGTTTCTATCTGATAGACTGGTGAGCTGTCCGGGGTGTACCCTGCCTGGTAACCTATCACTTCAGGGTTATTTCCCGGCCCTGCTGCAACCAGGATAAAGATAGGAGGATGGTAGTTGTTGTAGACCCCTTCAATTTTTATGGTAACCAGGATCTAGACTTGATACTGAGACAAAAACGGTGCCGACTTTAGGATTAGTGAATGTCCACAACAATTCACCCAGCCTGTAGAAGAAGGGTGGAGGTTTTGTCTTGCTTTGTTTTGTGTTTGCAGGAGCAGAAGGATGACAGAGACTAAAGGGGGAGGCTGTAGCTTCACATGAGTGTGAGCTGCAGACTGAACCCTTTGGTTGCTAATGTTGAGTCACTGATGTTTGCATTAAGAAAATTGTGTTTTATTAGCTGTGTTTTAATTAAGGTATCACATTATATTGTTGGGAATGTTAAATGCTAAAGTGAAGAAAAGCTTTGATTTCACTCATGACTGAACATGTTATTATTAACCATAGCAGGCCACTGTAAAGAGTCAATTAGCTTTTATAGAGGGAAAAAAGGCCAAAAACTCTGTGAATACGTATGAATAACAGGCAATGATAGACTTGTCACATTCAAAATAGAGATATGTAATAACAAACACGGGTCCGTGTCATTTAGGTTCTCCATTGAAATAGTCAATCATTTAGAAAAGTAGAATATATATGTCTCAACGCTGTTTCTCAATAATATTAAAAACCTAAAAACTATTGTTGTGGAAGATAGAAGTCACTGTGACAGCCCTCTGACTGTGGAGGACGTTTGTAATCCTATTTCTGCACTTAAGGCCAACAAATCTCCCGGCACAGATGGTTTAACTGCAGAGTTTTATGAATCATTTTCTAATCTCCTGGCTCCGTTCTTACTGCAGCTTTTCATAGGAAGTGTAGAGAATAACATCCTCCCTCCTACTCTTACTCAGGGTCTCATAACACTTATTCCAAAGCCAAACAAAGACTTACTTCTTATTGATAATTGGAGACCCATCTGTCTGCTCAATGATGACTATGAGATTATGGCTTTAGTACTTGCTAACAGAATGAAAGAGTTCTTGGACACAATTATGGATGAGACACAATCAGGCTTTATGAGAAACAGACACCTTTCTAAGAACAATCCGTCCAGCCCTTAGTGTTATTAGTGATTTCTCTGAGGCATCTGCTTTATGTCTAAATCTTAAAAACATGTGAATTACTAGCAATTAAAGGCTGCACTGCAAATGCTCTCTGTAACATTTCTGTTAAACAAGAAGTCACACACCCAGGACTGTTAATATCCAAAGACCAAAAGTCAAGATGCTCGTCAAACTTGTCAAACAGTGTTGGGGAATTCTCTTTTTTTTTTTTTTTTTTTTAACGATCAGAAATGCTTTTATTTCTCAATGTATACGTTTTAAACAGTCATCGTAATTTCTCTTTTTTTATCAGCCATAGTAGACATGTCCAACTGGGACTTAACCCACATATGGTTGCTGGAGTCTATCCCAGCTATCACAGGGTGAGAAGCACCATACAATCTTAGCAGTTGCAGGTTTAACCATTCATGCTCACATTCACACCACATCAGTTTAGAACCACAATATAACCTATTATGTCAGCATTGAGGGCAGGCTGGGGGGTTTGTACCATTTTCTCTCCAGGAAGCTTTGGGTGGTTCCTTCCGGTGGAGCTACCTTCCTGGGCTTTCTGTTCCCTGCATCTGGAAGTAATAATTCATTAGAGACCTCCATATTTAAGGACCGGTTGTGGCCGTGATTTTCTGGCAAACTGTTATACCTACCTTCATGAATTTATGATCCACCTGCTCAACCACCAGAAGAACTCTCCTGTTTCTCTTTTTTTCACTTTCCCACTCTCAACTGGCCCTGCTTCCTGCACCTTCCACATTGCTCCCCACCTCTGTGAGACTCAATATGCTCTGGACCCAAACCACCATGCTCTTTACCCTGCTCCAGAACCCAGCCTGCCCACAGACCTACCTCCTCTCTTCCTCCACTCTGGGAGCCACAAATCCTCCCAGACCCCCAGCATCCGACTCCTCTCCCTTCACTACTGCACCTCTTGAAAAAAATAAAATAGCTCCAACAGAAAGACTCAAACAAGGTGATGTGGCATGGAAAGCTTCCAAAGGTTGCATGAAAACTGAGTAAATTAAAATAATTTACTGCAGTTCTAACTGTAAAAAAATCATCAGTAGAAAAAACACAACTCTGCTAAGATTAACACACATCTATATAAAGCAGGAAAACATCAGTAAATCATTTTTATCTTTCAATAAGGGGATGGGAAAGTCTCACATTAGGATGCGCTAGTTACTGTTTTCTACTGAATACATTTTTAGAAATTGTGACCTGAATATTATTTTGCTGAATGTCTTTAACCGAATGACTGACTTTCCTGTATTTTTCTTTCGTTTCATTCCTCGCCTCAGCTCTCACACCAAAAGAAACCAATGATCATTTTATGACAGTTAAAAATAGAATAATGGTGCACACAAATTGCAACGTGATTGGAGAATAATGTGCTCAATTATTTGTGTGTGTGCGTTTTAAAATACATGAACACAAAAAGTGGGTAAGACATCTTTTCTGAGAGTGTATCTTTCAAAGGTCTCTAGAAAACATCAGTGGGTACTTCTAGTGTTGGGTGGTTATCCTTCAACTTGAGGGTATTAACTGTTAAACATTATGGTGTTAAGGTTAGGACAATGTGCTTGATTTTTTTTTTTTTTTGTGTCCCGTTTGGATCTTTAGCATCAGAATTGTTGTCTTAAGGCCAAGAAAGATGCCAAGCGGATTTATTTTACCAAGTGGATCATCATGGCCTTGCCATATTGGTCCATTTGATTGACCTTTATTATAATTATGAATTTATTTTATTTTCAGTTGCTACAAACGGGACAGACATGACTGGGGGATAGGACAGGGAGAAAGAATGAAAGAAAGAGAGGGAGAGAAAGAAAACCAAAGGGGAGAAGAGACGGTGAGAAGGGGGGGAAGAGAGAAAAAACAAACACCTGGGTCACCTGTATGGAGAAAAAAAACAGAAGAGAAAGCAAACAACAAAGAGCAACATAATAAAAAAACAGCACCATCACAATAAACTAGCTAGCAGTAGATAACAGAAGATACTAAATAATAAACGATATTGTGCAGCACGCAAGATAGACAGCGCACAATGTGCTTTGAGGCAGCAGCCAAGAAAGCTGTAGTCCGCGTCTGTGAATACCTGTGTGCACACCTGTGTGCATACCTGTGTGGATCAGCATGCTTGTATTCCAAAGGTTTCTCCATGTAACGATCTGCTAGAGGGTGTGGGGGGGCCACAGCCCCGTCCTCCAGGGCATGAAGCAGGTATGGAGGAGATCAAAACTCGAGACATCCAGAGGCCCCCAGAACACAAGAGACCAAGGAAGACCAACAGAGGGGCAGCCGCGCCACTGTCCCAGTAAGAGCTGAGGAGAGTCCCAGATGAGGGCTCACTCAGCAGCCGCGGAGCAGAAGCCAGGGGGAGTCGCAGTGACGCGCCCGTGAGCTCCGCCGGCAGCCAGCTGTGCCTGAGTGACCGAGCCCCAGGCCGAGAGGCCGGGGGCACCCCACCTCCGAAGTGGCCCGAGCGAGCCCCAGGCTCCAGGCCCCGATAAGCGGTCACCAGGGAGTGAGCCGGTGTGTACCTGGACGCCCACCCCCACCCCCACACACAAAGAACCACCAACGCACCGATGTCTGAGGGAGTCCGCCACCGGCAGGGGAAGTGGTGGTAGGGAATTCTCAATGGTGCTTGGTGCCATACCCTCAGGGACTTTAATGTTATATAAAAACACTGACAGCTCAATATCTGCCTCAGTCACTCTCCCTGATCCAGCTGAGTCAGCAGTGGGAAAAATCTGCTTTTCACAGGAACTTGGTAACAGCAATAAGAGAATACGTAGTTTATTCCAAGAAGATATCGTCTCTCTCCCATATATAGAATATCTTACTGGAACCGACATGTTCCAGATATCACCTGGAAGACAGTCTGGATGATCCCATAAATATCTAGTTGTGAACAAGGTGAAGGAAATCTCATATAAAATTCTTCATAAATGTGACCCAGCCAGTCACTATATGGTAACATTTAAAAGAGACATAAATACTAATTGAACTTTCTGTGGGGATCATCCAGAAACTGTGGCACATGTCTTTTGGTTCCTCTACACAGAGATTCTGGAAGAATTTAGCAGTTTTGTTATTGTCTATATTTTAAGGGAGTTTTCTTTACGATGGAAAATGTTTTATTCTGTTTCTTTAAGGTCCCCAGGAAGAATGATAAATGTTTTTTTTATAAAAAATTTGTTAATACTTTTAGCTATTTTATATCCATAAATGTAAGTTTATTAATAAAACACCATATTTCTGCCGTTTTATAAGGATATGAATTGTACATACAATCAATTTCAGACTCAACCAACAAAAAGCCTCTCAGAACAATATTTATATGTAGATTTTTTTCGCCTCCTCATATCATCATTTTTTTACTCCTGGTTCTGTATGTTCATGTTCTGTTCTTTTGTAAACTTCATCTGTTTGTATGTTGTATACTCATTGTGTTTCAATAAAGTTCGATTTAAAAAAAGGTACGTTCTAAACGAAGCTTCAGACGTCACTGATCACGTGACTCTGGCCAAACGAATCAAGCCTCGACACGGTGCTTCTGAAGCAGCGCGTTGATCTTTCTGACACACGCACCGGAGCGTCAGCTTCAAGCGGACCATCACTACGTCTCACATCTAAAGGTGTCAAGGTAACTTTGAACTGAGTTCAGTCAATCTGGAGTTTTTCCAAGTTTTCTGTTGCTCTCTGTGAGAGAAGAGCGTTAAAGGCGGGGCTCTCCAGAGTCCAGCAAAACAGGAAACCACAGCTGGGTGTGTGTAAGTGTGCAAACCAATAGAATGCATCGTGGTGGGGGGGGGGGCATCACGGGCAAGAAAAAAATAAAAGAATCGGTCGTACCCATGCTTCCCCGACGTCATGCCAGCGCATATTGGGAAATTCGTAGGCACCGATCGGTTTTCTATCAGCCATTTGCTGGGAGTAAGGGCGCCCTCCGTTTGCGAGGTGCGCCTGCTGCTGGCGGCACAGGGAGGAGAGGGCGGGGCGGCGGGGAGTCTCTGGCTGGCTGGAGCGGCATCTAATAACCAACTCGCAAAACAAAATGAAAACAACAAACAGATATTATGATACAGACTTATAATCTGCACCCATGTTTTTTCTACATTCTATAAAGTGAGCGCGAGAGCCCTCGGTGCGCCTGCGCGCTGCTGAAGTCAAAGTAAACTTTATTGTCATCTCCGCTACAGACAGTCCAGCATATAGAGAGACGAGACGACGAGGCTGCAGTTACAGCGGTGCAAGTAAACAAACAATAAATATAAGAAGAGTAAGAAAATAAATCTACACTTTAGGACTCGGGGTAAAGGATCAATAACAATTTAAATTATAATTTACAGTTTGATGATTTAAAGTCTCACACAACCCGTCAAAAGGGGCGGGGCCGGCTGCTTCCAAGTAGAGCACATTTCATTTATAATGATGTAAATCCAAGCCCATCATGGATTCACGATCTGAATCCTGGGTTGTGTGAAATCCCAGAAATCAACCTTAGACAAAGTGAATCTGTGAACTAAGGTGTAGGTCTGTTAGGTTAATTGTGCTGATCCTCGGGTTGGGGGATTTGTGTTTGTACTGGAGCGCAAAATTCAAACCAATGGAAGATGGACAACAAAAGTTCAAAGCCATCAGGTGCTCAGTTTATGTATTTATTTTTGGCCTGCATCAGTAAGAAATGCCAAATTATATACACAAAGTTACAGGAATCACCACTCCTGTTATTCATGATGATTTCAGTAACATCACATAATAACATGTAACATCCTGTAAGCACAGTCTGCCTGTGTCTTTTCTCTGCAAATGAACATTTTCAGCCAATATAGGTAATACATCAACATGGCTGCCGTGGCTAAGTTAGGAATATTTATAATGTCATTTCAAAACTTGCATATGATCTGCAATTTGTAGCAGATCTACTGACTGTCACAGCAGCTGGAGCAGTCTCAAATGCAGGTCAGTCCACTGCTGCCCCCTGTGGCCAAGTGCCATAGCTACTGCTGGATGAACTCGTGACACATCTGCACCTGTTTCTATGAACACATTGAGTCTGAGTGGCTGCACTTACACTGGTGCATTCAAACATATTGAAAGATGGCAGCAATGTGGATTGTCAAGACTCAAACCAACCGTTGAGCAAAGACAGCAGGATCACTTGTTTCTGTTTGTTATACAGCCAGATTTACTCGTGACACACATGTGCAGCTGCTTTATCACCTATTCTGAATTTGTTTCAAGCACAATACATTTGTTACACATGTTGGGATATTGTGTTTGTTTTAAATGTTATATACCTGTGTGGTATGTGACTTGTGTTGCCATGACGCCAGGTCTCTCTTGGAAATGAGATTTTTAATCTCAATGAGATTTTTTTTTACCTGGATAAATAAAGGACTAATTTGTAACTTTCAGTGTTTTCCGGTCTTCCAAAAGAAAAAAAACCTTCAACTACATGACATGCAGTTGTGTATTTGTTTTCACCTTATCATACACTTGAAGTTTTACAAATCCCCACTTCTTTAGTGAATATCATTTCAGTCTCAGACAACCTCGTTTCTCTTACAGAGGTTGAATGCACCTTCTGCGGATGGCGGTACCACACAGTGTGCGTGGACTTCCCCTGCACAGAAGGCAACTACAAATGCTGTGAATGCTAAATAAACAGAAACAAATGATCCCTGTTGTCTTTGCTTGATGATTGGTTTGAGTCTTGACAATCCACATTGCTGGCGTTGCATCTTTCAATGCCAGCAATGGCAGGTATCAGTGCTCAAACCTTTTGTGTTTGTTTCCAACAAGTTGCCCACCTCGGGAAACAAAAATGTGTTCTTTTACTTGTCAGATGAACATATGAGCCACTTTGACTCTTCAGTGCAGTGTGGAGCCTAACAAAGATCTGTTTTGTGTCCCAGCTGATCAGCAGGAGGAGGAGAGTCTGACGGAGCAGCAGAGGAACATTTTCAGCTACTTGGACTCAGCTCAGCCACTACAGAGGAAACAATGAGCTCAACACAGAAGGTGACAGACAGAGCAGGACCATATGACCAAAGATATTTATCACCATATACATCTGAACATTTGCCATAACGATGTAGCTGACGATAGAATTGACACCAGACAAAATACTTTACAGCTGCACAACTTTATTAAAAAGCCATCAATGTATTTTCACTGAAACAAGCAGCTGTTGTTTATGTGCATTAAAGTTATATAAAAATGTAACAGTGCAAATGCAAATTCCTCGCTGACAGTTTAACCAAAAGGCGTTTCCAGTGGAAACTGGCCGACACATCCTGAGCATAACCATGTATAATATCCACTAAACTTCAGAAGAGGTTATACAGTCGTGGCCAAAAGGTTTGAGAATTGCATAAATATTGGAACCTGGAGAAGTTGCTGCTTAAGTTTTTATAATAGCATTTTGCCTGCACTCCAGAATGTTATGAGGAGTGATCAGATGAACTGCATCGTCCTTCTTTGCCATGAAAACGAACTTAATCCCCAAAAAGCCTTACCACTGCATTTCATTGCTGTCATCAAAGGACCTGCTGAGACCATTTCAGTGATCGTCTTCTTAACTCAGGTGAGAATGTTGGCGAGCACGAGGCTGGAGATCATCATGGCTGTATCCCGATTCAGGTTCTGCAGCTTTAAAGTCCTCAAGGGCCGCGTACTCAAAGACCGCTAAGGCCGAAGTGCGAGGCTCGTAGGCTCGTGAAATGGGACGTCTAGCCTCCGTCGCGCTGCCCAGGTTGCCTAGCAACCATGATACTAACAGCTGGAAACGTTTCATACAGCTTTGTTTGACAGAAATGAAGGAGAACATATTTAGTTCATTTGTTTCTACATGAGCTCTGTGTGATTTGATGAGTATCTGAGGCTGAGACCACAGGACTGTGAAACATGATTGTTGGGCTTCATTTCTGTGCTGAACAGTCGTTTAAGATTAGCTGTAAATAACAATTAGCTGATGTTGTTCATGAGACTAAAGTCATCTCACTGTGGTAATGTAAATATAATATGGCCAATATTATAGTTATTATATTAATCACTTCACTCACAGACAAGTATCTGTGACAGTGTGTATACAGATGTATCATATATAAGAGACAAATATTGTTCATTTAATATGTTGGTACTAAATGTGGCTCAATGCTTACATATATGTGTAAAAGCAAATGTAGGAGCTGTGATAACTGTGTCTGATAGAATGAAGAGTAGACTGATATATGAAATATTCCTTTATTGGGTGAGAAAATCAGACCATGTCATAACTGCTGTAAGTCACACAGAATAGATATCAGAGCCTTAAACAGGCTGACGTCTGCTAAATGGGTCAAACTGGGCAGAAAGTCTACAAACACATAACATCCTTATAGAATATGATGTAACACTATAGATCAACTTAGCTCAGAATATATAAAGCATATAAACAGTTACAGCAATATGATGCAACACACACAGCAGCTACTGATCCAAAATACTCAAAGCTTCATAGAACTGAAACCAACATTTATTTTTAGCTCCATTCTGCTGCTGATACAGACTTTAGGTTTCTGAACATTAAACTTGTTGCTGCCTTTCATAGTGTGTAACTTGAAGGCCCTGAGTACTCTGAGTACTTTCTCCCACACTGGAAACACTGGGATGATCACATTATGTGAACATTACCTAATAAGACTGATTCAGCACAGACAGTTATGTTAAACTTTCCTAGCAGTCCTTCACAAACAGGGAACAGTCTGTCTATTCTCTCCATCTGTCAGCTGCTGCTGGCTCTTCCTCCTCCTCTTCCTCACACACTGCTGAGTTTGTCCTGGTGGATCATCAGGGGTGCAAAGCCTCACAGATGATGTGCAGCAGTGGGTCCCTCAGTCTGTCCTCACTCTGGACACTTGCAGTCGTCACACATGGAAATCAAATGTGTGATAAGCTGCAGGATTCAAACACAAGTGTAACTTATAAACACACGTTCATACTTTTATTCCACAATCAGAGAGAAAGAAACAGAGAGAGAGTGCAGGACAGACAGACAGGTGACAGTCTCAGGTGTACACACTGCTACACAACAGCACAGAGAAGCAGGATTTAGTGTTTGTGTTATTACGAGTGTAAACAAGAAGAGTTCCAGATGGTGCAGTGGACACATGTGTGACTGCTGTGATTAAAGCATCTTTCTTTCAGCTTAACGAGTGAACCGTCAGCTCGTTCAAACACACGTTAAAGTGCGTTTGGCTCGACACCACCGAACAGAGGCAGCAATATAACACAGCTAACATTAACAGTGCAGTGAATCCTGCTTGTGCCGTGATGTTCAGGACTGCAAACCGAGCAGCATCACTGACTTTCAGCTTGTTGTGTTTGTGGATATATGACTGACTTTAATTATCCACAAAATCATCACATTCTCTGTCAGATTAAGGTCGACTATCTAACGGCGTATATTTAAAAGGCTTTAAAACCAAGTTAACGCTGAAAGTACAAACATCACTAATGTCACATAACTCTGCCGACAAGGCATAGCTATGGCTATGAAATGCTCTTTGTGTATCACTTCTTCATTATGAAAGATGTCATTAATGCACTAGTAATGTCTCATCTGGAGTATTGTTCAATCATTTGGTCAGCAGCTAATAAGACAGATCTTAACAGACTTCAGTTAGTCCAGAATAAGGCGTCCAGATTAGTGTGAAGATGTTCATACTATACTAATATTGATAAAATGCATAATAACCTTTCTTGGCTTCCTGTACAGGCTAAAATATTCTATGGCTTACTTGTAGTTCTAAAGAAAGCAATTCTGTTAAACACACCACATTTATTCTGCTCAGCTGCAGTATCCAGATGAAATACATCATCATATTACACAGTTTTCAACAAGCTGCAATTTAGTAAATGCTCGAGTTAAAAGTAACGTTTTGTAAAACTGTTACATTTAGAGCAACTTTTAAGTGGAATAAGTTGCCTTAAAAAATTAGAGAATTATTCAAAACTTCAATGAGCACTTAAAAGCCGATTTACAGAGCTTTTAGTTGTTGTAAATATTGTAAGACATGATTTGTTTTTGAAATTTGTGTAATGTGCCTCAATGTTATTGATATTATTATTATTGATTGCTTATATTTGAACAATTGTGAAACCTCACTGTGGATGTAAGAGTGCAATTATGTGGATATCTTGAATCCACTTTATTGTGTAATATTATATGTGAGTATTTGACGGAAGACGAGCAACATCTGTTGTGGAAGCTAACGGGGTTCCTTTAGAATAAACAAACATAGGATTTATTATCACTGAATAATTCTGTATAAATCTATACAAATTATAGAAATATGTAACAGGAAACAACAAAATAATCTAAATTATAAAATAATGTGTGTGTGTGTGTGTGTGTGTGTGTGTGTGTGTGTGTGTGTGTGCATGATTTTAGTGTTTGAACAGTCATGAATTATCTTTAACAGCAGGTTGGATGTAATGTGTTAGAACTACCAGCAGGTGGGGATAAGAGACCTTTAAGGTGTTTGGTGCCACGCTCCACCTTCAGGTTTAAAACTAGTGTTAATGGAGTTTGAAGGCTGAGTTTGTTCCACGACTGCATTTCACTCACTGCCTCTGTTTGTATCTCTGTCACTGCAGGACCAACATGGAGCCAGAAGTCAGCGCTCTCAGGAGGCCGACAAACCTCACAGAAGAAAGGGAGAGAAAAAACACACCTGTGACGAGTGTGGGATGGAGTTTACTCTGAAGGCTTCACTAAAACAGCATCAGGTCATCCACACTGGAGAGAGACCGTTCAGCTGTGAACAGTGTGGAAAGTCTTTTTCCTGGATGCGTTGCCTAAAAACACACCAACTCATCCACAGTGGAGTTAAAGCGTACAGCTGTGATCAGTGTGGCAGAGCTTTTACTCACAGTAGCAGCTTACAGAGTCATCTAGTTACCCACTCTGGAATTAAGCCATACAGCTGTGATCAGTGTGGCAGAGCTTTTACTCGCAGTAGCCACTTACAGAGGCATCTAGTTACCCACTCTGGAATTAAGCCATACAGCTGTGATCAGTGTGGCAGAGCTTTTACTCGCAGTAGCCACTTACAGAGTCATCTAGTTACCCACTCTGGAATTAAGGCATACAGCTGTGATCAGTGTGGCAGAGCTTTTACTCGCAGTAGCCACTTACAGAGTCATCTAGTTACCCACTCTGGAATTAAGGCATACACCTGTGACGAGTGTGGGAAGGGTTTTACTGAGAAGGCTTCACTAAAACATCATCAGGTCATCCACACTGGAGAGAGACCGTTCAGCTGTGACTTGTGTGGAAAGTCTTTTTCCTTGAAGCGTTCCCTAAAAAGACACCAACTCATCCACAGTGGTGTTAAAGCGTACAGCTGTGATCAGTGTGGCAGAGCTTTTACTCGCAGTAGCAGCTTACAGAAGCATCTAGTTACCCACTCTGGAATTAAGGCATACAGCTGTGACATCTGTGGAAAAACTTTCAGCCAAAGAGGGCACCGAAATGAACACCTACGCATTCACACCAGACATGATGTGTACTGCTGTGAACAGTGTGGCAAATACTTTACAACAGACGCACAGTTACAACAACACATGTTTACCCACACTGAGGAGAGACCTTATCAATGTGACCTGTGTGAGAAGACTTTTAAATCTCCACGTCACCTGAGACAACACCAACAGATCCACACCAGAAAGAGACTCTACAAGTGCAGCTACTGTGAGGTATGTATTTATATTGTTATCTTGTCATTTTAGCCTGACTGTTTGGAACAACTCTGCTCATTAAACTGTGTTAGCATGTTAGCAATTCTACTGCATGGAAAAGCAGCTCTGAGTGATTATTCAGATTTTCCTTTCAGTTATGATTTTAGTATTACTGTAGTATTATGGTGGTAGTATTGTAGTTATTGCAGCCCAGTAAACTGAGTGTGTTAACTGAAACAGTCAAATGTAGTTGGACGTCTGCAGAGATGCTCTTTATTTCAGGCGACGTTCAGGATACAAATGTTGAAGGACTGACTTACACTGTCTTTGTGTCTTTGTTTAGAAGCAGAGCGACACAGATGGATCCAGTTCTCAACCCTGTCATCACTGTGGTGGTGGGAAAGACTTTCTTTGTGACCTCTGTGGAAAAACCTTCAGTCAGCAAAATACCCTAAAAGTACATCAACGTAGACACACTGGAGACAAACTGAAATACTGCAAAGAATGTGGGAGAAGCTTCCCCACATCAGGTGGATTAAAAACACATGAACTGATTCACAGTGGGGTTAAAAAGCACCTCTGTGATCAGTGTGGGTCATCCTTCACCACTGAAGGTGAACTTAAAAGACACAAACGAGTCCACACAGCAGAGAAACCACACAAGTGCAGACACTGTGAGAGAAGCTTCTCACATTCACATGGTCGTAACAGGCATGAACGTGCACACATGGAAGGAAACTACAGCTGTGACCAGTGTGACAAGAGCTTCAGGAATCTCAGTTCATACTCTGCACACAAACGATCCCACGTTACTAATAAACTGTTTCACTGTTACCAATGTGCCCAAACATTCACCTCATTGTCTGCTCTGTGCAAACATCAGCGCGATCACTCAGGGCTGAAATCACTCCCATCACTGGATCACAGTGAATCTGAAGACACAGAAAGATCCTCTGGTTTCTGTGTCAGACTCAAAAAGCTTGAGATCAGGCTCCACAGAGTTCAGATAGAATCATTTAAACTTGTGTTGAACTGAACTGGTTGCTGGGCTGAACTTCTACATAATACAGATCTACATGGGATCTTCTTTTCTGTTGTTTTACTGAGTCAGTTTTGTCCTTTTTTCTCTGTCCTGGTTTTGCTCGTCTGTAAATGATTGAAACTCAGTCAAATAGTTCATTGTTCTCCAGCAAAACGTTTTGGAAACTCATGTTTAACCTTTGAAACTCTGACATGTTTTAGCACACAAGGCTTCATCGGGGAGTTCACTCATGATTGGACCATGAGAACAAAGGTTTTTAGTTCTTTCAAAGAGAGTCTTGGAGATGTTTGATGTTTCTGTTTTTCTGAAACCACCTGAAAGAAAAACTATTTTTCTTGCTTTATGTAGTGTGGAAGTTTTTAATGTTTCTTCATCTGTGATGTTCTTGAATGTGTTCACGTGAAGATGGTACAAATAAACTGTCCTTTCAGCTTTAGCTCCTAATTTATTCATTATTTATGGATGTAGCACAGCAGCCGTCTCTTGATTAACACATGGAGGGCTCGGGATCTGATGGTGTCGTCTCCCTAATTTGCCCACTCAGTAAATCTCACTCATGGCCAAGAAATTGAAATAAACCTTGTTTCCCTGCTGGATAGTGATCCACTGTAACTCTGCTCCTCCTTCCTGTTTAGGATTTCTGTGGCTGAAGTAAAATTCCCTCCATCCATCACTTATCCCAGCTAACCCAAAGTGAAATAAAGTTTTGCTCGTCTTAAAAAAGCATTACAATAATGGGCATTACCAATGCAAACTGAATGATACAGAAGATGTAAGAAGAGACTTTGATCAGTTAATAAAGCTCATGATCTGGATTCATTGTGGCTGCTACACAGATACTTCTGGGTCACTTCTCTCAGTTAGGAACCTTCCTCACCAAACTGACTGTTGGACCACACCCCTGGTTTCATGAGAAATTGTTTCAGCCATGATTTCTCTTCCTGTATTTCAGAGTAAAGACTGAAGTGACAAATGGAAGCATGTTTAAAAAACACAATGTGAGAGAGACGTTGAGGTCCTTAGAAGTTACCCTGGGTTTTTCTGTCACCCTGCTAGATGTTACACACCTTGTTATTGGACTGATTTCTACTGCTGGACTACTCCTGCGGAGAGTAACAATACTCTTACTAATTAGCTCCCTTTCACACCTTTGGGGATATTTATTTTTGTGTTTGCAGCGCTGTGAGCCAGAACAGCGAGAGAAAAATCTGCAGCAGCGACGAGCCGAATGCTTACGTGAATCGCAGCAGCTGCTCATGTGCTACGCTGAATTAGAGGATATCTTTGCTCTGGATTTCTATTTCTACTTTTTCATTTCTATATGATTCTTCTTGCATCTAAACAAAGATGATTCAATTTGCTAAATGTTGATGGCTCTTCGTGCTCAGGTGTAAATGAGACGTAATATTTGCTCTTGGTTTGGTTCTCCTGTACAGAACCTTGCAGTACAACAGAAACCTAAAAACATTATTTGTAGTTGTTATTCTTAGTTGTTCTGCTGCCTAAATACCACAGGGTCTGATTATGAAGTTATTGAGCTGCACATACGTTACGACCTGCTTAAGTTCGAGGTCACAGCGTCTGTAGAGCAGCTGGAACATAATGAAGTCTACAAGGTTAAAGTTTTCTCTTCAGTTATTGTTCTTTCTGCTGCTTGGTTTGATGGATCTGAGAGCTTTTGTTTTTATTATTGTTATTATAATTATCATGAATATTTTACTCTCTAGAAGCTTTAAAATAGTGTTTGTGTTTGAAAAAATTGATTTAAGAATTGAACAGAAACATCTGTCCTTCTGAAAATCGCCCAAAGGCACGGAGACAAAGTCAAAGGATGCAACCTGTAACTTTCTCTTCCTTCATGTCAGGACCATCATCCATGATTTATATAAAATGCATATAGCAACAGTAGCACTTTAGTTTGGACTTTATGATTTCTGTAACTGGAAAATATTATTTTGTTTAAAGACAGAAGTGACCGCATAGTTGCAACATCAAAGGGAAATATTAATTAATTAGCATTATATATATTTATTGCTTAAGCGTTTGCACTATAACTTAAGTAGGATTATAACTTTTAAGGAAGGAAAGATTTCAGATATTTAGTTCACTGCTTCAGTTATTTTATATGAAATTAAAACATTTACGTTGGTCAAATATGATGCTCTAAATCAAATAAAAGTTTGAAAATAAATGATGTATTTTTAAATGCTGCAACAAATGTTCACAAAAAGTAACTATAATTAAAACCAGTTAAACAAAATCAAATGTTTGAATCATGCTTAACCAAATGCCAGGCTGCAGAGCTGAACCTAAAGTATACGTAGAAAGATTTCAACATCTGAGCAGTTTTTAATGTTTTTATCACATATAAATGTCACAGCAGTGGGTCCTGGCCCAATGCTTTGTGTTTTTGCTTTTCTTTGACTCTTGTTTTTCTTGCTTTTTGTTCTTCTTATTTATCAGGCTCTCAGTAATCTTAGTTCTCCCTCCCTCAGTGTTCATTTCAGCCTGTGTTTAGTTTCTGTTCCCGTGTCCCACGTTTCATCGTTTCATGTCGAGTCAGCCCTGTCTCTCTGTTTCCTGTGTCTCCCCAGTCAGCCCCGCCTCCCTCGGGCACTCATGTGTGATACAGAGTAATAAACCTGACTACATTTGCTACACTCTCTTTATTACCTGTTACTTTAAAATTCATACACTAATTATGTCTGCCCATCTCTCTAATGTGAAGGTCAAAGGTCAACATCCCAGTGACATAAGAATAATCCCAAAGGGGCAAAGGCAGCGGTTAATTTAGCATAATTAGCATTAAGGGTACAGCAAGGATATACTTTTACCAACCCGTTCTCACTCCCGACGCGTAAAATAATGACGATTTGTCACGTCCCTTAACTTCTCATGCTGACGCCTAAGGTACTCTTCCACGTTTTTATGTGACGCTGTGGGTTGTCAATTCATTCCAATATGAACGCGCTCGCGGCGATCAGAGACGCTTCGAGCAGAGGCTCCAGCCATCCATTTACTCCAATAATAACCCCGTCACGGCGAAACATGACGCCGTGAAGCACAATCTAACTGGAGACCCGGGGACCCTCTCCGCGAACGGGTTTTTCTCCCTAATTTAATGCTTTCTTTTAATGACATCGTTAACGTTTCTCAACAAAAACACGTGAAAGTATCACTGATAATTCAACAATAAAATCGCTTCATGTTGTGGCCATCACACAGTGTTTTCCAAACTGATTCACGATCTGAAAGTGCGCAGATTTAACGTACATAATCCTTTGTTAGGTTTATTATTTTCATTTCACACGTAAAACACATTTATAGATTCATTCACCACTCCTGTTAGTTTTGGATGCTCTTGGCTCCAGCCAATCAGACGCAACCTGTGTAAGCAAAGGCTGACGGGAGAACGGAGAGAACCATTTATAAGAATAAGAAAATGAGGCGGAACTGATTGATTCTAATGCAGGTATGTAAAAAATACATATATTTAACATAATACCTTGATGTGTGTTTCAAAGTTAGTTTTTTCATAAAAGCTTCAAACAAACAGAGGTGACTGATCTCGGAAACGGTGTAATGTATTTAAAAATGGCTACAGCTACCGTCAGCATGCTTGCTAGGTAACGACTACACGTGGCTACTGCAGCATTAGCCATTTAATCCAACGATGATGGATTAAATCTATTACAAACGTTAAAGGACTTGTGTGCTGCAAAATACCCTCACATGGTGCGCAAAGCAGTTTTTGCGCTAAGAGTTCTGCTAGCTCTTTACAAACTGATGATGCTAACGTTAATTGCTAACATTAACCGGAGCGCCAAGACTGAAAATCATTTGAATTGCGTTAGTTATGTGTTTATGTCACTGAGTTCTGCAAAAATCTCTTTCCTCTTTAGCTTGAAAATGAGTGATTCAGAGGATCCCGAGCTGGAGGAAGAGCTTCAGGCTGCTGACGAACTCCTTCAAGATATGCAGGTAACATTTTTAGTGGAAACAGTTGTTAAAGAGGGAACACATATTTTGTACGGAGTAAACGTTATGTTATTTGAATTTTTGTTTAAAGTTTATGTCAAATTAAGTTGGTTAACTTAAGATGTTTGATAATCTTTGCTTTAATCATGGACTGTATTTTAGGTGTTCCCTTTTTTCCTTGTTAATTGCGTAGAATGATGCACGGAGTGAACCTCAGCCAAGACCAGTGCGCTGGAAAACACGTGACAGACAGGGAGCTTTTATTCCTCAAAGACCATCAACCAGTCGAAGTACTAGTTGCATGCCACGTGGTCAGTGTTCACACAACCATTGATTTTATCTCACAACTTGTTTTCACCGAAGAATTTCAGTAAGTAAATATTCTTCATCCCCCCCCCCAGTGTCCAGAGAGCAGCATCAATGTCCACGTGAAGAACCTGGTTATGTTGCCAGTGTCAACCCAACAAAAGGTACTTTACCTTCTTGTATATGTTGTGATTTCTGTTTACTTTTATATTTGTTGTTATAGTTGAGTTATGCAGGGCTTTTGTGCAGTCCTAAGAAACATACTGCCCAGAGTGTTTTTCACTTTGTGGAAGAGTTTCTTCCTTTCTTTATTTTTTTTCTGTTAGTGTGTGGAACTGAGGTGCTTCGTCAGGAGCTCCTTCAGTTGTTGGAGGATGGAGAAGAGGACGCAGCCATGACTTGTGAGACGTCGTCTGAGTCAGCTGCTACTCACTGGGCGATCAGAAATATGGTGTCCTCGCAAAAGTGGAAAGAGGCCAGGCCTTGTCTTATAGACAATATGTTAGCTACTCTGGATCCACAGTCACACCGTGTGTGTCAGTGTGGCAAACAAGTAGTTGTGAGGTGTCTGGACTGCCTGTCTCTTCCATTCCTTTGTGCTGACTGTGATATTGCAGTTCACACACGCGTTGTCCTGCACAACAGAGAGGCAGTAACAGGAGGGTTTTTGCAGCCTTCATCAGAGTTTCACAAGCCAATAGGTACAGTTTTTAAGTCTTATGCATTTCTTGCTATGTATGAGTATGAGTGGGTGCTGTTATTGTATATTTATTGTGTATCAGTTAATTTCTAATTCTTTTTATATATATTGTGTGTTTTAATGTTAGTTCGGCTGTTGCCTGTGCAAAGGCCAGACTGTGTGTGACTGCCCAGCAGGTAACGTTGAGGTTTCACCCGGCGCAATTGTGGCTCTTGTAACCATAAATGGTAAGTTGCCCTTTTGTCACACACTACATACACAATAGATGTGTTTGGAGGTTTTATTGCAAATTGTGCATTGCTATCTTTGTTTTAATTACCCTCGGCCCGCAGTATATGTGGGCACCTGTCAAAGGTCATTTGGATTTACCAGACCGCTTTGAAAACAACATGAAAAAAATGAATGCTTTGAGCCATGACTGAATTTCTCCTGATCCTTTCTAAAGGCCGTTATAACCTTGCACTGCCAGTGGTGAGCTGCACCAGCTGTGGCCTAATGTGGTCCCCCTCAGTTAAGGACATCCTGGGTAGTGGATATTGGCCTGGCACCTTAAATTTCTGCACCCTGTTTTCAATGGATGCCTTTCAGTCTTTCTATGACATTAAGAAGGCTGCACCAGGGATGTCACTTAAGGCATTTGTCAAAATGCTGGATGAACGAACAGCCCATTTTGGAAGGGTGAGTTCCTAAATTTGCCAAGTTTAAGGAAATTGTGCAAATCAATGTTTATGCTGACTGTCCTTGAATATTCTGTTGTATGTCCTCTATGTAAAAGAATGGCCGAATATCAGCTGATGCCTTCAGTAAAAGTTTCTTGGAGTGGAGTGCTGTAAAGTTTGAGGTGGACAGGATGTGCAAGGAGCCATGCTTTAGCTGCCCTGCCTGCACTCCACACATGCTTGCCGTCTCAGTTGATGGAAACCGCAAGCTTTATCGCTTTCAGTCTAATGCAAGGTACATTATGCATTGTGGACATAAGTCAAATATGGATTTGTAGAAAAATGTATTTTAATGTTTCTTTTCAAACAACTGTCACTGTGTTCGTTCAGCACTTCAGAGCAGGGGAACTTTGAAGGTGTCTTCATTGAGAAAGATGAGGAAGTTGCTGAGTTTGTGAAATACATCCAGAGACACACAAATCATGTAAGATACACATATATATTAGTGCTGTTAATCTTGTTAAAATGACGTTAATGCCGTAACCATATACACTTACGTGTGTGTGTGTGTGTGTAGACATATATGGATGGGTCGATATTTTTTTTTTATTTTTCTCTTGGTGTTGTCGTAATACTATTTACTTTACTTTATCTTAATGTGTACTTAATTTTGTCACCATGTGTATTTAAAAAAAACAACATGATTTTTATTTTGTGTTATCAGTGCTGTCCTGGGGAGATCTGAGGTCTTGTGTGACTCGAGGCTAATTCAGCTAATTGTTATGCATTTGTTTTAAAAAGTTTGTCCCTGATAGGGCTTCATCATGTCATGTCTTTTATGTTAAAATCTTTGAGTGTATAGGTCCCGGGGAAAGGGTTGTGCGGATCTTCATCTTGGACTGCAGCAAAGGAGTCGTCCAAAAAGTCCACTGGGAAGTTGGATGAGGAGGGCATGGAAATAGCTGTTTGTCGCCACGGAGTCCTCTTAGCTGCATTGAACATGTTTCGAGGGGAGATCTTTGCTTACCCCCTTTTTCTCCAGAGGAAGTTGGCAGCTAGCATCCCAGGACATATTACGTTCCTTTGCTCCGATGTGGCCTGTAAATATTTCCCCTATTTAACCAAGGTGGCTCAGCAGTGCCCTGAGCTGAGGAACCTCTTGTCAATGCTTCCTCTTCTCTCCGTCATGCATGCAAAGCTCACACTTGGAAATGCGAGGTATACTGCAGCTTGTAGTTTTGGATTAGTTTGAGACATTTTGTTATAAGGTTGAATGAATTCAGCAGTCATGTATTGTGACCTCCTTTCTATAGATCAAATGGGGAGGTGCGTTTCAGGATGGGGCCGGTTCAACAGTTGGAGAAGAGGTGGAACAAGTAAACAGTTTCCTGTCTAGGGCGGCCATCACAACGAAGTACATGTCTAAAGCAGGTGTGTGTCCGTGTCTGAGATTCCACTCAGTCTCCTGCTCATTAATTCTAATTTGTATACTAACTGAAATGCAGGGCGAACAGACATGCTGACCCTCCTGGCTTTGGGGTGGAACAAAAGGAAAGTGGAACAACTGGGCCGCACTTTGAGCCAGTGATATCTAAAGGTCATTTTTTCAACACCCATTTTAATGTGTGTGGTAATGGGGGGAAAACACCAGTACTCTTTTAATGTCAATATGAATGACATTTATGAATGCATTCTTAGATCATAAGGATCCTTAGAGAACAAGTGGAGCCTGAATGCGAGCAGAAATGAGCTGGGTGTGGATGACGACACACTGCAGCAATGGGCTGAAGGTGAGTCTCAATATAATAAGAGATAAGAGATAAGATAAGATAAGATAGAACTTTATTAATCCCTCGGGTGGGTTCCTCTGGGAAATTCGACTTCCAAAAAAAGCACAGCAACGACCAAAGTTACAGTTACAGAACTGTTATATATATATATATATATACACACACACACACACACACACACACACACACACACACACACACACACACACACACACACACACACATATAAATACAGAGACAAATATAAATAAAATATACAAAGGGGATAAATAGAATAAATAGGAATAAAAAATAAAAATACAAGTGAATTGCACATTTCAAGTATTGATTCTATTGCACTGTTGACTATTTACAAAAAGTATTGCACAAGGTATTGTACAGTGAGGTGCAGAGGCACTACAGCTTAGTTGTTCCCCCCTCCTTTGTCCTCCTGTTTCCCCTCCCTCTCCCCTCCAGAGAGGAGTTAAACAGTCTGATGGCGTGTGGGACAAAGGATGTATAACTCATGTATAACAATAGGACCCACCATGGCCTCATTAAAGAACTTAGAGTTAAGATCTTTCTGACAGTGTCAACAAACAATGAAAAATAAGCCTTGGAAAAGCAAATTTATGGCAGAGTTGTTGCGTTTCATCAAATTGGATAGAACCTGGGTTGAAATAATGTCGTACTAGTTGGTTTTATAAACCTGAACACCAACATACTTGTTATCTCATGATTATCATGAGATAGCAGCACATGAAGGCTCCAGATGTCTTATAATGAATGTCATCAAGTCAGTGATTACAGAGTCCAGTGTAGTTTGGTGACTGTTACTCATCCTGTGCTCTGATTAATATTCCTCTCACTTAGAAAGTGATCAAACTGATGGCAGCCTTGGAGCGTTGCAGGCACGAATAGAGGAGCTTGTCGTCATCATCAGAGTGCGAACACAAAGTCTTTACAGACAAAATGGTACGTCCCAGTTTCTTTGAAACGGACCGTTTGATGCTGAGTTTGTACAGCTTGTGCAGCTACTTTGTAAACAGAATAAAATCAGATCCAGGTTTGTTTGAGCTGGATGTGATTTGTTCCAGCAAACAAATTGATGAGTGTAGATTAAAATGTAACTATATACATTATGTGAAGGTGTGAATTTTTTATGCTTATTTACAGATAGCAACAAGAGGCGACACAGAATTCGCAAGGTCATCTTAGTTGAGAAGAAACGCTTGGCGGCTGCTGTTGACGACTACAACAAGCTCGCTGAACCAACAAAGCAAATCGTATCCAGTGATGCCCTCATGCAGACCGATATTTGGCCCTGGCAGAGCACAAGTGAACGTAAGCTCTTGATTTCTAAATATCCTTTTTAAACAAGCTCCCAGTATCTGAGCAGTAGTTGAATGTTTTGTTCTTGAATCATAATATGCTGCTATGTTTTCCCATCTGATGTTGTTAAACTGTAGCTGCTGCTGACCTCCGGACAAAGAGAAAGGTCTTTGAGAAGGTGATGGCTGTGAGGCGCCTGAGAGAGGAGGAGATGATGCTCTGCAGGGAGATGCAGCATCACTGGACAGTGTTGCGAATGCGTTCTGTGGTGTTGGGGACAATCTCCTCAGACTGTAAGCACTTTATTTATTTATTAATTTTTTGATGAATCGATTGAAAATAAGAGCAGATGCTAAAGTCTTACTGGATCTTTTACCTATATCTAGATTGCTAGCTAACACTGCCTTCTCCCTTTTAAAAAAATGTTTAATTACAGCATCCTAATTCCTTGTGTTTATGAGGTGATGTTTTTTTTTGTTTGTTTTTTTTACTTTTCTCATTTATTTGTTTTGTTCTTTTTACAGCCTCCTTTGTTGGCATGTCGGAGGATGCACAGAAGGGACTCTGTAGCCTGGTTTTAAAAAAACAAAGTGAACTGAAAGCTGAAATGCTCAAAGTAAAGGACGTGTACAAGAGAATCCTCAGCCACCAACCACTCCTGGAAATGGACTCGGAGGAGGAGGAGGACATTCCAGACGATGCCACTGAGAGTGATTTGAGCACTTCTGATGAAGACTGATTGTGTCATCATTGATGTTTTGTTTGGTAAAATAAAAAGTTAATCACATCTCTGTTTAATGTGATTTTTCAACAGACATTTTACATTTTGAGAAGAAAAATGGAATTTCCTTGGTGCAGTTGTTTACCCTGAATCATTATTTCCCATCTAATTTAATGACTAGTGTACATGTTCAGATACGATAACATAATTTAATTTATGGGATGCTTTCTGGGCTGCTCAAATTATCACAAAATTTAAAAGCACCAGGCAGCACACTCACAAGGACATGTTTTGTTCAGTGTTTTGTCGAAGAAATCAACAAGTACAACTGAGATGTTTGCTGTAGTGGTGTGTTTGTTAAGAAGCATGCCAGCACACTGGTGAACTGACAGTCCCAGAATGCACCCGAGCCAGTGACTCGCCCCAGAGCAAATGAAATTGCTTATCTAGAAAGACAACCGTGATCAAAGAAGAAGTAAAAGAGTAGGGAACAAATGGTAAGGGAAGGTACTGTGGGGTAGGAAAGAAAGGCCAGAGCTGTGCAAAATGACCTCCAGCAGGCCACAAATGTGCACGTCTGCTCAAACGGTCAGAAATGGACTCCATGAGGGTGGTATGAGGGCCCGACGTCCACAGGTGGGGTTGTGCTTACAGCCCAACACCGTGCCGGATGTTTGGCATTTGCCAGACAACACAAAGATTGGCAACTTTGCCACTGGCGCCCTGTGCTCCTCACAGATGAAAGCAGGTTCACACTGAGCACTTGTGACAGTCTGGAGACGCCGTGGAGAACCTTCTGCTTCCTGCAACATCCTCCAGCATGAGTTTGGCAGTGGGTCAGTTTTGGTGTGGGGTGGCATTTCTTTGGGGAGCTGCACAGCCCTCCATGTGTTCAGCAGAGGTAGCCTGACTGCCATTAGGTACTGAGATGAGATCCTCAGACCCCTTGTGAGACCATATGCTGGTGCGGTTGGCCCCGGGTTCCTCCTAATGCAAGACAATCCTAGACCTCATGTGGCTGGAGTGTGTCAGCAGTTCCTGCAAGACGAAGGCATTGATGCTGTGGACTGGCCCGCCCATCCCCCAGAACTGAATCCATTTGAGGACATCTGGGACATCACGTCTCGCTCCATCCACCAACTGCACCACAAAATGTCCAGGAGTGGGCAGATGCTTTAGTCCTGGAGTCTGGGAGGAGATCCATCAGGAGAGCATCTGCCACTTCATCAGGAGCATGCCCAGGTGTTGTAGGGAGGTCATACAGGCATGTGGAGGCCACACAGACTAGTGAGCCTCATTTTGACATGTTTTGAGGACATTACATAAAACCAGATTAATGATTCTGTATTGCATTGATCAAGGAACCAACCCAATAGGAGCTAAAGGAATCCTCTTGACATTACTTCACTCAGTAAGTTTATACTATGTTTAATGTGCATTTTCTTCATCAGTTTAGAACATAACATGTTAGCGCTCCCTGGTCCTTTTTGGAGACAGATCCTGAGACAGCAGGCAGCTATGGAGAACTCGTGTCAGCTGTGGTAATTAAGGAATACTTTGATTTAATATTGATTTCATGACAACTATCCTCTGGCACATATTCCTGGATATATACAATGACATAAGTAAACTCCCATTTTAGAATCATTGCCTTCTTTGATCTGACTTATTGCCTCAGACTTTGGCCCCGTGTCCCCAAAACTACAGAGAATCCATGACACTGGGTAAGAGGCCTTGATCATGTTATAAGTGAGAGAGTTTGGTGTAACAGTGGTTGAACATGCCAAATCAATCCACAACATACTGCCATTCCCCAGCTGTAACCTGCATATGCATCTAACCAAAATCCAGTACCACAGCCACATGATAGACGTACAGATGAGGTTAAAGGGCTGTCTCATTTTGCCAGATAGCTTCATCCCAAAAAAGATCAACATTCTTCAAAAACAAAAGTTTGTGAATATTTGCTTTTTTGCCAGGCCTAAACCAACCTGTTAAACTTATCAAATTATTGTCATAGATACGAACCTATTGATTGAAACAGAATAATCCATTCAAGCCTCCATCATCATCCACGATCACTGTTACTGTTCAGATTATTTTATCTCTGTTTTCCTCTAGAATGTTTTGAAAATCAGCATTTGATCAACAGACTTTTTAAAAGTTTATTTTGATCCTATTGTTTACGTGTGTAATTGCATTTTTATTGAAATTATGACAGGAAAACCCTCAATCAAATTGTATCTTTGATATCTAATAATAATATTAACCATAATGTTACATATGTAATATGTACACAATAATATTGTGCAAACAAACAAGAAAAATAGCAAAAAATGTCAATTTTTTTAATACCCTGTATATAAAAACCACATATGACCACAACTCCAAATGTGCAATTGTCACTGCATCTAAACATGACATATTACAAAAAGGTAGAAACATATAATATACAATATGTTCTGAAGCTGGTACTGGTGCAGTTAACTTTGCTTTAGGCTCCCATACACAGTAGGTGTTACTTACTATACGTGCAGTGCAGTATTACTTTACCTTGTAATATGTTATAATAAGCAAGTCACTTCTATATTTATGAGCATGTAGACAATAATGTTGGCTGATATGTAAAACTATGAGATGTCGAGTGCAGGGAAGATATTATTGATCGATCAGATTCATGAATATGTTAGGTACTTAAGCCACAATTAGAGAGTGAAACAGAGACACTGGTTGAAATGTATAGTAAATATTTTATTTTGAACTTTTATGCTGAACTGCAAGCTGTGAACTGTGCGATCTCTGCCACCTGTGGTGCCTGGTTTACTGTGTGTAAAACTGCGCAGGTTCCCATGTGTCATCCCACACTTTGCCACTGTCAGGAGAAAAACATAACAAACAACAACCACACACAAAATAGGACAATTTAGGTTGTGACATATGACAATTTTTTAGGATGAAATATCTTCTATATTCATGTCATGCTTTATACACCTTCATTGTAATATAAATTAATCAAATCAAGTCAGAGAGTATTAATATATGAAGCAGACGTCAAGCAGGACCACAGCAGCAGCCACGATCCATCGGAACCTGCTGGATGAGAGAGCACAGAAACTCCAGGGAAGAAGTTTAGTTAGTAACATGCATGAACTGCATTACTGAGACATGTATGTTTACAGATGGTGGTGAGGAAGAGGGGGAGAGTTTTCAGTAAAAGGAGACGTGACTGCATCTTCAACCAATACTGAGCCTGCATAACCCTGAAAGAGACAGAGAGAGAGGGGGGGGACACTAACCCCCAGCAGTCTGGTCCTATTACAGCATAACTAAGGGCTGAGCTGAACCAGCCCTAACTATAAGCTCTATAAAGAAGTAAAGTCTTATGCCTACTCTTAAAAGTGTTGACCATGTCCACCTCCAAAACTCATAATGGACTTTGGAGGTGGACAGCTATCAAGCTCCTCACAGAAGAGGAGCTCGATAGCTAAAAGCTCCCAATTTACTTTAGTCCAAATACATGAATTCAAATTGAAGTGATAACTATTTATCAACAATATGAATGTCTGTTCCCGTCCAACAAAGTTGTTACTACATACCATGTTGAGCAAGGCTTCCACTTGACTTTAACTTCTTCTTTTTCCTGAAAAACATGATATAAACAAACAATTAATTAAGAAAGACATGCAAGTTGCATACAAAAAGGAGCTTATAAACATTTGTGTACTATTGAATGGCTCAATATATTATACAATTAGTTTACAAAAACATAAGAACCACTATAATGCTTGTACTGCCAGCATCAAGTGCATGTCAGCAAAGCAACACTGCTTACATTGTGGCTCACAAGCAAAACTAACTGAAGCAGATGTTACTGAATGGGAAGGAGCACCTCCACATCAATCACTCCTTCTGAGCATGATGTCAGGAGGACTTTAAAGAACGTAAACATCAGGAAGGCAGCACGACCAGGTCGTATCAGGTGGTCTGTTCTTATTTAATGTCCTATTTGGAGCGAAATCCTGACTCAGTGGCTGAATTAGTGAAGATTCATCAAATACAAAAGCTTATGGATAGTCAGTCAGGCACAGTTCAAATCCGGGAAGTCCAAAGACGCAAACAAATCTGCACAACAGCAGGCTAAATTACTTACATTTACAACTCTCCTGTCTACTATCTCTTCATATTTGAAAATCTTCTGTGTACGGTGTTTTCGGCATTCTGAAAAATAACAAATGAAATATTTACATGAGTTCTGTAAAACTGGAAAAAATGCAAAAATTAAGAAAAAGAAATCTTAACAAACTTAACGAACCTGTCATGTGTTTCGTACATTTACAATACCATAACGTCTAACCTTTCCTTGTCCTTTTTTTGTTTGGGACATCCGAGGTGTACACCGTAGAAATTGAGGGAGATGTAGGATGTGGAGATGGAGAGGAGGATGCAGGAGGAAGCAGAGATGAAGAGGAGGATGCAGGAGGAAGCAGAGATGAAGAGGAGGATGCAGGAGGCTGACAGAGGGAAGATGTTGGTACAGGCTCTAAATGAAGAATAAATTCCTCGTTTAGAGCCTCTGGGTCTGGGACTGGTCCAGCATCGACACTGTCAGCAGAGGATGGTCCAGCTGCTGGTGTAGAACGTTTAGCAGGAGGTGAAGCTTGTAATTCTGAAAAATTTTAAATATTAAACATTCATTAAAATGGGTTGAAAAAATGTACAGTACACATAAACACATAATAAGTAGTGATTTGCATGTTTTCAGTTAAGTTTTACTAAAGATACAACTGGTAAATATTGGCATCAAATAAGTCATCTCGCACACTCACTGACCCAAATCATTCAGTACAAGTGCCCTCGGGGGTAGTGTGACATCTGTAGTGCTTTTCTACATTGTACATTAATAAATTAATGAGTGTGACTATAAATCCAGATAGATAATGACTTTTTCCTCTGATGACACTACTTTCCTGACTTTGTAGTGCATAACATTTGACACTTCAAGCTAGTACTGTGACTTAGGAGTTTTGTACAATGGTGATGCTAACTACCTCAGGGAGGTAATCAGGTGACCTCTTAAGAAGTATATAAGTTATTTAAGAATCTTGGTGTTCATATTGGTAACATTATAACATTTGTTATACTAGAAAGTCTCGAAGAGAATTATCAGGTCTGGTTTTTGTGAAGATTTTTAAAATTACATTTGTATATACATGAGTGTGAAAGACCATACTATACACACACACATACAAAATTGTTCAGGTGGGTAACACCAGAGGTTCAGTATGGCTAGCTTTGGTGATGTGACCGACACATGGGGAGGTAATAAGGCAGATATAACACTATTTTCATGTTAGCAACAGGACACGTAGGGCAGCTGTCACCTCACAGCAAGAAGGTTACTGGTCTGAAACTTGGCTGAATAATAGAATAGAACAGAACAGAATAGAGTAAGTAGAACAGAATAGCTGGTGACTGTTAACTATCCTCATCCTCACCATCTTGTTTGTCTCTATGTACCCCGTGATGATCTGCCTACTTATCTAGGGTGTACCATGAGTATCACCCAAAGACAGCTAGGATAGGCTACCTGATAAGGACACCTGGTTACAGATAATGGACAAAGCATATCTTACTTCTCAGAAGGTGTTCATAAAGCTTCCTCATCTTCATGAGGATGTCACGTGCAGCACCTTCCGCTGGTTCGATCTGAGTGATCACGTCCCCTACTATACGGCCCTTACGGTCAAACTGTCCAAGAAACAGAATTGGTTGGTAGCCCAGGGCATGTAGCTTTGAAACCTGCAAGAACAACAAAGAAAAACATGCAGCCAGTCTTTCATGTAAGCAAACGGATGTATAACAAACCTTTAAGTTTCACATCTTTGTTGTTTTATTGTTGTCGATAGTTAAAAAGTATTTATGGTGACCAAACCTGTAAATGTATGATAAAATCCATCTTGAAATGTTTTGTCTCTCAGTTAATAGCCGATTAAATTAAAAATCAGAAGTAGCTTAAATAAAAATAGTTTTTAACAAGTTTTTTCTAGTTGGATGTCTTTAGTGTGATGATGTTATTCTGATGTGAATAACTTTTTTATTTATGCTCTTTTATAAATTAATATTTTATGTGTATATACATGTCTTGTTAGTTTCTTACTTCATGATATACAAGAAAACATTGACAACTGTGATTAATAAAGAATTGTCTAGCAGACCAACCACTTATTAGATCAGAACTTTTAAACTTACTGACAACTGGGCTGAATTAACCACCCTGCTCGCATTTCTGTTGTTTTTAACAGAGGCAGCCCAGTTACTGTTTTTAAACTGTTCTTGTTTCTTTTTCAATCCCTCCTTTAGGTTCAGGCTGCCCAGGCATCCACTGCATGTCTTCCTGTTGCAGGTGTTTGGGGCCTGACAGGAAGGGCATGGTTTGGTTTTTGGCTTTGTCATTTCTGCAAATGAAAATGGAACATGTAGGGATTATTTCAGGTCTGTTTTGGTGAAACGATTACAAAAATAATTTATGACCAAAGAAATAACTTATGTTACGAGGCAGTATTACACCATATTTAGAAAAAAAATCAATTACGAGATTAAAGTCGTTAATATTGAGTTAATTACGTGAATAGGGTTAAAAAAAAACCCTGAATTGATTACAGAAAAGATACATTGCTAAAATAGAGCAGTACTAACATTAGCTGGGTGGCCAAGCAAGTGTCTTACACATGAGAATACATCACAAAAAAAATTAAATAAACTTTTGCAGAAGTAGTTCTCTTGGTACACAGACTGCTCTGTGAAAACATTTCAAGTTTAATATCAGTTTAATATCACTGAAATTAATATTTCAGTGAACATGCAAATTACCCACAGTTTATCACAACTTACTTAGCTAGGATCTGCCTCGTGTCCAGTCGAAAACTTCGCTGCAGGACCGTGAGTTGAAAGATACATTTACTGCGACTCCCAAGATGCATTGCAGTAAAAACCATCCAATCGCCTTGCTTAAGATCTGTTGACGTGTCGCTAAAGGCGCGCTGTAGATAAATATTGCAATTTGTAAAAAATAAAATACTAAAATTTGCAATTTTTAATTACATAATTAAACACTGGGCCAGTTTAATTTCGTATTATCGCTGGTTATTATTTTAGAGTAAATAAAGGAATAACGGGTAGCACCAAGCTGTTGTTATCTTCATTCCCATAGCGACGGCGGTCGAGGATTATGGGTAGTGTGCAGTTACGGGATTAGTGCGTCTGCGTAAATTGGTCTGATTGGCTGGAGCCGAGCGCATCCAAAACTAACAGGAGTGGTGAATGAATCTATAAATGTGTTTTACGTGTGAAATGAAAATAATAAACCTAACAAAGGATTATGTACGTTAAATCTGAGCACTTTCAGATCGTGAATCAGTTTGGAAAACACTGTGTGATGGCCACAACATGAAGCCATTTTATTGTTGAATTATCAGTGATACTTTCACGTGTTTTTGTTGAGAAATGTTAACGATGTCATTAAAAGAAAGCATTAAATTAGGGAGAAAAACCCGTTCGCGGAGAGGGTCCCCGGGTCTCCAGTTAGATTGTGCTTCACGGCGTCATGTTTCGCCGTGACGGGGTTATTATTGGAATAAATGGATGGCTGGAGCCTCTGCTCGAAGCGTCTCTGATCGCCGCGAGCGCGTTCATATTGGAATGAATTGACAACCCACAGCGTCACATAAAAAGGTGGAAGGGTACCTTAGGCGTCAGCATGAGAAGTTAAGGGACGTGACAAATCGTCATTATTTTACGCGTCGGGAGTGAGAACGGGTTGGTAAAAGTATATCCTTGCTGTACCCTTAATGCTAATTATGCTAAATTAACCGCTGCCTTTGCCCCTTTGGGATTATTCTTATGTCACTGGGATGTTGACCTTTGACCTTCACATTAGAGAGATGGGCAGACATAATTAGTGTATGAATTTTAAAGTAACAGGTAATAAAGAGAGTGTAGCAAATGTAGTCAGGTTTATTACTCTGTATCACACATGAGTGCCCGAGGGAGGCGGGGCTGACTGGGGAGACACAGGAAACAGAGAGACAGGGCTGACTCGACATGAAACGATGAAACGTGGGACACGGGAACAGAAACTAAACACAGGCTGAAATGAACACTGAGGGAGGGAGAACTAAGATTACTGAGAGCCTGATAAATAAGAAGAACAAAAAGCAAGAAAAACAAGAGTCAAAGAAAAGCAAAAACACAAAGCATTGGGCCAGGACCCACTGCTGTGACATTTATATGTGATAAAAACATTAAAAACTGCTCACATGTTGAAATCTTTCTACGTATACTTTAGGTTCAGCTCTCCAGCCTGGCATTTGGTTAAGCATGATTCAAACATTTGATTTTGTTTAACTGGTTTTAATTATAGTTACTTTTTGTGAACATTTGTTGCAGCATTTAAAAATACATCATTTATTTTCAAACTTTTATTGGATTTAGAGCATCATATTTGACCAACGTAAATGTTTTAATTTCATATAAAATAACTGAAGCAGTGAACTAAATATCTGAAATCTTTCCTTCCTTAAAAGTTATAATCCTACTTAAGTTATAGTGCAAACGCTTAAGCAACAAATATACTTGATGCTAATTAATTAATATTTCCCTTTGATGTTGCAACTATGCGGTCACTTCTGTCTTTAAACAAAATAATATTTTCCAGTTACAGAAATCATAAAGTCCAAACTAAAGTGCTACTGTTGCTATATGCATTTTATATAAATCATGGATGATGGTCCTGACATGAAGGAAGAGAAAGTTACAGGTTGCATCCTTTGACTTTGTCTCCGTGCCTTTGGGCGATTTTCAGAAGGACAGATGTTTCTGTTCAATTCTTAAATCAATTTTTTCAAACACAAACACTATTTTAAAGCTTCTAGAGAGTAAAATATTCATGATAATTATAATAATAATAATAAAAACAAAAGCTCTCAGATCCATCAAACCAAGCAGCAGAAAGAACAATAACTGAAGAGAAAACTTTAACCTTGTAGACTTCATTATGTTCCAGCTGCTCTACAGACGCTGTGACCTCGAACTTAAGCAGGTCGTAAAGTATGTGCAGCTCAATAACTTCATAATCAGACCCTGTGGTATTTAGGCAGCAGAACAACTAAGAATAACAACTACAAATAATGTTTTTAGGTTTCTGTTGTACTGCAAGGTTCTGTACAGGAGAACCAAACCAAGAGCAAATATTACGTCTCATTTACACCTGAGCACGAAGAGCCATCAACATTTAGCAAATTGAATCATCTTTGTTTAGATGCAAGAAGAATCATATAGAAATGAAAAAGTAGAAATAGAAATCCAGAGCAAAGATATCCTCTAATTCAGCGTAGCACATGTGCAGCTGCTGCGATTCACGTAAGCATTCGGCTCGTCGCTGCTGCAGATTTTTCTCTCGCTGTTCTGGCTCACAGCGCTGCAAACACAAAAATAAATATCCCCAAAGGTGTGAAAGGGAGCTAATTAGTAAGAGTATTGTTACTCTCCGCAGGAGTAGTCCAGCAGTAGAAACCAGTCCAATAACAAGGTGTGTAACATCTAGCAGGGTGACAGAAAAACCCAGGGTAACTTCTAAGGACCTCAACGTCTCTCTCACATTGTGTTTTTTAAACATGCTTCCATTTGTCACTTCAGTCTTTACTCTGAAATACAGGAAGAGAAATCATGGCTGAAACAATTTCTCATGAAACCAGGGGTGTGGTCCAACAGTCAGTTTGGTGAGGAAGGTTCCTAACTGAGAGAAGTGACCCAGAAGTATCTGTGTAGCAGCCACAATGAATCCAGATCATGAGCTGATCCGTGACTGCCTTTGTACAACTTTTACAAAGTGACTGCAAACATTGTGGAAGGATTCATAGCGTTTGATTGCTTGTGTGAATGTATTAAACAGGAAACCAGGAGCTGCAGAAACCCAGTAATGCTGGGTTTCTGCAGCTGCGTGTGCGTTTATTATTATGGCTCCAGGTTACATTTCAGGTCTTCTCAGCCCACACCGCCCCACTCGAACTCTGCGCTCCTCCAGTCAGATGCTGTCATTAGTTCCACGCTCCCAGTTCAAATCTAGAGGTGACAGCTTTCTCCATTGCTGTCGTCCCCCTTTCATGAAATCCTCTTCATCCTTGGAAGTCTTCAAATCCAATCTGAAGCCCCTCCTATTTTCCAAGGATCTCTCTGACACCTCTGTTATTGTGTTTCAGCTATTCTGCTCTTTTATCTCATTGGATGATGTTTGCATGTGTAGACACGTGTACGTGTAGTTTAAGTTCACATATGTGTGCTTGAGTGTGAATGTGTACATTTTTGTATATGGATGTGCATATTTGCATGTACACATATTTTTTTACAAACATATACGGATGTCTCACTGTTTCTATGATGTTTTCATCTTATCTATTTTAATTCTTTTCACCATATCATCCCTCTGTTCAGCACTTTGGCCGACACTTGATGTCTTTTAAATGTGCTATATAAATAAAGATGACTTATATTTGCATCCGTGTGTCAGAGTGTGTGTTCTTACCTTTAATTTAGGACACGCACACACAGCATAGAGTGAACAGGGACTATTATTGTCCCACAAGGAGCAACAGGACAATTGACCTACTGTATGCTAATGTGAGAGATGCATACAGAGCCACCCCCCTCCCCCCACTAGGGAAGTCAGACCACAACCTGGTTTACCTACAGCCACAATACACACCCCTCGTCCAAAGGCAGCCTGTCACAACGCGCTCCATCCGGAGATGGACCCCAGAAAAGGAGGATGCTCTGAGAGACTGCTATGACACCACAGACTGGGATGTGCTCCTGAGCCCACATGGTGAGGACATAGAGGGGGCGACACACTGTCTTACAGACTACCTCAACTTTTGTGTGGACACAGTCGCCCCTGCTAAGACGGTACGGTGTTATCCTAATAACAAACCGTGGGTAACACAGGAAGTCAAAGCTGTCCTCAACATGAAGAAGAAGGCTTTCAGGAGCAAAGTGAAGGAGGAGATGAAAGCAGCACAGCGGGAGGTGAAACGCTGCCTGAGGGAAGCAAAGGACACCTACAGGAGGAAGGTGGAGCAGAAGTTGGAGAGGAACAATATGAGGGAGGTCTGGAATGGTGTGAAAACCATCACAGGCCACAACACCAAGAAAAGCACAGTGGGGGGGACTGTGGAGAAGGCAAACGAACTCAACAACTTCTTCAACAGGTTTGACCAGCCCACAACCCCCCCACCCTCACCCTCACTACAGAGTCTTCTCCCCACTCTCCTGCCTCCCTCGCTTCCCCCCCTTCCTGACACCATGACACCCCCCTCCTCCAATCAGCAGCAAGACATCTCCCCCCCTCCCCTCCTCCCAAACATCTCCCAGTGTCACAGTGGATCAGGTCAGGAGGCAACTGAGGAAGCTTCGCCCCAGAAAGGCAGCAGGCCCAGACAAGGTGTGTCCTAGGATGCTAAAGGCGTGTGCTGCTGAACTTGGGGAGCCGCTACAACGAGTCTTCAACCTCAGTCTGCGACTGGGGAGAGTGCCCGCCCTATGGAAGACATCCTGCATCGTCCCGGTCCCTAAAAGGAACCGGCCCAATGAGCTGAATGACTTCCGACCGGTGGCACTGACGTCACATCTTATGAAGACTCTAGAGCGGCTCTTCCTCAACCTCCTCCGACCACAGGTACAACATGCCCAGGACCCACTACAGTTTGCATACAAGGCGGGTGTCGGAGTGGAGGATGCCATCCTGTACCTCCTACACAGAGCCCACTCACACCTGGATGGGGGAAAAGGCACGGTCAGGATCCTGTTTCTTGACTTTTCCAGTGCCTTTAATACCATCCGGCCCTGTATGCTTCAGGAAAAACTGAACAGGATGGAGGTGGACCCCTGCCTGGTGGCTTGGATCTCCGACTACCTCACCGACAGACCACAGTATGTCAGGCTGAAGGACATCACGTCTGACACAGTGGTCAGCAGCACAGGAGCACCACAGTGAACTGTGCTGTCCCCCCTTCTCTTCACCCTGTACACCTCTGACTTCTGCTACAACTCTGAATTATGCCATATTCAGAAGTTTGCAGATGACACGGCCATCATGGGGTGTATCTGGGATGATCAGGAAGAGGAGTACAGAAGTCTGGTGAGGAACTTTGTCGCATGGAGTCACACAAACCACCTGCAACTCAACACCTCAAAGACTAAGGAACTGGTTGTGGACTTCGGGAGGTCTAGAGCAGGTCCACTGCCGGTTCAGATAGAGGGGGAGGAGGTGGAGGTGGTCAACAAGTACAAGTACCTCGGGCTGTGGGTGGACAACAAACTGGACTGGTCATGCAACACAGAGCACCTGTATAAAAAAGCCCAAAGCCGACTGTACTTCCTCAGGAGGCTGAGGTCTTTTAACATCTGCAGGAAGCTCCTGAGGATGTTTTACCAGTCGGTGGTTGCTGGAGTACTTTTCTATGCTGTGGTGTGCTGGGGGAGCAGCACAGCAAAGAAGGACTCATCCAGGCTGGAGAAACTGATCAGGAGGGCTAGCTCTGTGGTCGGCATGAAGCTGGACACTCTGGTGACAGTGGCAGAGAAAAGGACATTAAAGAAACTGATGGACATTATGAACAATGCTGGGCATCCTCTGCACACGGCCATAAACAATCAGAAGAGTCTGTTCAGTGACAGGTTGCTTCTCCCAAAGACAAGAACTAACAGACTTAAAAACTCCTTTGTCCCACACGCCATCAGACTGTTTAACTCCTCTCTGGAGGGGAGAGGGAGGGGAAACAGGAGGACAAAGGAGGGGGGAACAACTAAGCTGTAGTGCCTCTTCACCTCACTGTACAATACCTTGTGCAATACTTTTTGTAAATAGTCAACAGTGCAATAGACTCAATACTTGAAATGTGCAATTCACTTGTATTTTTATTTTTATTCCTATTTATTCTATTTATCCCCTTTGTATATTTTATTTACATTTGTCTCTGTATTTATATATGTGTGTGTGTGTGTGTGTGTGTGTGTGTGTATGTATATATATATATAACAGTTCTGTAACTGTAACTTCGGTCGTTGCTGTGCTTTTTTTGGAAGTCGAATTTCCCAGAGGAACCCACCCGAGGGATTAATAAAGTTCTATCTTATCTTATCTTATCTTATCTTATCTTATCTTATCTTATCTTATCTTATATTATCTTATCTTATCTTATCTTATTAAGCGTGTGGCCTGTGTGTATCTATGCCAGTGAAACTGGATCTGCTCATTTTGAATATTGAAAAATATTGTGACTTAAGAGAAACATAATAACTAAAACAGAGCAGAAACACGACAATTCAGCAGAAAAGTAACAACTTAAGCAGAAATATTGGAAAATGAGCAGCTGAAAAAAGCTGAATAAGGTGACGTTCACTCAAAACTACTTGTTGTTCAACTGTGAAAAACTGGCAGAAATGTTAAAAACGCACGAAAGAACAGCCAGCAGATACACACAATTAGAAATATGAGCACATATGGAAACACAAATGCACAGAGACACACAGGATGTCAGTCAACCACTCTGAATATTCAATTTGAATCTTCCTGGTTTTATGGATTCCTGTCAAACGACTGGCCATAATTTCCTAACCGTAGGGGCTGGAGCGGTCATTCTTAGACCATTCTGTTCAGAGGAGATGGGGGAATCTTCAAGTGTTGATAGTTCATAATTAAAATATAAATTATTAAAGATATATGGCTTATAATGCACCATAACTGAGTAGAGTTGAACTGCCTTGACTTGCCCTCAAACAACGGTTTGTAAGTCTAAATCTATTTGAAGCATCGATATCATTCTTTCACTGTCACATACAGCAGGCTTTGGTGAACAGTTAAGGCAATATTTTCCGGTCTCAGGCACATTTCATACACTGTGCTCTGCAGACAGGCACACGGACCTTTCAGGTCTACAAAAAGTTTCAAATGAAAAGCTCACAGGTGTGTTTTTATTAACTCAGTGTTGCAGAATCACAGTGATTCATTAAAAACGTCTGCAGAAGTTGCAAACTTATGATTCATGTCATAAGTTATGATACACTGCTCTCCCCTGCATAAGCTGTTTTTATAGTATCAGCATTGGTATCAGCAATACTGGCCATACATTTACTTGGTATCACATCTATACCACAATCTGCAGTACTGCACACACTAAGATCACAGTGGACAGGTTCTGTCTCTCAGCTATGCTGGGAACGTCTGTGTTTCCCGGGATCAGCTGTTGCAGATTGTTGGTGCATGGAGGGCTGGGGCCTCTTCTGCCCCCCCTAACGGAGACCACGTAGGTAGTCGGAGGCTGTAAGACAGCGGCTCTCTGGAGAAATCTGATATCTCAGGAGGATGACAGGATTCAACCAGAGAAGCTGCTTCATTATAAACGAGTCTGTGGTTTATAACTGAAAGCTATGATACACATAAACAGCCGTCCATGCACTTAAGTAGTGAGTGAGTATTCACTCCAGTGATGAGCTGTGAGAAAGAAACTGCACACACAGCGAGCGGGCGACCATAAGATTATTATTGCCAAGCAAGAACCTGCAGCTCGAGCAGGCTGAAGAAATCCTTTAATGCTGATGCAGGCTTCACAGTGTAGAAACGAGAACTCTAAGAAACAAAAGAGCAGAAGTCATGTATGAAACACAACACAGTTAACATGTGAAGCACTTAAAAGAAAACACAAATAAAACACTTCCAGTGAGGCGTGGCGATTTAAACATTGCCTGTACTGCTCAGCAGTTGTAATGGCATCAAGAATATCTGCACATAGTTCATAATTACAATTAGAATGAACATTTCTTTCACTAAACTCAAAGTCACTCATTATAGAGCGACATCACTATTTTAACGCAGATGCTCTGATGTAGTAGGTCCAAATACAGGATGGTGGGTCACCCACCCTCCTGCTCCAACATGGTAGGAAAATTATACGGTAGAAAATGTTTATATTCATAACAATGTGAATTTTCTGCTTTAAATACTTTTATATATGTTTTTAAAATGGTCCCTCCACCCACTTTTAGTCCTTTTTCAGACATTGAAATCGGAGGAAATGTTCCAAAAATGTGCTGATTTGAAAGTGAATGATGCCGATCTTTGTTGCCATAGCACAGATTTGTCTGAGACATCATCGAGTGTCAGCCTGTGCCTCTAAGGAGCGTCCAGCGTCCTGTTCATTGTCCATTTCTATCATAATGCACGCACTGGGGTTAAATATTGAATAACAATGTTCTTCCCACAGAGTTCAGACTCAATACTGTTAATAACAGACAATCATAGGGTCCTGCTGTCCACACTGTTATAGTTCTTACAGAAATACAGGCTGAAACATACAGACAGGAGCAGCTAAGAGAAGAAGAAATGTGCTGAAACTGTCAGAAAGGAGATTTATTTGTTTCCACTTTACATGTGAGCAGCACAGCAAACACAGTGAAGCCAGTTAACCTCAAAGTGCACCAGTCACAGTGGACACAGAACAAAGCATCGACTTTCATTACCATCAAACTTTGTTGTGATTTAACATTTACTTCAGCCTCCTTTAAATTTGATTCATGTGACATCAGGACAACATTCCAGGGAGAAGCGATCGAGCGGCGTCCCCCCGGTGTTTTATCCCACATCTCGTACTCAATGTTTCTTTCAGCCCAGAAAAGTTCATGTGATCATCGAACATTTAAGCGTCAGCATCAAAATAAAAAAGAGCCAGATTTCAACAAACTCCTAAGAATTTCAGGGACCTGTACAACCGTCACAATTTCAGTAAGAATCTTTCATGGTTTCATCAAATATGCTAAAGTCAGTCCAACATAAACTGGTCAGTTCTGAGGAAGCTCTGTGATTTCATATGGAATGGCTCGGGCTCGAGTATCACATCCAAGGTTGTGCCAGACGCGGATGCGCGAGCAGCTCAGTGCGCACTCGCAGAGCAGATTCTCCACACGGAGCGGACATACCCGGACTCTCTCATCATTGCTCTTGGGGACTTTAACAAAGCCAATCTGAGCCATGAGCTTCCGAAATACAAACAGTATATTAAATGCCCGACCAGAGAGGAGAGGACATTGGATCACTGCTACAGCACGATCAGCGGGGCCTATCGTGCGGTGCCCCGCGCTTCACTCGGACTTTCTGATCACGTCATGATCCACCTAATCCCCGCGTACAGACAGAGGCTGAAGCTCTCCAAACCTGTCGTGAGGACCAAAAAACTGTGGAGCAACGAGGCTGTGGAGGAGCTTCGCACGTGTTTGGAGACCACAGACTGGGACACTTTGAAGGCTGCTTCTAACAGCTTGGATGAGTTTACAGACACTGTCACCTCCTATATCCACTTCTGTGAGGACAGCATTGTGCCATCACGCACCAGGGTGAGTTATAACAATGACAAACCCTGGTTTACCCCTAAACTCAAAAAGCTGTGGCTGGAAAAGAGTAAGGCGTTCAGAAGCGGAGACAGGGACTGCTACAGAGAGGCCAAGTACAAGTTCACTAAGGAAGTGGACATTGCCAAACATCAGCACTCTGAGAAGATGCAGCAGCAGATATCAGAGAATGACTCGGCCTCTGTGTGGAAAGGTTTTAGGAATATCACCAACTACAAGCCTAAAACCCCCCACTCCACTGACGACTTGCTCTTGGCCAACACCCTTAACGACTTCTACTGTCGTTTTGACGAGCCATCAGGCAGCCTTCACACCTCCAACGGCCCCAACAATAGAGACACTTTGGACACTAATTCCCCCACCTCTCCCCCCTCCATAGAGCCATCACCACCTTCAAACTGTTCACCTACAACACCCGCCCCCTCACCCCACACAAAAGAGGATTTCACACCACCTCCTCCGACCACAACTCTTCATATTCATGAAGCAGATGTGAGGAAGCAGTTTAAGAATCTGAATGCTCGGAAAGCTCCCGGCCCAGACGGCGTGTCTCCTGCCACCCTCAGACACTGTGCAAACGAGCTGGCCCCAGTGTTTTCTGGCATCTTCAACTCCTCACTGCAGGCATGTCATGTGCCTGCCTGCTTCAAGTCCTCTACCATAATCCCTGTCCCCAAGAAACCTAGGATCACTGGACTAAATGACTACAGACCCGTGGCTCTGACATCTGTGGTCATGAAGTCATTTGAGCGCCTAGTTCTCTCCCATCTCAAGACCCTCACGGCCCCCCTCCTGGACCCCCTGCAGTTTGCATATAGAGCCAACAGGTCTGTAGACGACGCCATCAACATGGCCCTACACTTCATCCTGCAGCATCTGGACTCCCCAGGAACCTACGCCAGGATCCTGTTTGTGGACTTCAGCTCTGCCTTCAACACCATCCTTCCAGACCATCTCCGAGGCAAGCTTTCCCAGATGAATGTGCCTGATCCCATCTGCCGGTGGATCACTGACTTCCTGACGGACAGGAAGCAGCACGTGAGGCTGGGGAAGAATGTCTCGGACTCCCGGACCATCAGCACCGGCTCCCCTCAGGGCTGTGTTCTTTCTCCTCTGCTCTTCTCCCTGTACACCAACTGCTGCACCTCCACCCACCAGTCTGTCAAGCTAATCAAGTTTGCAGATGACACCACCGTTATTGGACTCATCTCGGACGGGGACGAGTCTGCCTACAGGAGAGAGGTTGAACGTCTGGTGTCCTGGTGCAGCCACAACAACCTGGTGCTGAATGCCCAGAAGACAGTGGAGATTATTGTGGACTTCAGGAAGCACACAGCCCCACTCCCCCCCATCATCCTGACTGACACCCCCATCACCTCTGTGGACTCATTCCGCTTCCTGGGTACCACCATCACCCAGGACCTGAAGTGGGAGCCCACCATCACCTCCGTCATCAAGAAAGCCCAGCAGAGGATGTACTTCCTGAGGCAGCTGAAGAAATTCAACCTGCCAACACGGACGATGATGCAGTTCTACACTGCAATCATCGAGTCCATCCTCACCTCCTCCATCACCGTGTGGTACGCTGGAGCCACTGTCAGGGACAAACAGAGACTGCAGCGTGTTGTGCGCTCTGCTGAGAAGGTGATTGGCTGCAGACTCCCATCTCTGCAGGACCTGTACACCTCCAGGACACTGCGGCGTGCAGCCCGGATCTCAGCTGACCCTTCCCACCCTGGACACAGTCTGTTTGACCTGCTCCCCTCAGGCAGGAGGCTCCGGTCCATTCGCACCAGAACCTCTCGCCACAAGAACAGTTTCTTCCCCTCTGCTGTTGGACACATGAACAATAACCACATGACTGTCCCCGCCACTCACACATGACCCTACGCTGTGTCACTGCATCATTTCATGTCTGGCACTGATCACCACCTGCACTCATGTATATATCCTTCTACGTAGCACTCTTAATTCTTATTCTCATGTATATATCTAATGTATATGTCATGCACATATCTTTCTTTCTACATAGCACTTTAATTCTTATTGTTTGCACTGAAGCACCGCAGCAATTTCCTAATGTTGTAAACCTCAACATCTGGCAATAAACCCATTCTGATTCTGATTCTGATTCTGATTCTGAAGAGAAGTGGAAAACAGCAGGACACCTGCAGCCTGGTGATACAGGAGCAATAAAAGCTGCACACAGTGCTATCAATGATCACCAGCAGTTATCAAACTGAAGCTAGACACCCGGATGTTTCTTTCACAGCACATAACAACATTTTAAACTGCTACAGTTTCAGTTATGCACGGCGAGGTTTGTCGCACACCTAGATCACACACGCTTATACAAACAGGAAGAGGCGTGCTCAGCTCCACCTTCTCTGAGGCTACCCTGTAAATGTCACACGTGCCTCACAAGGAAAGATCTCAGCTGCCACACTGAGAGTGGTGAAGGCAAACGTCCAGCCTGGCTCCAGTGGCTAGTGCAGGTTGGGATACTTCACGCAGAATCTGTCAAAGGCATCATATATGGCCTGTCTGGAAATGAAACAGGTAACGTTAACGTAGCAAAGCTGTCCATGACAAACAAATCATATACGTAAAAATGATGAAATGTGTGAAATACTGTGAGGGTGGCCCAACTCTAACATCAGATTAACCAGACAACAGCCACAGTTTAACGAACATTCTCAGACATGTTAAACCGTCCACAGCCAGTTATCTGTCTATATGTACCACGCCTGAACCAGGAAGTGCAGCTGTGACACTTCTACAAACAACTTTGGCTCCTGTGAACAATTTCTAGATTTTCTTTGAATTTGACGTCATATTTGGTACAGTGGAGACATCATTCAGGTATTGACATTGTTAAGGTTCAAAAATTGAGGAAGGAGAGTACAAACCATGGTCCAGAAGCTCTTGGTCAAACAATGATTTTAATGAATACACACGTGTGGGAAGACACTCTGTACGCAGACAGCAAGTGGTCTTCGACTTAATCAAAGCATACACAGATTTTTATAGCATCAGGGTTTGATTTAATGACGCCCCTTCATACGTCACAGACAGGATATATACACATACGTCAATATCAAAACCACAACGACTTTTGACACAATTTAAAAGAACAATTGTCTTCTATCTTCATAACAGGTGCTTCCTGTCACTGCCGGATGCTCGCTTGTCATCTTGGCACCTCAGCAGCAGTTCTGCGACAAACTGCTCTTTTTGCAACCCCAAGCAAAACATGATTAAACTTTCACCTATAAATGATTCTCTCTAACTGAGTGTGTGTGTGTCTGTGTGCTAACCACAATTGCACCCTATTTCACCTCGCGACTAGCTCCTGACCTCTAACCAGACAGAGAGACAGAAGCCACCCTCAGATATGTAATAACCGAAGTGAAACTATGGATATGTCATCTACTAAATAAATGTTTTAATCAAGAACCCCTACTAAAAGCTTAATACAAGAATATGAACATATAAAAGATATTAAAATGAACTGTTGTGTAAGCATGTATTGCAATTCCTTCTATGTTCTAGTTTTCCCTCAGCATGGATCATCTAGACACTCTCACTAGTGAAGCTTTAGACCATTAATGAACCTGAACATCAACTCAAATAAGCACAGATATGCATTATGTATAAAATAGTTATAACTGCACCTGAAATACAAGGTTAACATAATAACTGTATGCATAACATCTTAAGGCCTTCTTAAAGCTCTCTGTTACATTGTTAAAGCAATGATCGTCTTAGCCTGCTGCTCAAAATAACTTTCTGCTTTCACTTCTGCAAACTCTCTGCAACTTCCTGTCAGCCTGCAACTTAGCCTTTCTGAAAGACACACACTGTTCAACCTCTGAATGCAATATAAACTACAGATTATATTATTAATGCAATGGTGATGATGATAATTCTTTAACAATAGCAGTAAAATAATTTCCCTGCTCCACAACATCTAGTCTAAATTCATATTCATAATGAAGGACGCTCTGGTCCATAATGCTCATTGCATTGTTACTAATGTCAACTTTCTGCTATAAAACAGCAACGTTTCAAAACTAGAGCTTGTAGAATAGAGCAGATAAATATGGATTGTGTGTATTCTCAGATTTAGCATGTTTTTGTGTGAGTATAGTTTAATTAGGCATAAATGAGAAACTTAAAAAACACCTTTTGGATCATTTTCAACACTATAACTTTACCTGAATATATTCTGTTTAAATAGGTATGCACTGATGTGTCCTCCTCTCAGATATCTGACTTCACAGCCTGGCCAGATCTCCTGCAGACTCAGGACTCCTGTTCGGGGCACATATGCATCCTCTTTGGCCTGGACGACAACGATGAGACTGGTATCTACAGGAACTGCAGCAGAGAGGGAAACACAGGGACATCTACACAACATTCTTTCACTTTTGTGCAAAACACATGCAAATCTTTTCTGCCAGAAGAGGGTGGTAGACACCGCAGGAACAGTGAGCTGTTAAACATGACTGAAGATCAGCTGGGTCCTCTGCAGTGACCTGTGCCTCCTCTCACCTCACACCTTCTTGTATAAGCCAGGACGAAGCTCATCCTATTTCCCTCATAGTGTTCTAGCTTCACAATGACAATCCTGGAGAATGATTACAATCCCTGCGTTGTTCATTCAGCAGCAGAACTGATCTTCTGTGCCTTTTGATGGTGTATCAGTATCAAACATTCAATAAATCCTTTGAACACAATATTAAAAGTAAAAATAATCACGCTGGAGATTGTGTACTGTTCAAGTAACAGAGACAAAAGAGCTCGTAAGGAACTGTCTACATACGGCCCAAGGAGCGAGGACACAGGTGGGACAAGTCTCTATTTTAGCAACGAGCAGAAAACTGACACTTCCTGTGTAAAAGCAGATTAAACAAAGGCTCTACAGGTGCGAAAAAGACGGTGCTGAGTTTCTCTGATCTGAGGAGAACATCGTTTTTCATCAGCTTGTTGCGAGTCTCTTAATTCTTTCCACACTTGGCTGATATTCCTTCTATACGGTTTCAATTTTACAAGCCAACGCCCCCGTGGTGTCATTGTCCATCTTTCTGCTACACGACTGCAGTGCAGTAACTCCTCGAGCCAAAGGTCAGTTTTGAAAAACTCTGTTATATTCAGAGCATCTTTAAAGTGGAATAAACAGCCTCACACAATGAGAGCACTGGCTGCTACTGCTAGTTTAAAAACATAAAAGCCTATTCACAGTTTTTAATTATTGTAAACATTGTAAGAGGCCAATGTTGTGCCTCAGTGTTATTGATATTTACATGCTTACAACCTCACTGTGGATGTAAGAGCTAAATTATGAGGATATTTTTGCATCTACTTTATTGTGTAATGTTTCATTAGCTTATACTTGATGGCTCGGGCCCCTGGAAGACTAGCAAGCACTACTGTGGAAGCTAATGGGGTTCCTTATATATAAACAGATAAATAAACCCTTTCTAATAGGCAGCAGCAGTTAATTCTTTACTAATGCATTTCCTCCTTTGCTTTACATTAATACCCCTGAAAGCTCCAGACCGACAAACTACTCGTATGTTTGCTTTAATGGAGGTGGTCACACTTTCTAAAGATTAATTCATCAAACGCATTTGAGTAGCAACACCCGGCTGCTGCTGCTGCTGCCTGTAAGTTTCTTTTTTTGGACACTTAATCATTCACCACTGACAGGTTTAACAGAGAATGTGCTTTTACCTGAACTAACCAGATCCCATCTTTAGTGTCCTCTACTAATTCATAGAAGTGCACCTCTCCACTGAAGTGTGTGGTGCTGGAGCCGTCGGCCTCTGTCTGCTCCTTCTGCTTCTTTATGGCCGAGTACAGCTCCCCCTGTGTCAGCTCTCCTGTGACAGAGCAAAGTGCAGCAGCTTTTAAAGAGCACTGATACTTGACATCCATGCAGCAGTGGTCTACGTACAGGCAAAGACTACATACACACACTGCGCAAAGTTCTTGAACCACCTCATGTTTGTTTTTGTGTCACATCCAAGGCCAGGACAGTTAAAGTGGTCTTGAGTACAAACATTTTTCACTCTTCAGTCCAGTTTTTGTACAGAACCATTTTCAAAGGAAGTTGCTTTTTTTCTCCTTCTTTGATAAGCCACATAACGCTGACCTACGAATCAAGCAAACAGAAATAAGGGACCTAAATCAAAGGATGAACCGGTGTTGTGCCAGTCATATAACGAAATGAACAGTATCTATAAATTTCTCCATCTCATACTATTTAAAAAAATAAAAAAACAAACCCTAATTCTTCATCCTGCGTCTTTATTCTTCGAGCGTGGTCAGAAGAGGAGCTTGTCCTGTGCAGTATCTTTGCTGTTCCCAGGACTGTGCTCTTGATCTCTCATGTCATTCCTGGGATCTGCTGGAGCCACCTGCCCAGGTATGGAGAACTCCGCCCGAGTGCTCCGATGACCACGGAGGTCACTGTCGCCTTCAGCTTCCACGTCTTTCTTGTATTGATGCCAGAGGCTTCAAACAGTTATATTGTTCCAGCAGGGCATCTTGAGGCGCCTTGAGGCGCCTTTTGTTGTGATTTGGCGCTATATAAATAAAATTGAAATTGCATCTGACAGTCGGCAGGTGTTGATTGGTTGGATCTTGTTCTTCCCATTCAGCCGACTCCTCAGGACTCGTCTCTGCAGGTATTTGGTGGTTGCAGCTTTCCTAACAGCCTCTTCATGGTTCCCATCTGACTGTGGGACTCCAAGTATCACAGCTACATTCTCTGCCTGCAATGTGCAATCCCCTCAGTTCTGATCACCTTCCCCCTTTGTGTTACATCCTCCTACACGTCTCCAGTCCGAATGACAGGCCAGTGTTATTGCTGTTATTGATCTTACTGGATCAGTGAGCTGATCACTCATTCACTCCTAGCATGCAGCTCGATGTCATCCATGTACAGGAGGTGGCAACATGTGCCGTTCACACAGACTCCAGATGTCCAATGACATCTGTCTCGAGGGCAGAGGTGTGTCTCTCCTCTGTTATCACTCTCTGCAGGCGTTTGCGGTTTGCAGTAGTGCTGCCGTACCATGCAGTGATGCAGCTGTCAGGCTGCTCTCCACAGTGCAGCTGTAGAACCTGCTGAGGATCTTGGCCAACATACCAAATTTCCTCAGCCTCCTCAGGAAATACAGCAGCTGCTGAGCCTTCTTGACCAGCTGTGTGGTAAATGGCCTGTATTTGTATAGCGCTTTTACTAGTCCCCTAGGGACCCCAAAGTGCTTTACACACCCAGTCATCCACCCATTCATACACTGGTGGAGGCAGCTACAGTTGTAGCCACAGCTGCCCTGGGGCAGACTGACAGAAGCGAGGCTGCCATATCGCGCCATCGGCCCTTCTGGCCAACACCAGTAGGCGGTGGGTGAAGTGTCTTGCCCAAGGACACAACGACCGAGACTGTCCGAGCCGGGGCTCAAACCGGCAACCTCCGATTACAAGGCGAACTCCCAACTCTTAAGCCACGATCCCATGTGGTGTTCAGTGTCCAGGTTTTCAGTTTTTATTTGTCATATGCAAGTTAGCACAGGGTCAACATCGCAATGAAATGTATTTGACGAGCAGAAGACAGTCACTCAGCAGAATGGTACAGTAGAAGAAAAAAATAAAATAAATAGAAAAATAGTAAAGAGCAAAATATTAATAAGATGTAGTAAAAGAAAAAAAGAGAGATTTCTAGTTAACTGACTAAATATATATATAAGTATGTATAAATATATGTACACACTAGTGATTAAATAAAGAAAGTCTTAAATAGGAATGTGCCGGTGGGGATGGGATATTGCACAGGAATGAGCAGCAGTACATCAGGTAAGGTCCTCACTGATGTGGACGCCCTGGTACTGCTGCTCACCCTCTCCACTTCACGCTCCCGGGTAAACAGCGGCTGGTGAGGCCTCTTCTTCTTCCTCGTGTCCACTATCATCTCCTTTGTCTTATCAGTGTTGAGGGGAGAGGTTGTTGTCCTCACACCGTGACACCAGAAGCCACGTCGTCCTCTCCAGTGATGCGACCGATCACTGCAGTGTCATCCGTGAACTTCAAAATGATGTTGTCTTTGTTGGAGGTGATACAGTCATGGGTGACCAGGGTGTAGAGGATGGGGCTGAGGACACAACCCTGTGGGACGCCAGTGTTTGTCTGCCAGTCAAAAAGTCCTGTAGCCAGTCACAGAGGGTGGAGGGTGCAGGCCGAGTGTTGCCAGCTTGTGAGTGAGTTTGTGGGATCACAGAATTGAAAGCGGAGCTGTAATCAACCAAAAGTACCCTGATGTAGGAGTCTTTGTTTTCCAGGTGGGAGAGGTAGTAGTGAAGGGCAGCAGTGATGGTGTCTGATGTGGACCTGTTGGACCGGTGGGCACACTGCAGGGGTCCAGAGTGTCTGTGATGTTGCTCTGGATGTAGGTGGCAGATTTCTTTTCTCATGTATTAACCACATATTTAATCATATCACATTAGTTATAGTAATATCACTTTCTCACTGTACCATAGTAAGAGCACTCCTGTCACTAGTTTACATGCATGTGGAAAGTTACCACAGTGAGGCCGTTGTAATGGGAGACGTTAAACAGATAGTGGGACTCCTTCTGCTTATCAGGGATGTAACTCTTTAGGTGACGGCCAAGCATAAAACAAGGTCATAATTCTCTCTGTGAGGGAGGAGGTATAGCCCCCCTGAGAGGGGCAACATGTGAAAGTTTGTGGATGTTCTTTGTCTGTGTGTCTGTATATAAGATGTAAGGGCGGTGGCCACAGAGATGGTCCTGGTGTTTCACTGGGATGCTCTCTCCACATTGCAATGTGTTTATTAAACCCACTTCAAATCAAGCTCACTGGGTGTGTTGCAGAGTATATAGTTAGTGTAGTTGTTGTTTTGTTTTGTGTGTCAGTTCTACTACTAAGTGTCTGTAATGTCGGGTTGTGTTTAGTGGTTGAGAGGAGGCGGCAAAAACACTTAGCAGGATAGTCAAAATCAGAATCAGAATCAGAATCAGAATACTTTATTGATCCCTGGGGGAAATTATTTTTTGTTACAGTGCTCCATTTTAAACCAACATTAAGACAAGACAGACAATACACTAACTAAGAATAGTACAATATATACATATATATACATACATACATACATAAGTCACTTATAAATAAATAGTTGGAAAAGAAACATGTGTAGTTGTAGCAGCAAACAGTGTGTTAAGTGGATGCGTTGTACAGGGAGATGGCCACAGGCAGGAATGATTTCCTGTGTCGTTCAGTGGTGCTTTTCGGTAATCTCAGTCTCTCACTGAACGAGCTCCTGTGACTGACCAACATGTCATGGAGTGGGTGGGAGGTGTTATCCAACATTGTCTTTATCTTGGACAGCATCCGCCTCTCCGACACCACCTTGAGGGAGTCCAGCTCCATCCCCACAACATTGCTGGCCTTACGGATCAGTTTATTAAGTCTGTTGGCATCTGCGACCCTCAGCCTGCTCCCCCAGCATGCAACAGCATAGAGGATCGCACTGGCCACCACAGACTCATAGAAAATCCTCAGCATTTTCTGGCAGATGTTGAAGGACCTCAGTCGCCTCAAAAAATAGAGACGACTCTGGCCCTTTCTGTAAAGTGCTGTGGTGTTTTTAGCCCAGTCCAGTTTATTGTCAATGTGTACTCCAAGGTATTTATAGTCCTCCACAATGTCAACACTGACCCCCTGGATTGAAACAGGGGTCAAGTGTTTCCTGGTCTTCCTGAAGTAAATATATAGTTCCTTGGTCTTTGCCACGTTGAGCTGCAGATGATTCTGCTCACACCACGTGACAAAGGAGTCGACCACAGCCCGGTACTCTGTCTCATCATCCCTGCTGATGCATCCAACCACCGCAGAGTCATCAGAAAACTTCTGAAGATGGCAGGTCTCTGTGCAGTGGCTGAAGTCTGTGGTGTAGAGGGTGAAGAGGAAGGGGGAGAGGACAGTCCCCTGTGGTGCCCCTGTGTTGCTGATCACCTTGTCAGACACACACTGTGGGAGACGTACATATTGTGGTCTTCCTGTCAGGTAATCAACAATCCAGGACACCAGAGAAGCATCCACCTGCATCGCTGCTAACTTATCACCCAGGAGGGTCGGCCTGATGGTGTTGAAAGCACTGGAAAAGTCAAAAAACATGACCCTCACAGTGCTCGCCGGCTGGTCCAGATGGGTGTAGACACGATTGAGCAGGTAGATGATGGCGTCCTCTGTTCCGAGACGAGGCTGATAAGCGAACTGAAGGGGATCCAGATGTGGTCTTACTATGGGTCGCAGCTGGTCCAGGATGAGCCTTTCCAGGGTCTTCATGATGTGGGAGGTCAGTGCCACGGGCCTGTAATCCTGGGGGCCACTGGGACGAGGCGTCTTTGGTACAGAGAGAATACACACTCACACTGGGAATTCCACAGTGTGTCCTTTAATGCACCTGATAATGGATTTATATAGCGCTTTTCGAGACGCTCAAAGCGCTTTTACAATACCACTATTCATTCACTCTCACATTCACACACTGGTGGAGGCAGCTACAGTCGTAGCCACAGCTGCCCTGGGCAGACTGACAGAAGCGAGGCTGCCATATCGCGCCATCGGCCCCTCTGGCCAACACCAGCAGGTGAAGTGTCTTGCCCAAGGACACAACGACCGAGACTGTCCGAGCCGGGGCTCGAACCGGCAACCTTCCGATTACAAGACGAACTGCCAACTCTTGAGCCACGATCGACCTTCTCTTCGGCAACCATATAAGCCCGGTTGAACGGCTGCAGCTTAACAAACATAGTGTTTACAAACATAGCACAGTGTTCGTACAACCCATAACGTTGCAAAAGAAAGGTGTCTGGAGAGGTAAAACATAAAATCCGTCCCTCCTCATGCACTAGCGTGCAAGCACATGTCCACACATTCACAGAGAGGGCAGTGGCGCATACCGATGACAACATTAACCCTCAACTTGGGTTGTCTTAAAGAGACACTATACCACTGTGACTTTTACATGTCACAGCAAAAAAGCCACCAACAGCAGGTTGAAGTGTAAACGCTGTGGGGAAACAGGAGGAGTGATACATCTCCTGTTTCCCCACAAAACAGCACAACCAAGGACTTAGAAGCACAATATAAAATACAAGTTAAAATGCTGGGTCACAAAGAACCGTGACAGACTCACCTTTAACTGCCCAAGACAAAGTTATGTGACATTAGTGATGTTTGTACTAACTTGGTTTTAAAGCTTTTACTTTAACTTATACGCTGTTCAATAGTTGTAGTTGATGATTTTATGGATAATTAAAGTCATATATAAGGAGGATTTTTGCTTCGGTTTTCTCATATTTTTTTCTCAGTCTCATCTTTTGTCATTTCAACTCCATGTGTGGCAGATTCCAACCTCAGCCAAGCTTTCCTATAACTATAAAAGACTATAAAGACACATCTCCGGGATGCACTGGTACGCATCTTCAGTGATGTATCCTGGGGTCATCAGGTGTTTCGGGTCTCACAACATCATACACCCTCGCCCAGGCGACCCAGCTGGGGGTGATCAGGCCCCGACTTGCGTACCAGTAGCTACCCACGGATCAGCCCTCTTGATCCACAGCCACCTTGTGGCTTTCTCTGCCGCTTCACTCACAGCCTGGATGGCCCTCTTCTTGGCTGCCCCAGCCACGCCCAGCCAGCCTAGGACTTTGCATAGTGATCGTCCTACAAAGCCCCTACAACCCACTTCTATGGGCTCATAGAAAGTCTTCCAGCCCCTTCCCCTGCACTCCTGCACTAGTTCCTAGTACTTTCCTCGTTTCCTTTCATTGGCCTCCTCGATCTGCTCTTCCCAGGACACTGTGAGTTCCAGCATGATCAGCTGTTTTGAGGCCTCAGAAATAATTATCATGTCTGAACGGAGGGATGTTTTTGCAATGTTCTGAGGGAACTGTAGCTGTTTACCCAGGTCAGCCTGTAGCTGCCAATCAGAGGCTGTGTTGAAGAGGCCGGTTGTTAAATTCGGGCGCACCTGGGGTTTCTCTCCAGCCTTAATGAAAGAGATTGCCTTCCTCGGAGCATGATGATGCTTGCTGGTGCTGATTGCTGAGGCAATCTTTTCAGCAACTACTCTGAGCACCTGGTCGTGCCGCCAACGATACCGACCATCGGCCAGGGCCCTTGGGCAGCTGCTAAGGAGGTGTTCTAGGGTCCCTCTTCCAGAGCACAGGGGACAGACAGGTGTCTCGCTCTTCCCCCACAGATGGAGGTTTGCTGGGCTTGGCAGAGTATCGTATACTGCCTGCACTAGGAATCGGATCCGGTGGAAGTCTGCCTGCATGATGTTTGCCCAGGTGACCTTGCGCTGCAAGGTGCTCTCCCACCTTGTCAATGCTCTCTGCCGCTTAAGGCCTACAGCTCGACTTACTCGCCCCTCCTCCACACCTGCTCGGACCTCTTCCTGGAGTAGCTGGTGTCTCTCCTTTCCCTGTGCCCTGCTGACCTGGGCCTTTGGGAAGTACCCCAAGCCTGCTCCCCCTGTTGCTAAGACCCTCACCAGTGTTTTCTGCCTTAGGTGTGACTCCGCCACCTCAACTGCCTTCTCAGCCTTCCACTTTCTTCCTGTCCTTACCTCAATACCTGCTGATGCCACCTTGCAGTCTTTAGAATCTCTGTACTGTAGGGCTTCTTCTAGAGCGGGTATTGGACGAATGTCACCAGTGTCACCAATTTTCTAAAGAAATATATTTCAGAAGGTTCTGTTGACATGAAAATCTCACCAGATGTGGCAACAACCCATCAAATCCACACATGCAAAGTAATCAAACCACATGTTTCCATAGATTATGTGTAATAAAGAGAAATAAGACAGGGAAAAAGTCTTGAACACACTTTCTGCAGTTTGTTTAACACTTTGTACAAAAGCCTTTGTGTATGATGACAGCATCAAGATGCCTCCTGGTGGACAAATTAGTCGAACGCATGTATTCTGTGCGCTGTGGGCGTGGCTCTACACAAAGTGACAGATAGTATCTGAGGTAACCACCATGAGATGCTCAAATGCTCTTAACTTGCACATCACATGTGCTCAGATGTTTCTCCACATCAACAGGGCCCCTTCTATAAACTGTGAGGATTCAGGTCAATGGCCGTTCTATCAGCTTTAGTTGCTCTCTCTGAAACCAGCTGGCTGTGTTTGGGATCATTGTTTGCTGAAATGTCAACCCTTGTTTCATCTTCATCAACACAAATTTTACACTAGAGGGTGTATTTACAAATGTACTTACAATGTCTCAGAGTTTATGAAAAATCTAATATTAAACAGTTCCTAAAATAAGCACACTGGTCAACTGGCTGATTCATTTCTTTTATTTTTGTGTCTTCAGTCTCCTGTGAATGTGGAGTCAGTGTTTCTTCCCCAAGATCTATATTTGAATTTTAAGTTGCTTTCAGATCATGTGAATGATCACACAGATCAGACTTGGTGCAGATAAAGTTAAAGGTGCAGATACATTTGAATTAAACTTGAATGAGCCCTTTCCACATCTGATCTCTGCTCTTGTTACAGTCACAGTTTCCAGGAAGCTCCACAAGTGTGACGTGCTGGAGAAGAGGTTTGTTTGGCAGCCTGACAGTCACACACTTCACTAGTGGCCAATACCACGTCTTTGCCTTATTACCTTCTCTTTGTCTTGAATCATTACTTGAAGAAGAAATGACATAACTAAAAGTTCATATTAAATAAACTGAAACTAGCAAACCCAAAGTAACAAATGAGTTTTGCATCAATCATTGGTTTTTAATTTGAGATTGTTTCGAGTTCGAAAAATGTTGAGCAACAGAACACACCAGCAGAGGCTCAGGAGAGTGCAATCAGACAATGAGTTTATTAAAACACACGCAGGAGAAGAAGTATACAGCATCACATCAGCAAAACGCCTCCCCCTAAGAATACACAAGATGATGATTTCATAGCATCAGGGTTTTACGCCCCCTCGTGCGTCAATTACAGATTAAAATACATCGATTACAGTCAATGGTACATCTTAAATGTGTAAAAAGAGATACAAAAGTTCAGTTTTTGATAACACCTGCCATACATGGTAATACATTTCAAGCCTACATGGTCCCTGAAGACTGATCCCTTTCTTAACTGCTCTCCTGTCATCTGTTACCAAGTAGACTAACATGCAGTTAGAAGCTAAATGAATTCCAGACCTTTGGCCTGGCAAGTTTCTAGATTATATGTGTTTGCAAGCGTGTACGCGGCCTTCTATGTTCCAGGTCACCCACACAATGGATTGTGAAGACATAGCGCTTCACAAAGCTTGAGACCTTTAATAGACTGAACATCAACTCTGAATGAGCACAAATATGCAATGTGTATAAAATGATCATAGCTACACCTGTAATGAAAAAGGTTAATATGATGGCAAACATCTTTGATACAATATCAATCCTGTAAGTAATATTATTAAGGCAATGTTAATAATGCAGGTTATATTATTGCAGTAAAAATAATTTCTGTATCTCCACAAGATCTACGTATGTCCAAGAATGCTAATCACAAACTGCTAATGAACTTCTACCATGGAGCTCCTTCTGCTGCACACTGTGGTTCAGCTGCTGTGGAGGACAAGAGGAAACTGCAGCGGGTGGTGAGGGCAGCAGAGCGGCCCTGGGCCCGACACTAACCTCCCTCAGAGACATTTATATACTGGCAATGTCATCCTCAAGGACCCCTCGCACCCTGGACACTCACTGTGCACCACCACCCATCACATTGCACCTTATATTGCACTGATCACCTCCTCCTTTGTCTGGCATATAACTTGTATATAAAAAAAGCAGGAACTCCAGCAACACTTGAGGGAAGAAGAACAACTTTAATAATTGACCACCGCGTTTTGGCTTGTGGCCTTCATCACGCTCATAGTAAAACATTGTAAAGAATTGCTTAAATACAAGACAGGAAACAGAAAAAAATTCAAATTAACCAGTCAAAACTTCATAGATAGGTCAGCTGACATATAATAGGTAGGTATTGGTTAATTGGTTAAGTCCCGCCCAAGTAAATACTGGGCTAGATCATTAATGATGAGGAGGGGGGGACATAACCCCCATATGTCTGAAAATAACACATGCATGAAATGCATAAGAAGGATGCTATAAATATACACACAGATTTTAAACAAACAAAACAAAAACAGGGGGGCAGTCTTTAATGGTAAAAGCACGTTAGAATTAGAAAACAAGATTACATCATCACATGGGAACACATTTGTTAAAAGAACCTTATTTATGTCTCTAAATTGTAAAGTCTCTAAAGATTAGACTTAAAATGTAGACTTAAGGTGAGATGTCTAGCACGCTACTCCTTCTTTGGCTGAACTAACAAGATTACTTGAATAAACATTACTCATGTGAGAGTAATTTAACTGATAAAATTAGGATAAAAAAATTAAAATAATTCTTTTTAAAAAAGGTGTAGTTCATAAAACCTCATTGATCGAAAAATCCTCATTCATACCTCTGGGGTGCAGACTCTTAAAACGGAATATCCAAGATGCTTCTCTTTTTTTCCGGATAAAATTTATGTTGCCACCTCTTTGGTTTAGTTTAATGGCTTCAATGCCGGAAAAATAATGGTGAATTTGGATGTTTATCGTTGAAGTGTCTTGCAACAGGGCTGGTTGAATCATTCCTCTTGATCGAACTTCTGTGTTCATTAATTCAATCTTTAAGAGGGCGGGATGTTTCTCCTATATATATCTTATTGCATGGGCACTGTATCATGTAGATTACATTTTTAGTTCTGCATGTGATAAAGCCCTTTGTGGCAATGGCTTTGTCACCTATAGGGTCTTTGAATGATTTGACATTTTTGGTGTATTGACAATTAATGCATCCCCCACACTTGAAATTACCATGTAGGTTATGAGTTATCAGGGTTTGATCTGGAGTGTCACCATTGGTGATCAGGTAGATTCTGTTCCAGTTATAGTCCCATAAATCATGAAGCTTGCTGCCAGAAAAGCTTCAAATCTCCTTTAAAAGCTGTTTGTGGTCTTGGTTGTGGTCACTGATATCATTTGCAAAAACCCCAGTGTGAGAATTGTTGTGTGTGTGTGTGTGTGCGCGCGTGCGTGCGTACATGCGTGTGTGTGTGTGATTAACATTATCGTGCAAACGAACCAACAGAGTTTGATTCTACCATGAAGCTTCTGATGAAACTTATCACAGTAGATCACCACCTTAGTTAAAGTGGGTGAAAGGTCACAGATAGAGACAGGGTGGGGCTGAGTGTCAGTGATGTGGGTGGAGATGGTGGAGATAAAGTGAGCAGACCAGAGGCGTCCTCGCTGAGTCTCCTGTGAGACGAGCAGTTAAAGGACTCCAGATGTTCACCACAGCAGAGACAGTGAGGGGACGGAGGCCTCCTGTGGACTCACAGTCAGCTCCATGTGTGTCATGGTCCCCGCACCTCGCCAGCTGACGCCAGTCAGACACTTAGTTTTGTTCATTCTCCCTCTCTCGCCTCTGCTCTCTCTTTCTCCTGCCGGGGCGGAGCTCAGTGTGGGCTCCCGCCCCTGGCCCACGCACCTGGGGATGATCAGCACCCCTGCCACCGATCACGAATTAGAGCACTACTTAAGATGGCGGACCTGCTCAACTCGTCGCTGGATCGTTGAGCCGTCAGCATTCCCCCTGGACCCGTTCCCTGTGCACTGTGACTGAGCGTGAGCCAGAGTGCTGGTGGAGAGAAGAGGAGCTGTTTGTGAAATCCGTGTGAAAACCTTCTCTTCCTGGACTCCGGCCCCTTTCACACCCGGACCCTGGAATCCCGGCCCCTTTTCCCAAACACCGTTGTACACATGTTTCACTGTGGAGAGCACTGTAAATAAATTCACTCTTGTTTGAAGGAGTTTCTGGTCTGCGCTGAGTCTGCCTCACTACCCATGACAATGTGTGTCTGTTTGTGTTATTATCCTGTCAGGAGAGCTTAGAAGTTATTATTACATTTGTGAGGAGAATATAACCGACACCTTAGTGAAGGGGGGGGGTTGTCTAAAATATCTGCCAATGTCCCGTTACTGAGACAATATGACAATGTACATCAAAGGCAACACAATTTGTCTAACATACACCTTTACAGACTAGTGTCTAAAACGCGTCTGTGTATAAGGGGGCCCCACAGTGTCAGGATCAAAGATGAAGTCATTGTATAAATTCACACTGAAATATCACTTTATAAAACTCGCCCCATTATGAGGAGACGGGTGTGAGTGGTATGTGCACGGACGGAGGGATCAGGTCTGGAGGGGGGTGCCCGCGCATTCATGAAGGTGGTGTGGACGTGGAGAAGACAGGACCCACTCACAGGCTGAGTGGTCAATAAAGAGATGCTGAAAGCGTGTTCATGGAAACATCGTCGGGTCTGCCGTGGTATGTTTACAACGGGACTTCTGCTCCTGAACCTCTGCGCACAGCGTCTGCAGGTCGGGGCTGTACGAAGTCACTTTATCTCTACAGGACTGTAAGCTGTCGTCTGTGAGGCGTGAGCGTGTTTGTTTTTAACATAGTTCACGGTGGAGCTGCTGACATAATGTGGATCCGAAGATCCATAACTGGCCTACCTGGGGCTGAAAGTCTCCATAAATGCTGGCGTTTCGGCGGCTACACCGGCTTCCACGAGTGTGACGCTTATTTTGAGAAAATAATAGAATATAAATTTATTTTTATATTTCAATATCACAATAATCTTCCAATGTAGAACTACAAGTTAAAAAAGAAGTAACATAAATCAAATCCACTTCAGCTAAATACTTCTCATTTATTTCCATCTTACATGCTGTGACTGCAGCCATTCCCACATCTCTGTGAATGGGACTCATGGACATGGATCAGTGGTTGTTGATCAATGGTCCTGAGAATCTGCATAATTAAGATGAAGGAACGGAGCTCCCAGCCCATCGTTCCTGCAGCTGCTTTCAGTCTTTATGCAAATGTCCTGTTTGTAAGACTGAAACCTGCAGCTGAGACTGAAGACGTCACCTGATGATGACGACACGTTTCTCCCACAAAACGCTGCGTCCAGATGAACAGAAGCAACAGACTCACTTTCCTGGATGATTGAGATGCATCAAGACTTCATTGTGTGTTACTTCTCATTCAGCACAGACACATTATTCCTGTTAGGTCATGTCAGCTGTCACTCAGTACAAGCACAACTGTGAACAACACAAACTTCTCTTCAATGTGTCACAGAAACACTAAGTGTGAGAGCCTGTATGACACACAGGACAGACTGTAAGCTCTGCTGGCTGCACAGCACTTTGTAGCAGTTTTCCAACATGTCCTCCACCCGTGATGTCAGTGGTGGGACCCCAGTCACAGCACTCAGCACCACCTCCTTTAAATGGATTTTATAGCAGTTCCTCCCGTTACTCGGTGCAACGCTTCTTAAATGTGTTTTTGCAGGATAAAACACAGCAGGTGGTGTAGAGAGGACGTCAGCTGACGGAGCAGAGGGAGGCAGACTGTGGATAAATGACAGAGTGAGAGGAGAGCAACCATGACAGAAGCACAGGTGTGGCAGATAGAAGTGGCTTTATAGACACTTATTGTCAGTCCTCGTGCATGCTGTGGAAATAAGTGTCTGTGTCATGAGGTGACATGTGAGCTTATCTTTGGTCAATAATGTCATGATCGGCTGTGTGCAGGCAGGAATTTGACCCAAACGCAAACTCACTGGAGACAAGACTGAACTCAAAATGGCAGCTTTTATTGCTGAACACAAAACTCTACAAAACCTAAACTGGGAAGACTCTAACAAAACACACATAGGGAGCCACAGGTAGAAACAGAAAGAGAAGAGAAAAGAAAAGAAGAAAAAAACAAAAACAAAAACAACCCCCCCCCCAAAAAACAACAACAACAAACAAACAAACAAACAAACAAAAAAACTAGGGTTAGGAGGCAGCAGGGCAGCCAGGTTTACGTAGTACTCAGGGTTGTAACATCGTACACAAAATCACACCTCATATGCTTAACATAGTCTGTCCATTTAGACCATATTCCCTGGAAGTTTAAGAGAAAATGACACTTTTTCCATCGTATAGATCTCTTGTACAGAATGGATCCAGTCTTCTATCGTTGGTGGTTCAGGCTTAAGCCATCTTCTCGTAAGAGGCTTTTTACTTACGGCCAGAAGGATGTACAGGAGTCTTCTGTCGTTGGAATCCAGTTTATCCACTGGTGCATTGCACAAAAACATGGTCTCAAAAGTTGAAGGAAAAACAAATGAAAAAACATTTTGTAAATGATCATGGATTAGAGAGCAATACTGGCGAATATCTTTACAGTCCCAAAAGATGTGGAAATGGTTAGCTCCGTCTCCCCCACATCTCCAACATTTATCACCAAGTCCTCGATATCTTTGTTGAGCAGGGGTAATGAAAAATCTCATGATGCTTTTCCAGCTAAATTCATGCCAAACATTAGACCCAGTGGTAGCCCACTGTATCTTGCATGCGTGAGCCCAACACTTCTCTGTAATTGTCAAATTACCCTCCTTTTCCCACTTCGCTTTAATATACAGAGTGCTGTCGTTTTTACACCGCCGGATGCTGTTATATAATTTAGAAATAATTTTACTTTGCACTTCAGATTTGGTTAGTAATAAGAATGTTTCTACAAATTAAGTTGTGATTAAAATAATTTCTGATCTGTAGATATCTAAAAAAATCATCAGATCCCAAGTCATGTTTACTCCTCAAGAGATTTATTCTAAAGACACTTCTTCAGCTGAGAATCTAAAGGTAGAAACACACAGACGCTGCAGCTTTTACTTGCAAGGGCATGATCACAGATGCTCCCACCAGAGTGGGGCCTGTGATGTGCGCTCTGTTCTTGCACTTGTCTTTATTTATATACAAACGTAATACAACAGTGAATACATCTATTCATAGGCAGAGGGATGTTAGTGTGTAGGGAGTGTGTGTGTGGTTCTCTTCTTGTTAGTGCAGATAAAGTGTCCAGCTCTCCTCTTCCTGGCAGGAGTGAAATAATCACAGCTGGTTCAGCTTTTATCGCTGTGAGGAAGAATTTATCAAATCTAAGTCATCAAAAGGTCATCATGCAGTATTCTGTCACATGCAAACTTATATCACTCAAAGCTTATACTGACTGCTAAGTACAATTTTATATTGACAAACTGAAGGAGGAACACACTGAGAAAAAAAAGGAACAAAAAAGGGCAGCTCTTGGATTTACGTGAGCATCTCGCGTGTGTTTAACACGATTGCCTCAGGCTTTAAAGATCTGTACGAAATTCAACTTCATTGCATCAAATACAGGAAATCATAGCTTTCCTGTATTTCCTCCATTGTTGGCATGCTGGTTAGTGCTGTTGCTCCACAGTAAGAAGCTCCTGGGCTCAAGGCCACAGTCTGGCTAGTTTGCAGTGGTTTCTCTCTGGGTATTCTGGTTTCCAGTGTGAGAGGAAAAGTCAGGCAGTTATTAGAGCTAGGTTAACTGATGATTCTAAATTATCCATGAATGTAAACGGCTGTGTGTTTCTATCTGATAGACTGGTGAGCTGTCCGGGGTGTACCCTGCCTGGTAACCTATCACTTCAGGGTTATTTCCCGGCCCTGCTGCAACCAGGATAAAGATAGGAGGATGGTAGTTGTTGTAGACCCCTTCAATTTTTATGGTAACCAGGATCTAGACTTGATACTGAGACAAAAACGGTGCCGACTTTAGGATTAGTGAATGTCCACAACAATTCACCCAGCCTGTAGAAGAAGGGTGGAGGTTTTGTCTTGCTTTGTTTTGTGTTTGCAGGAGCAGAAGGATGACAGAGACTAAAGGGGGAGGCTGTAGCTTCACATGAGTGTGAGCTGCAGACTGAACCCTTTGGTTGCTAATGTTGAGTCACTGATGTTTGCATTAAGAAAATTGTGTTTTATTAGCTGTGTTTTAATTAAGGTATCACATTATATTGTTGGGAATGTTAAATGCTAAAGTGAAGAAAAGCTTTGATTTCACTCATGACTGAACATGTTATTATTAACCATAGCAGGCCACTGTAAAGAGTCAATTAGCTTTTATAGAGGGAAAAAAAGGCCAAAAACTCTGTGAATACCTATGAATAACAGGCAATGATAGACTTGTCACATTCAAAATAGAGATATGTAATAACAAACACGGGTCCGTGTCATTTAGGTTCTCCATTGAAATAGTCAATCATTTAGAAAAGTAGAATATATATATATATATATATATATATATATATATATATATGTCTCAACGCTGTTTCTCAATAATATTAAAAACCTAAAAACTATTGTTGTGGAAGATAGAAGTCACTGTGACAGCCCTCTGACTGTGGAGGACGTTTGTAATCCTATTTCTGCACTTAAGGCCAACAAATCTCCCGGCACAGATGGTTTGACTGCAGAGTTTTATGAATCATTTTCTAATCTCCTGGCTCCGTTCTTACTGCAGCTTTTCATAGGAAGTGTAGAGAATAACATCCTCCCTCCTACTCTTACTCAGGGTCTCATAACACTTATTCCAAAGCCAAACAAAGACTTACTTCTTATTGATAATTGGAGACCCATCTGTCTGCTCAATGATGACTATGAGATTATGGCTTTAGTACTTGCTAACAGAATGAAAGAGTTCTTGGACACAATTATGGATGAGACACAATCAGGCTTTATGAGAAACAGACACCTTTCTAAGAACAATCCGTCCAGCCCTTAGTGTTATTAGTGATTTCTCTGAGGCATCTGGTTTATGTCTAAATCTAAAAACATGTGAATTACTAGCAATTAAAGGCTGCACTGCAAATGCTCTCTGTAACATTTCTGTTAAACAAGAAGTCACACACCCAGGACTGTTAATATCCAAAGACCAAAAGTCAAGATGCTCGTCAAACTTGTCAAACAGTGTTGGGGAATTCTCTTTTTTTTTTTTTTTTTTAAACGATCAGAAATGCTTTTATTTCTCAATGTATACGTTTTAAACAGTCATCGTAATTTCTCTTTTTTTATCAGCCATAGTAGACATGTCCAACTGGGACTTAACCCACATATGGTTGCTGGAGTCTATCCCAGCTATCACAGGGTGAGAAGCACCATACAATCTTAGCAGTTGCAGGTTTAACCATTCATGCTCACATTCACACCACATCAGTTTAGAACCACAATATAACCTATTATGTCAGCATTGAGGGCAGGCTGGGGGGTTTGTACCATTTTCTCTCCAGGAAGCTTTGGGTGGTTCCTTCCGGTGGAGCTACCTTCCTGGGCTTTCTGTTCCCTGCATCTGGAAGTAATAATTCATTAGAGACCTCCATATTTAAGGACCGGTTGTGGCCGTGATTTTCTGGCAAACTGTTATACCTACCTTCATGAATTTATGATCCACCTGCTCAACCACCAGAAGAACTCTCCTGTTTCTCTTTTTTTCACTTTCCCACTCTCAACTGGCCCTGCTTCCTGCACCTTCCACATTGCTCCCCACCTCTGTGAGACTCAATATGCTCTGGACCCAAACCACCATGCTCTTTACCCTGCTCCAGAACCCAGCCTGCCCACAGACCTACCTCCTCTCTTCCTCCACTCTGGGAGCCACAAATCCTCCCAGACCCCCAGCATCCGACTCCTCTCCCTTCACTACTGCACCTCTTGAAAAAAATAAAATAGCTCCAACAGAAAGACTCAAACAAGGTGATGTGGCATGGAAAGCTTCCAAAGGTTGCATGAAAACTGAGTAAATTAAAATAATTTACTGCAGTTCTAACTGTAAAAAAATCATCAGTAGAAAAAACACAACTCTGCTAAGATTAACACACATCTATATAAAGCAGGAAAACATCAGTAAATCATTTTTATCTTTCAATAAGGGGATGGGAAAGTCTCACATTAGGATGCGCTAGTTACTGTTTTCTACTGAATACATTTTTAGAAATTGTGACCTGAATATTATTTTGCTGAATGTCTTTAACCGAATGACTGACTTTCCTGTCTTTTTCTTTCGTTTCATTCCTCGCCTCAGCTCTCACACCAAAAGAAACCAATGATCATTTTATGACAGTTAAAAATAGAATAATGGTGCACACAAATTGCAACGTGATTGGAGAATAATGTGCTCAATTATTTGTGTGTGTGCGTTTTAAAATACATGAACACAAAAAGTGGGTAAGACACATCTTTTCTGAGAGTGTATCTTTCAAAGGTCTCTAGAAAACATCAGTGGGTACGTCTAGTGTTGGGTGGTTATCCTTCAACTTGAGGGTATTAACCGTTAAACATTATGGTGTTAAGGTTAGGACAATGTGCTTGATTTTTTTTTTTTTTTTGTGTCCCGTTTGGATCTTTAGCATCAGAATTGTTGTCTTAAGGCCAAGAAAGATGCCAAGCGGATTTATTTTACCAAGTGGATCATCATGGCCTTGCCATATTGGTCCATTTGATTGACCTTTATTATAATTATGAATTTATTTTATTTTCAGTTGCTACAAACGGGACAGACATGACTGGGGGATAGGACAGGGAGAAAGAATGAAAGAAAGAGGGAGAGAAAGAAAACCAAAGGGGAGAAGAGACGGTGAGAAGGGGGGGAAGAGAGAAAAAACAACACCTGGGTCACCTGTATGGAGAAAAAAAACAGAAGAGAAAGCAAACAACAAAGAGCAACATAATAAAAAAACAGCACCATCACAATAAACTAGCTAGCAGTAGATATCAGAAGATACTAAATAATAAACGATATTGTGCAGCACGCAAGATAGACAGCGCACAATGTGCTTTGAGGCAGCAGCCAAGAAAGCTGTAGTCCGCGTCTGTGAATACCCGTGTGTACACCTGTGTGCATACCTGTGTGGATCAGCATGCTTGTATTCCAAAGGTTTCTCCATGTAACGATCTGCTAGAGGGTGTGGGGGGGCCACAGCCCCGTCCTCCAGGGCATGAAGCAGGTATGGAGGAGATCAAAACTCGAGACATCCAGAGGCCCCCAGAACACAAGAGACCAAGGAAGACCAACAGAGGGGCAGCCGCGCCACTGTCCCAGAAAGAGCTGAGGAGAGTCCCAGATGAGGGCTCACTCAGCAGCCGCGGAGCAGAAGCCAGGGGGAGTTGCAGTGACGCGCCCGTGAGCTCCGCCGGCAGCCAGCTGTGCCTGAGTGACCGAGCCCCAGGCCGAGAGGCCGGGGGCACCCCACCTCCAAAGTGGCCCGAGCGAGCCCCAGGCTCCAGGCCCCGATAAGCGGTCACCAGGGAGTGAGCCGGTGTGTACCTGGACGCCCACCCCCAGACACAAAGAACCACCAACGCACCGACACCTGAGGGAGTCCGCCACCGGCAGGGGAAGTGGTGGTGGGGAATTCTCAATGGTGCTTGGTGCCATACCCTCAGGGACTTTAATGTTATATAAAAACACTGACAGCTCAATATCTGCCTCAGTCACTCTCCCTGATCCAGCTGAGTCAGCAGTGGGAAAAATCTGCTTTTCACAGGAACTTGGTAACAGCAATAAGAGAATACGTAGTTTATTCCAAGAAGATATCGTCTCTCTCCCATATATAGAATATCTTACTGGAACCGACATGTTCCAGATATCACCTGGAAGACAGTCTGGATGATCCCATAAATATCTAATTGTGAACAAGGTAAGGAAATCTCATATAAAATTCTTCATAAATGTGACCCAGCCAGTCACTATATGGTAACATTTAAAAGAGACATAAATACTAATTGAACTTTCTGTGGGGATCATCCAGAAACTGTGGCACATGTCTTTTGGTTCCTCTACACAGAGATTCTGGAAGAATTTAGCAGTTTTGTTATTGTCCATATTTTAAGGGAGTTTTCTTTACGATGGGAAAATGTTTTATTCTGTTTCTTTAAGTTCCCCAGGAAGAATGATAAATGTTTTTTTATAAAAAATTTGTTAATACTTTTAGCTATTTTATATCCATAAATGTAAGTTTATTAATAAAACACCATATTTCTGCCTTTTTATAAGGATATGAATTGTACATACAATCAATTTCAGACTCAACCAACAAAAAGCCTCTCAGAACAATATTTATATGTAGATTTTTTTCGCCTCCTCATATCATAATTTTTTTACTCCTGGTTCTGTATGTTCATGTTCTGTTCTTTTGTAAACTTCATCTGTTTGTATGTTGTATACTCATTGTGTTTCAATAAAGTTCGATTTAAAAAAAGGTACGTTCTAAACGAAGCTTCAGACGTCACTGATCACGTGACTCTGGCCAAACGAATCAAGCCTCGACACGGTGCTTCTGAAGCAGCGCGTTGATCTTTCTGACACACGCACCGGAGCGTCAGCTTCAAGCGGACCATCACTACGTCTCACATCTAAAGGTGTCAAGGTAACTTTGAACTGAGTTCAGTCAATCTGGAGTTTTTCCAAGTTTTCTGTTGCTCTCTGTGAGAGAAGAGCGTTAAAGGCGGGGCTCTCCAGAGTCCAGCAAAACAGGAAACCACAGCTGGGTGTGTGTAAGTGTGCAAACCAATAGAATGCATCGTGGTGGGGGGGGCATCACGGGCATTGGCAAGAAAAAAATAAAATAATCGGTCGTACCCATGCTTCCCCGACGTCATGCCAGCGCATATTGGGAAATTCGTAGGCACCGATCGGTTTTCTATCAGCCATTTGCTGGGAGTAAGGGCGCCCTCCGTTTGCGAGGTGCGCCTGCTGCTGGCGGCACAGGGAGGAGAGGGCGGGGCGGCGGGGAGTCTCTGGCTGGCTGGAGCGGCATCTAATAACCAACTCGCAAAACAAAATAAAAACAACAAACAGATATTATGATACAGACTTATAATTTGCACCCATGTTTTTTCTACATTCTATAAAGTGAGCGCGAGAGCCCTCGGTGCGCCTGCGCGCTGCTGAAGTCAAAGTAAACTTTATTGTCATCTCCGCTACAGACAGTCCAGCATATAGAGAGACGAGACGACGAGGCTGCAGTTACAGCGGTGCAAGTAAACAAACAATAAATATAAGAAGAGTAAGAAAATAAATATAACTTTAGGACTCGGGGTAAAGGATCAATAACAATTTAAATTTATAATTTACAGTTTGATGATTTAAAGTCTCACACAACCCGTCAAAAGGGGCGGGGCCGGCTGCTTCCAAGTAGAGCACATTTCATTTATAATGATGTAAATCCAAGCCCATCATGGATTCACGATCTGAATCCTGGGTTGTGTGAAATCCCAGAAATCAACCTTAGACAAAGTGAATCTGTGAACTAAGGTGTAGGTCTGTTAGGTTAATTGTGCTGATCCTCGGGTTGGGGGATTTGTGTTTGTACTGGAGCGCAAAATTCAAACCAATGGAAGATGGACAACAAAAGTTCAAAGCCATCAGGTGCTCAGTTTATGTATTTATTTTTGGCCTGCATCAGTAAGAAATGCCAAATTATATACACAAAGTTACAGGAATCACCACTCCTGTTATTCATGATGATTTCAGTAACATCACATAATAACATGTAACATCCTGTAAGCACAGTCTGCCTGTGTCTTTTCTCTGCAAATGAACATTTTCAGCCAATATAGGTAATACATCAACATGGCTGCCGTGGCTAAGTTAGGAATATTTATAATGTCATTTCAAAACTTGCATATGATCTGCAATTTGTAGCAGATCTACTGACTGTCACAGCAGCTGGAGCAGTCTCAAATGCAGGTCAGTCCACTGCTGCCCCCTGTGGCCAAGTGCCATAGCTACTGCTGGATGAACTCGTGACACATCTGCACCTGTTTCTATGAACACATTGAGTCTGAGTGGCTGCACTTACACTGGTGCATTCAACATATTGAAAGATGGCAGCAATGTGGATTGTCAAGACTCAAACCAACCATTGAGCAAAGACAGCAGGATCACTTGTTTCTGTTTGTTATACAGCCAGATTTACTCGTGACACACATGTGCAGCTGCTTTATCACCTATTCTGAATTTGTTTCAAGCACAATACATTTGTTACACATGTTGGGATATTGTGTTTGTTTTAAATGTTATATACCTGTGTGGTATGTGACTTGTGTTGCCATGACGCCAGGAGTCTCTTGGAAATGAGATTTTTAATCTTAATGAGATTTTTTTTTACCTGGATAAATAAAGGACTAATTTGTAACTTTCAGTGTTTTCCGGTCTTCCAAAAGAAAAAAAACCTTCAACTACATGACATGCAGTTGTGTATTTGTTTTCACCTTATCATACACTTGAAGTTTTACAAATCCCCACTTCTTTAGTGAATATCATTTCAGTCTCAGACAATCTCGTTTCTCTTACAGAGGTTGAATGCACCTTCTGCGGATGGCGGTACCACACAGTGTGCGTGGACTTCCCCTGCACAGAAGGCAACTACAAATGCTGTGAATGCTAAATAAACAGAAACAAATGATCCCTGTTGTCTTTGCTTGATGATTGGTTTGAGTCTTGACAATCCACATTGCTGGCGTTGCATCTTTCAAAGCCAGCAATGGCAGGTATCAGTGCTCAAAGCTTTTGTGTTTGTTTCCAACAAGTTGCCCACCTCGGGAAACAAAAATGTGTTCTTTTACTTGTCAGATGAACATATGAGACACTTTGACTCTTCAGTGCAGTGTGGAGCCTAACAAAGATCTGTTTTGTGTCCCAGCTGATCAGCAGGAGGAGGAGAGTCTGACGGAGCAGCAGAGGAACATTTTCAGCTACTTGGACTCAGCTCAGCCACTACAGAGGAAACAATGAGCTCAACACAGAAGGTGACAGACAGAGCAGGACCATATGACCAAAGATATTTATCACCATATACATCTGAACATTTGCCATAACGATGTAGCTGACGATAGAATTGACAGCAGACAAAATACTTTACAGCTGCACAACTTTATTAAAAAGCCATCAATGTATTTTCACTGAAACAAGCAGCTGTTGTTTATGTGCATTAAAGTTATATAAAAATGTAACAGTGCAAATGCAAATTCCTCGCTGACAGTTTAACCAAAAGGCGTTTCCAGTGGAAACTGGCCGACACATCCTGAGCATAACCATGTATAACATCCACTAAACTTCAGAAGAGGTTATACAGTCGTGGCCAAAAGGTTTGAGAATTGCATAAATATTGGAACCTGGAGAAGTTGCTGCTTAAGTTTTTATAATAGCATTTTGCCTGCACTCCAGAATGTTATGAGGAGTGATCAGATGAACTGCATCGTCCTTCTTTGCCATGAAAACGAACTTAATCCCCAAAAAGCCTTACCACTGCATTTCATTGCTGTCATCAAAGGACCTGCTGAGACCATTTCAGTGATCGTCTTCTTAACTCAGGTGAGAATGTTGGCGAGCACGAGGCTGGAGATCATCATGGCTGTATCCCGATTCAGGTTCTGCAGCTTTAAAGTCCTCAAGGGCCGCGTACTCAAAGACCGCTAAGGCCGAAGTGCGAGGCTCGTAGGCTCGTGAAATGGGACGTCTAGCCTCCGTCGCGCTGCCCAGGTTGCCTAGCAACCATGATACTAACAGCTGGAAACGTTTCATACAGCTTTGTTTGACAGAAATGAAGGAGAACATATTTAGTTCATTTGTTTCTACATGAGCTCTGTGTGATTTGATGAGTATCTGAGGCTGAGACCACAGGACTGTGAAACATGATTGTTGGGCTTCATTTCTGTGCTGAACAGTCGTTTAAGATTAGCTGTAAATAACAATTAGCTGATGTTGTTCATGAGACTAAAGTCATCTCACTGTGGTAATGTAAATATAATATGGCCAATATTATAGTTATTATATTAATCACTTCACTCACAGACAAGTATCTGTGACAGTGTGTATACAGATGTATCATATATAAGAGACAAATATTGTTCATTTAATATGTTGTCATTACTAAATTTGGCTCAGTGCTTACATATATGTGTAAAAGCAAATGTAGGAGCTGTGATAACTGTGTCTGATAGAATGAAGAGTAGACTGATATATGAAATATTCCTTTATTGGGTGAGAAAATCAGACCATGTCATAACTGCTGTAAGTCATACAGAATAGATATCAGAGCCTTAAACAGGCTGACGTCTACTAAATGGGTCAAACTGGGCAGAAAGTCTACAAACACATAACATCCTTATAGAATATGATGTAACACTATTGTTACGTTCTGTGAGGCTGTGGGAGTGTGTGGGTGGGGTGTTTGCCCACTCTCCCCGCCTCCACCCCTCTTGCCACTCCTACCCCTCTCTGTCTCTCACTCTCCTCTCTCCCCAGGACACAGCTGCTGCTGATTAGCCTCGTTTGCCACCTGACTCCAGTCAGCAATCATCCTCTGAGGCTATTTAAACTGGGGATGAGCTGTGAGCAGGGTGGCTTTTTCCTCGGTGGCTCTACGCGGTTCTGTGCTAGATTTTGGACAGACAGCCTCTTTCTGACCGGTGAGCAGATGGGCTTGTGGGCCCTGAGAGTGTCTCCCCGTGGTGGGGAGTAGGGTAGGAAGTGTGGGAAGTGCCTCCTTTTTTATTGTGTTTGTTTGGTAGTCCTCCTGCCTTTCGTGGCTGCGAGCGTTTTCTTTGTTTCTTTGGCGTTATTGGTAAGACGGCGTTGCCGGCCCTTTAAGTTAATGGTAACCTGTACCGTTTTGTAATAAAGTTTTATTGATGCAGAACAACTCTGTTTGTTTTCCTTTTTCATTCTGATTCCAGACTCATTTGTTACTGGTCCCCTCTCTCACATGCCTAGACCCCTTCGGGGGGAACGTAACAATGTGGGGGCTCGTCCGGGATATGAATGGAAGGAATAACAATTGAGTTTTAGTGAGTTGTTTGCCGGTGGCTTGTTTAGTTGTATGGTATCTGCTGCGCTCTCTCTCCAGTTAGCAAAGGGGAGTGTCTAGCTGAGCGTAAGCTCCTCCTTCAGGCACTCATTTTTTATTTTTCCTTTATTATTTTCGGAGTAATCCCGGGTGGGGATTAGTTCCCTGTCGGGGGTAGGCTTGTCGGTGCTTTGTGCACTTGATGCTTAGCCTTTAAAGTTGCCTCGAGCCTGGTACACTCCAGAAGCTAACTAGGCTAAGATTTTAGTAGGCAGGTCTGGGGAGAGGGTCGGCGGTACTTTTATTTATTGGTTAACCTCTGGCCACACTTTTCCCGCCTGTTTTCTCATTTGTGTATTGGAGGTGGTGCTTCTTTGTTGTTATTGTTAGCCTCAGGTAGTTTTTTTGTTTTTAGAATTGATGGCTACCTTTGATATTGCCGTGTTTAATAAAAACCCCTCGCTTGTCCAACTGGACGCCTGTAGGAAGAGGGACTTGCATGAGGTGGCATCAGGTTATAGCATTTCTGTTTCCACAGCTCTGCGTAAGGCTGAGCTGAAAGCTGCTCTTGTGGCTGGCTTGGTGGAGAAAGGGATAGTGGCCTTGCCAGTATCTGCCAGTCCACTTGAGCATGGTGCAGCGTCTCAGCCTGTTCCGCAGGCGTCAGCTCAAGCTGTAGGTCCATTGGTGTCGACACCTGTTGGTCAGGGGCTGCCTGTGGACAAACCCATGACATTGCCTCGCTTCGAACCCCTCTCCATTGAATCAAGTGAAGGCTCGAAGCAGGATGCTAAGCTCCGTGTACGCCTGGCTCGTCTCCAGTTAGAGAAGGAGGACCGTGAGAGGGAGTTCCAGCTAAAGAAAGAGCTGGAGCTTAGGCGTTTAGACGCAGAGCTTGCTAGAGCCAGAGAGGTCGAATTGAGGAAGGTGGAGGTGGAGGCAGAGACAGCTGTGAGGTTGCGACAGCTGGAACTCCGGCAGGTTTCCCTTCCTCCGACCGCCTCCATTCGTCAGGCGGACACCCCGTTTGACGTAGGGAAAAACAGTCGTCTGGTTCCGATGTTCCGTGACACTGAGGTCGATAGCTACTTCGAGTCGTTTGAACGAATAGCCACGGCCTTGCACTGGCCACGGGATTCATGGGCCATTTTGCTCCAATGTAAGCTGGCGGGTAAGGCTCAAGAAGTTTGTTCCTCGTTGTCAGCTGAGGACAGCTTGGACTATGACAAGCTGAAAAGGGCTATCCTGCTGGCCTATGAGCTGGTCCCAGAAGCCTATAGGCAGCGTTTCCAGGGGTTGAGAAGAGGTCAGGGTCAGTCCTATCTTGATTTCGCCAGGGAAAAAGGTGTTCTTTTCGATCGGTGGTGTGCGGCCTGCAAAGCCACTGACCTGGCTTCGATCCGGGAACTAATGCTCATAGAGGAATTTAAGAACTGCATTGCTGAGCGCATCGCGGTATATATTAATGAACAGAAGGTTTCCTCGCTACAGCAGGCTGCGACGCTGGCTGATGAGTTCGCGCTCGTCCATAAAACCAGTGTCGGTAGGTGTGACCGGCGCGATGCCCCAGTGAAGGCTAGCGAGGTGCCAGTTGCACAGCACCCAAAGAGTGAGGTACTTGTGTTTCGTCCCAAGGCAGACCGAAAGTGTTTTTTCTGTTTTAAGTCTGGCCACCTGATCGCAGATTGTGAAGCTTACAGACGGAAACAATCAGTCTCGTCTTCATGTAAACCAAAAGGGGTTGGGCTGATTAAAACCATGCCTCCTGTCAGTAGGCCCCCTTCCCCTGAGACCCCGGATGAGTGTTTTAAGCCTTTCATTTTTAAGGGGATAGTTTCGCTTTCTGGTAAGACCGAGGATAAGCGTGAAGTGACCATTCTGCGTGATACTGGTGGCTCACAGTCCCTCATACTAGCTAGTGTGCTTGAATTTAATGAGAAGTCTGACTGTGACTCTAGCATCATTGTAAGAGGTGTTGGGATGAGTTTTGTGCCTGCTCCCCTCCATCGTATCTGGGTACAGAGTGAGCTGGTGAGTGGTTTCTTCTCAGTGGGTGTGCGGCCTTCTCTCCCGATTAATGGGGTGGATTTTATAATGGGAAATGATATCGCGGGTGGGAAAGTTTACCCTACCCCTGAGGTGACCAGCAATCCTGTTATAGAGCCTGTGTTAGATGCCCTCAGCCTGCAGCACCCGGATGTGTTCCCGGTGAGCGTTCTGACTCGTTCACGTGCCCAGCAACAAGGTGGGGGGGTTGATTTGTCAGATTCAGTGATCGGCTCTATTCTAGAGAAGGATGTGATGCCCTGCACCAATGAGGGAGATAATGGAGCCTTAGAGTTAGCTCACAGTGTGGTTGAGCCAGCTCCTGTGTCTGGAGCTCCTTTTCTGCTCACCCGGGAAGCACTTGTGACGGCTCAGAAAGAAGACCCTTCATTAGTTCAGTGTTTTACCGCAGCAGCTCAGGATAAGGGAGGTGAGGGGAGCAAGAGGCAGACATTTTTCGTTTGGGAAGGTTTATTGATGCGCAAGTGGACCCCAAGGCCTGGAGAAGACTGGAGCGTAGTGCGGCAGTTGGTGGTTCCGACCAGTCTGCGGTGGCATGTGCTGCAGTTAGCACATGATCACGCATGGTCAGGTCATTTGGGTGTCACTAAAACATATGACCGTATACTGCAGCATTTCTTTTGGCCGGCAATGAAAGCAGATGTAGTGCAGTTTTGTAACACCTGTCACACTTGCCAGCTTGTGGGTAAACCGAACCAGGCGGTGCCCCCCGCCCCCCTACGTCCTATCCCTGCTGTCGGTGAACCTTTTGAGCATATCCTGGTAGACTGTGTTGGCCCCTTACCAAAGACGCGGGCAGGGAATCAGTTCTTGTTAACCATAATGTGTGTGTCCACTCGATACCCAGAGGCGATTCCTCTGCGGAAAATCACGACAGCAAGCATTACCAAAGCACTAGTCAAATTCTTTACCACCTTTGGCCTCCCGAAAACCGTGCAGACAGATCAGGGTACCAATTTCATGTCCAGGGATTTTAATCGGACTCTACGGTCCCTTGGAGTTTCTCATTCTGTGTCTAGTGCTTACCACCCAGAGTCACAAGGTGCACTGGAGCGGTGGCATCAAACTCTCAAGGCGATGTTGAGTAAGTATTGCCACGACACTGGAAAAAGCTGGGATGAAGGGGTCCCTTTTGTATTGTTCGCTATACGTGATGTGAAGCAGGAGTCTTTGGGGTTCAGCCCAGCTACCCTGGTGTTTGGACATGACATGCGGGGTCCGCTAAAGGTGCTGAAGGAGAGTTTTCTCAGTGGTTGTGTGCCTAAAACTACTGTGATGGAGTTTGTAAAAACATGCAAGGACAGGTGGCAACGGGCTACTTTGTTAGCAAAAGAGGCTCTCTGTGTATCCCAGGCAAACATGAAAAAACGATGTGATCAAAAAGCAGTGGAAAGACAGTTCCAGCCTGGGGACAAAGTTCTTGTGTTGTTGCCCGTGCCCAGTTCTGCCCTCATGGCTCGTTTCTCAGGCCCCTATGTGATAGTGAAAAAAGTGTCTGACACCAACTATATTCTCAACACCCCAGAACGCAGAAGGAAGACTCGCCTATGCCATGTCAACATGTTGAAACCATACCATACCAGAGACACCAGCATGACAGAATCATCAGACACTGCTGGGACGGCTGTCCCCGGTTCAGTCCCTGTTGCCCTGCTAAGTGTTGAAGTTAAGGGTGATGATGATCTGGGTACCCTTTCTGAGGGACAGCAATGTGGGCGGTTGTCAAATTCCGTTTTTTTAGCTAAGGCCGAGGCCAACCTATCTCACCTTCCTCCGTCCCAGTGTAAAGAGGTACTTGACTTGCTGCACTCCTACCTGTCTCTTTTTAGTGACGTACCCTCGCGTACCCACGTTTGTGAGCATGACATTGACGTTGGAGACGCAGTCCCAATCAAGCAGCATGCATATCGTTGCCCCTTCGCCAAACGTGAGGTCATGAAAGAAGAAGTTGAGTACTTAGTAGAAAACGGCTTGGCACAACCTAGTTGTAGCCCCTGGAGCTCCCCATGTCTACTAACACCTAAGTCTGATGGCACACCCCGTTTCTGCACAGATTATCGGAAGGTAAACGCTGTAACGGTCTCTGACTCTTTTCCGCTTCCTCGTATGGAAGACTGCATTGACAGCATCGGCCCTGCCAAATTCATCACCAAACTCGATCTCCTTAAAGGCTACTGGCAGGTGCCTCTCACTCCCAGAGCTTCAGAGATTTCCGCATTTGTCACCCCTGACCACTTCATGCAATACACAGTAATGGCCTTTGGCATGAAAAATGCCCCAGCTACTTTTCAACGACTGATGCAGTTGGTGTTGGGAGATGTGCCCCAGTGCAATGTGTATCTAGATGATGTGGTGCTGTACACAGACACATGGGCAGATCATATGTCCCTTCTGAGGACAGTGTTTCAGCGGCTAGCCGAGGCCTCGTTGACCCTCAATCTCGCTAAGTGTGAGTTTGGTAAGGCAACCGTCACTTACCTAGGTAAGCAGGTGGGGTTTGGGCAGGTCCGCCCAGTGGAGGCGAAGGTTGCTGCAATCCTGGACTACCCGAGTCCAGCCACCAGACGGGAACTAAGGCGGTTCCTAGGGATGACCGGATATTACCGGTGTTTCTGTAAGAACTTTTCTGTGGTCGTGACCCCGCTAACCAAACTGTGTAGCCCAAAGGTGCCTTTTGAATGGTCAGTTGAATGCCAGCATGCCTTTGAGTCGGCAAAATCTCTTCTGTGCAGCACCCCTGTATTGGCAGCTCCAAACTTCTCTCGCCCCTTTAAGCTAGAGGTCGATGCCAGTGCCACCGGAGCCGGGGCAGTCCTGCTGCAGGATGATGAGGAAGGTGTGTGCCATCCGGTCTGTTATTTCTCTGCAAAGTTCAAACCCCATCAACTGAACTACTCTACCATAGAGAAGGAAGCCTTAGCTCTGCTTCTAGCTCTGCAGCACTTTGAAGTGTATGTGGGCTCCAGCGCTTCCCCGGTGACCGTGTTCACAGACCACAACCCCCTTGTTTTTCTGAACCGGATGTACAATCACAACCAGCGACTGATGCGCTGGGCACTCCTGGCCCAGGATTACAATCTGATGATCATACACAAGAAAGGTACTGACAATATAGTGGCTGATGCGCTCTCACGCAGCTCGCAATAGGTTGTTGTTGTTGTTATTTTGGTAGGGCTTCAATGTAAGGGGGGGGGGGGAATGTTACGTTCTGTGAGGCTGTGGGAGTGTGTGGGTGGGGTGTTTGCCCACTCTCCCCGCCTCCACCCCTCTTGCCACTCCTACCCCTCTCTGTCTCTCACTCTCCTCTCTCCCCAGGACACAGCTGCTGCTGATTAGCCTCGTTTGCCACCTGACTCCAGTCAGCAATCATCCTCTGAGGCTATTTAAACTGGGGATGAGCTGTGAGCAGGGTGGCTTTTTCCTCGGTGGCTCTACGCGGTTCTGTGCTAGATTTTGGACAGACAGCCTCTTTCTGACCGGTGAGCAGACGGGCTTGTGGGCCCTGAGAGTGTCTCCCCGTGGTGGGGAGTAGGGTAGGAAGTGTGGGAAGTGCCTCCTTTTTTATTGTGTTTGTTTGGTAGTCCTCCTGCCTTTCGTGGCTGCGAGCGTTTTCTTTGTTTCTTTGGCGTTATTGGTAAGACGGCGTTGCCGGCCCTTTAAGTTAATGGTAACCTGTACCGTTTTGTAATAAAGTTTTATTGATGCAGAACAACTCTGTTTGTTTTCCTTTTTCATTCTGATTCCAGACTCATTTGTTACTGGTCCCCTCTCTCACATGCCTAGACCCCTTCGGGGGGAACGTAACAACTATAGATCAACTTAGTTCAGAATATATAAAGCATATAAACAGTTACAGCAATATGATGCAACAAACACAGCAGCTACTGATCCAAAATACTCAAAGCTTCATAGAACTGAAACCAACATTTATTTTAGCTCCATTCTGCTGCTGATACAGACTTTAGGTTTCTGAACATTAAACTTGTTGCTGCCTTTCATAGTGTGTAGCTTGAAGGCCCTGAGTACTCTGAGTACTTTCTCCCACACTGGAAACACTGGGATGATCACATTATGTGAACATTACCTAATAAGACTGATTCAGCACAGACAGTTATGTTAAACTTTCCTAGCAGTCCTTCACAAACAGGGAACAGTCTGTCTATTCTCTCCATCTGTCAGCTGCTGCTGGCTCTTCCTCCTCCTCTTCCTCACACACTGCTGAGTTTGTCCTGGTGGATCATCAGGGGTGCAAAGCCTCACAGATGATGTGCAGCAGTGGGTCCCTCAGTCTGTCCTCACTCTGGACACTTGCAGTCGTCACACATGGAAATCAAATGTGTGATAAGCTGCAGGATTCAAACACAAGTGTAACTTATAAACACACGTTCATACTTTTATTCCACAATCAGAGAGAAAGAAACAGAGAGAGAGTGCAGGACAGACAGACAGGTGACAGTCTCAGGTGTACACACTGCTACACAACAGCACAGAGAAGCAGGATTTAGTGTTTGTGTTATTACGAGTGTAAACAAGAAGAGTTCCAGATGGTGCAGTGGACACATGTGTGACTGCTGTGATTGAAGCATCTTTCTTTCAGCTTAACGAGTGAACCGTCAGCTCGTTCAAACACACGTTAAAGTGCGTTTGGCTCGACACCACCGAACAGAGGCAGCAATATAACACAGCTAACATTAACAGTGCAGTGGATCCTGCTTGTGCCGTGATGTTCAGGACTGCAAACCGAGCAGCATCACTGACTTTCAGCTTGTTGTGTTTGTGGATATATGACTGACTTTAATTATCCACAAAATCATCAGATTCTCTGTCAGATTAAGGTCGACTATCTAACGGCGTATATTTTAAAGGCTTTAAAACCAAGTTAACGCTGAAAGTACAAACATCACTAATGTCACATAACTCTGCCGACAAGGCATAGCTATGGCTATGAAATGCTCTTTGTGTATCACTTCTTCATTATGAAAGATGTCATTAATGCACTAGTAATGTCTCATCTGGAGTATTGTTCAATCATTTGGTCAGCAGCTAATAAGACAGATCTTAACAGACTTCAGTTAGTCCAGAATAAGGCGTCCAGATTAGTGTGAAGATGTTCATACTATACTAATATTGATAAAATGCATAATAACCTTTCTTGGCTTCCTGTACAGGCTAAAATATTCTATGGCTTACTTGTAGTTCTAAAGAAAGCAATTCTGTTAAACACACCACATTTATTCTGCTCAGCTGCAGTATCCAGATGAAATACATCATCATATTACACAGTTTTCAACAAGCTGCAATTTAGTAAATGCTCGAGTTAAAAGTAACGTTTTGTTAAACTGTTACATTTAGAGCAACTTTTAAGTGGAATAAGTTGCCTTAAAAAATTAGAGAATTATTCAAAACTTCAATGAGCACTTAAAAGCCGATTTACAGAGCTTTTAGTTGTTGTAAATATTGTAAGACATGATTTGTTTTTGAAATTTGTGTAATGTGCCTCAATGTTATTGATATTATTATTATTGATTGCTTATATTTGAACAATTGTGAAACCTCACTGTGGATGTAAGAGTGCAATTATGTGGATATCTTGAATCCACTTTATTGTGTAATATTATATGTGAGTATTTGACGGAAGACGAGCAACATCTGTTGTGGAAGCTAACGGGGTTCCTTTAGAATAAACAAACATAGGATTTATTATCACTGAATAATTCTGTATAAATCTATACAAATTATAGAAATATGTAATAGGAACCAACAAAATAATCTAAATTATAAAATAATGTGTGTGTGTGTGTGTGTGTGTGTGATTTTAGTGTTTGAACAGTCATGAATTATCTTTAACAGCAGGTTGGATGTAATGTGTTAGAACTACCAGCAGGTGGGGATAAGAGACCTTTAAGGTGTTTGGTGCCACGCTCCACCTTCAGGTTTAAAACTAGTGTTAATGGAGTTTGAAGGCTGAGTTTGTTCCACGACTGCATTTCACTCACTGCCTCTGTTTGTATCTCTGTCACTGCAGGACCAACATGGAGCCAGAAGTCAGCGCTCTCAGGAGGCCGACAAACCTCACAGAAGAAAGGGAGAGAAAAAACACACCTGTGACGAGTGTGGGATGGAGTTTACTCTGAAGGCTTCACTAAAACAGCATCAGGTCATCCACACTGGAGAGAGACCGTTCAGCTGTGAACAGTGTGGAAAGTCTTTTTCCTGGATGCGTTCCCTAAAAACACACCAACTCATCCACAGTGGAGTTAAAGCGTACAGCTGTGATCAGTGTGGCAGAGCTTTTACTCGCAGTAGCCACTTACAGAGGCATCTAGTTACCCACTCTGGAATTAAGCCATACAGCTGTGATCAGTGTGGCAGAGCTTTTACTCACAGTAGCAGCTTACAGAGTCATCTAGTTACCCACTCTGGAATTAAGCCATACAGCTGTGATCAGTGTGGCAGAGCTTTTACTCACAGTAGCAGCTTACAGAGTCATCTAGTTACCCACTCTGGAATTAAGCCATACAGCTGTGATCAGTGTGGCAGAGCTTTTACTCACAGTAGCAGCTTACAGAGGCATCTAGTTACCCACTCTGGAATTAAGCCATACAGCTGTGATCAGTGTGGCAGAGCTTTTACTCGCAGTAGCAGCTTACAGAGTCATCTAGTTACCCACTCTGGAATTAAGGCATACAGCTGTGACTTGTGTGGGAAGTCTTTTTCCTTGAAGCGTTCCCTAAAAAGACACCAACTCATCCACAGTGGAGTTAAAGCGTACAGCTGTGATCAGTGTGGCAGAGCTTTTACTCGCAGTAGCCACTTACAGAGTCATCTAGTTACCCACTCTGGAATTAAGGCATACAGCTGTGACGAGTGTGGGAAGGGTTTTACTGAGAAGGCTAAACTAAAACAGCATCAGCTCATCCACACTGGAGAGAGACCGTTCAGCTGTAACATGTGTGGAAAGTCTTTTTCCTTGAAGCGTTCCCTAAAACAACACCAACTCATCCACAGTGGAGTTAAAGCGTACAGCTGTGATCAGTGTGGCAGAGCTTTTACTCACAGTAGCAGCTTACAGAGTCATCTAGTTACCCACTCTGGAATTAAGCCATACAGCTGTGACATCTGTGGAAAAACTTTCAGCCAGAGAGGGAGACGAAATACACACCTACGCATTCACACCAGACATGATGTGTACTGCTGTGAACAGTGTGGCAAATACTTTACAACAGACGCACAGTTACAACGACACATGTTTACCCACACTGAGGAGAGACCTTATCAATGTGACCTGTGTGAGAAGACTTTTAAATCTCCACATGACCTGAGACGACACCAACAGATCCACACCAGAAAGAGACTCTACAAGTGCAGCTACTGTGAGGTATGTATTTATATTGTTATCTTGTCATTTTAGCCTGACTGTTTGGAACAACTCTGCTCATTAAACTGTGTTAGCATGTTAGCAATTCTACTGCATGGAAAAGCAGCTCTGAGTGATTATTCAGATTTTCCTTTCAGTTATGATTTTAGTATTACTGTAGTATTATGGTGGTAGTATTGTAGTTATTGCAGCCCAGTAAACTGAGTGTGTTAACTGAAACAGTCAAATGTAGTTGGACGTCTGCAGAGATGCTCTTTATTTCAGGCGACGTTCAGGATACAAATGTTGAAGGACTGACTTACACTGTCTTTGTGTCTTTGTTTAGAAGCAGGGCGACACAGATGGATCCAGTTCTCAACCCTGTCATCACTGTGGTGGTGGGAAAGACTTTCTTTGTGACCTCTGTGGAAAAACTTTCAGTCAGCAAATTACCCTAAAAGTACATCAACGTAGACACACTGGAGACAAACTGAAATACTGCAAAGAATGTGGGAGAAGCTTCCCCACATCAAGTGGTTTAAAACGACATAAACTGATTCACAGTGGGGTTGAAAAGCACCTCTGTGATCAGTGTGGGTCATCCTTCACTACTGAAGGTCATCTTAAATCACACGAACGAGTCCACACAGGAGAGAAACCACACAAGTGCAGACACTGTGAGAGAAGCTTCTCACATTCACATAATCGTAACAGGCATGAACGTGCACACATGGAAGGAAACTACAGCTGTGACCAGTGTGACAAGAGCTTCAGGAATCTCAGTTCATACTCTGCACACAAACGATCCCACGTTACTAATAAACTGTTTCACTGTTACCAATGTGCCCAAACATTCATCTCATTGTCTGCTCTGTGCAAACATCAGCGCGATCACTCAGGGCTGAAATCACTCCCATCACTGGATCACAGTGAATCTGAAGACACAGAAAGATCCTCTGGTTTCTGTGTCAGACTCAAAAAGCTTGAGATCAGGCTCCACAGAGTTCAGATAGAATCTCCTGTAAAAATCTGATGAGGCAGCTGTGAATCAAACTCTTCCCCTAGTTCCATTTTAAGCTTTCAAAACTGTCCTACTGTAGTGTTCATGTCAAGTGGTTAGCTTTCTTTTCATCAGTTGGTTGAAAACTCTGTTTCCTATTATAAAGTTTTTGTTTTAATGTATTTTGATCCACATAAATGTTTTCTTGTTCAGGTTCTTTATGTTATTGAATCTTGCAAATGTTAAATAAAAAATTCAAATGTAAAATATCTTCACTGATGGTACAAATAAACTGTCCTTTCAGCTTTAGCTCCTAATTTATTCATTATTTATGGATGTAGCACAGCAGCCGTCTCTTGATTAACACATGGAGGGCTCGGGATCTGATGGTGTCGTCTCCCTAATTTGCCCACTCAGTAAATCTCACTCATGGCCAAGAAATTGAAATAAACCTTGTTTCCCTGCTGGATAGTGATCCACTGTAACTCTGCTCCTCCTTCCTGTTTAGGATTTCTGTGGCTGAAGTAAAATTCCCTCCATCCATCACTTATCCCAGCTAACCCAAAGTGAAATAAAGTTTTGCTCGTCTTAAAAAAGCATTACAATAATGGGCATTACCAATGCAAACTGAATGATACAGAAGATGAAAGAAGAGACTTTGATCAGTTAATAAAGCTCATGATCTGGATTCATTGTGGCTGCTACACAGATACTTCTGGGTCACTTCTCTCAGTTAGGAACCTTCCTCACCAAACTGACTGTTGGACCACACCCCTGGTTTCATGAGAAATTGTTTCAGCCATGATTTCTCTTCCTGTATTTCAGAGTAAAGACTGAAGTGACAAATGGAAGCATGTTTAAAAAACACAATGTGAGAGAGACGTTGAGGTCCTTAGAAGTTACCCTGGGTTTTTCTGTCACCCTGCTAGATGTTACACACCTTGTTATTGGACTGATTTCTACTGCTGGACTACTCCTGCGGAGAGTAACAATACTCTTACTAATTAGCTCCCTTTCACACCTTTGGGGATATTTATTTTTGTGTTTGCAGCGCTGTGAGCCAGAACAGCGAGAGAAAAATCTGCAGCAGCGACGAGCCGAATGCTTACGTGAATCGCAGCAGCTGCACATGTGCTACGCTGAATTAGAGGATATCTTTGCTCTGGATTTCTATTTCTACTTTTTCATTTCTATATGATTCTTCTTGCATCTAAACAAAGATGATTCAATTTGCTAAATGTTGATGGCTCTTCGTGCTCAGGTGTAAATGAGACGTAATATTTGCTCTTGGTTTGGTTCTCCTGTACAGAACCTTGCAGTACAACAGAAACCTAAAAACATTATTTGTAGTTGTTATTCTTAGTTGTTCTGCTGCCTAAATACCACAGGGTCTGATTATGAAGTTATTGAGCTGCACATACTTTACGACCTGCTTAAGTTCGAGGTCACAGCGTCTGTAGAGCAGCTGGAACATAATGAAGTCTACAAGGTTAAAGTTTTCTCTTCAGTTATTGTTCTTTCTGCTGCTTGGTTTGATGGATCTGAGAGCTTTTGTTTTTATTATTGTTATTATAATTATCATGAATATTTTACTCTCTAGAAGCTTTAAAATAGTGTTTGTGTTTGAAAAAATTGATTTAAGAATTGAACAGAAACATCTGTCCTTCTGAAAATGGCCCAAAGGCACGGAGACAAAGTCAAAGGATGCAACCTGTAACTTTCTCTTCCTTCATGTCAGGACCATCATCCATGATTTATATAAAATGCATATAGCAACAGTAGCACTTTAGTTTGGACTTTATGATTTCTGTAACTGGAAAATATTATTTTGTTTAAAGACAGAAGTGACCGCATAGTTGCAACATCAAAGGGAAATATTAATTAATTAGCATCAAGTATATTTGTTGCTTAAGCGTTTGCACTATAACTTAAGTAGGATTATAACTTTTAAGGAAGGAAAGATTTCAGATATTTAGTTCACTGTTTCAGTTATTTTATATGAAATTAAAACATTTACGTTGGTCAAATATGATGCTCTAAATCCAATAAAAGTTTGAAAATAAATGATGTATTTTTAAATGCTGCAACAAATGTTCACAAAAAGTAACTATAATTAAAACCAGTTAAACAAAATCAAATGTTTGAATCATGCTTAACCAAATGCCAGGCTGGAGAGCTGAACCTAAAGTATACGTAGAAAGATTTCAACATCTGAGCAGTTTTTAATGTTTTTATCACATATAAATGTCACAGCAGTGGGTCCTGGCCCAATGCTTTGTGTTTTTGCTTTTCTTTGACTCTTGTTTTTCTTGCTTTTTGTTCTTCTTATTTATCAGGCTCTCAGTAATCTTAGTTCTCCCTCCCTCAGTGTTCATTTCAGCCTGTGTTTAGTTTCTGTTCCCGTGTCCCACGTTTCATCGTTTCATGTCGAGTCAGCCCTGTCTCTCTGTTTCCTGTGTCTCCCCAGTCAGCCCCGCCTCCCTCGGGCACTCATGTGTGATACAGAGTAATAAACCTGACTACATTTGCTACACTCTCTTTATTACCTGTTACTTTAAAATTCATACACTAATTATGTCTGCCCATCTCTCTAATGTGAAGGTCAAAGGTCAACATCCCAGTGACATAAGAATAATCCCAAAGGGGCAAAGGCAGCGGTTAATTTAGCATAATTAGCATTAAGGGTACAGCAAGGATATACTTTTACCAACCCGTTCTCACTCCCGACGCGTAAAATAATGACGATTTGTCACGTCCCTTAACTTCTCATGCTGACGCCTAAGGTACTCTTCCACGTTTTTATGTGACGCTGTGGGTTGTCAATTCATTCCAATATGAACGCGCTCGCGGCGATCAGAGACGCTTCGAGCAGAGGCTCCAGCCATCCATTTACTCCAATAATAACCCCGTCACGGCGAAACATGACGTCGTGAAGCACAATCTAACTGGAGACCCGGGGACCCTCTCCGCGAACGGGTTTTTCTCCCTAATTTAATGCTTTCTTTTAATGACATCGTTAACGTTTCTCAACAAAAACACGTGAAAGTATCACTGATAATTCAACAATAAAATGGCTTCATGTTGTGGCCATCACACAGTGTTTTCCAAACTGATTCACGATCTGAAAGTGCTCAGATTTAACGTACATAATCCTTTGTTAGGTTTATTAACTAAGCTGTAGTGCCTCTGCACCTCACTGTACAATACCTTGTGCAATACTTTTTGTAAATAGTCAACAGTGCAATAGACTCAATACTTGAAATGTGCAATTCACTTGTATTTTTATTTTTTATTCCTATTTATTCTATTTATCCCCTTTGTATATTTTATTTATATTTGTCTCTGTATTTATATGTGTGTGTGTGTGTGTGTGTGTGTGTGTGTGTGTGTGTGTGTGTGTGTATATATATATATATATATATATATATATATATATATATATATATATATATATATATATATATATATATATATATATATATATAACAGTTCTGTAACTGTAACTTCGGTCGTTGCTGTGCTTTTTTTGGAAGTCGAATTTCCCAGAGGAACCCACCCGAGGGATTAATAAAGTTCTATCTTATCTTATCTTATCTTATTATTTTCATTTCACACGTAAAACACATTTATAGATTCATTCACCACTCCTGTTAGTTTTGGATGCGCTCGGCTCCAGCCAATCAGACCAATTTACGCAGACGCACTAATCCCGTAACTGCACACTACCCATAATCCTCGACCGCCGTCGCTATGGGAATGAAGATAACAACAGCTTGGTGCTACCCGTTATTCCTTTATTTACTCTAAAATAATAACCAGCGATAATACGAAATTAAACTGGCCCAGTGTTTAATTATGTAATTAAAAATTGCAAATTTTAGTATTTTATTTTTTACAAATTGCAATATTTATCTACAGCGCGCCTTTAGCGACACGTCAACAGATCTTAAGCAAGGCGATTGGATGGTTTTTACTGCAATGCATCTTGGGAGTCGCAGTAAATGTATCTTTCAACTCACGGTCCTGCAGCGAAGTTTTCGACTGGACACGAGGCAGATCCTAGCTAAGTAAGTTGTGATAAACTGTGGGTAATTTGCATGTTCACTGAAATATAAATTTCAGTGATATTAAACTGATATTAAACTTGAAATGTTTTCACAGAGCAGTCTGTGTACCAAGAGAACTACTTCTGCAAAAGTTTATTTAATTTTTTTTGTGATGTATTCTCATGTGTAAGACACTTGCTTGGCAACCCAGCTAATGTTAGTACTGCTCTATTTTAGCAATGTATCTTTTCTGTAATCAATTCAGGGTTTTTTTTTAACCCTATTCACGTAATTAACTCAATATTAATGACTTTAATCTCGTAATTGATTTTTTTTCTAAATATGGTGTAATACTGCCTCGTAACATAAGTTATTTCTTTGGTCATAAATTATTTTTGTAATCGTTTCACCAAAACAGACCTGAAATAATCCCTACATGTTCCATTTTCATTTGCAGAAATGACAAAGCTAAAAACCAAACCATGCTCTTCCTGTCAGGGCCCAAACACAATAAAAGGGCAGTGGTACGGGAGAACGGACGAGAGCAACTGGGGTCAAGCGAAGGGACGGCGCTTTGTCCGGTTTTCTCCCGTGCACGAGAAACATGAAGAAGCTTGCCTATTTGTCTCTTGCTTTGCAGTGTAATTATATTGTCTTCAACGTTCCAGCGGATAGGTACAAGCTACAAACCTATCATTAATTGGTCCTTCGATGCCGGAGCCCTGGAGTCGCATTCACCGAGGGGAGGAGAGGCACGCTGGAAGACTGACGTCAGCCAGGAAGTTCCTGTGGATTCGCGGTCTGTCTTTTCTCCTCGATGAATGACGATTGGCGGGACTCGAGGCTGATATTACACGCTAAGCAACGCCAAGTAAGTTTAAAGAGGCCGACTCTATAACCGTGTTGTTGTGCAGTCTCCGCCATTTTGTGAGGCGTTGAGAAGTTCGCTGCTTTGTGGAGCGAAACCCGGGTTCCTTGCTACTGTGTGCAGCAAGAGGTTCCTTACCGCTTTGTGGGGTAAGAGGTTCCTCGCTACTTTGTGCAGCGAGAGGTGAGTTCTCCGCCGCTTTGTGGGGTGTTGAGAAGTTCCGCGGGGTCCAGATTGTGCTGGACAGTAGGCCTATTTTGTGTTATTGTCATTTTCGTCGTCGTCTCGTTGTTGTTGTTGTGTGTGAGTGTGTGCGGAGCAGAACGCGTGGTGTGTGACGTCAGCAGCTGTTGTTGTTATCATGGGTTTCTAAGCAACCAAGAGTGAGTCGGAGGGAGACAGACGTTTGTGCTGGACTTTGCTCCTGGCAGCACAAAGTATTTATGTATAAAAGAGAGAGAGCGACGGCTCCACAGCTGCGCGGGTGCACGCGAGCGCGGTCGCGCGGGTTTCACGCGGACCTGAGCCGTGTGGTTAATCGCAGGCTTATGTTAGAAGTTTTCAGGAAACACACCAGCCTTGAAGAGTGTGTGGAAAAGGCCAGCCCACATCAGCAGCTATGCTCTGGTGAATGGCTTTCCCCCCACCCCTTGCTGACACAAAATGTTTATTCTTTAACTTGCCCTGATCGACAGCAGCCTGTGTGCCAGACCATAGATTTAATTGAGGTGGATAGTTGTTAAAAGTAATCTGCATTAAGCTTGTGGTTGCTTAAATTCAGTACAATGACATATGAGGAGAAGTGATATAGGCAAATATTTAAACTAATGAAGTGCATAGAGGCACTTGACCTGTGTGAAAGACTGTCGTCTTATTATGAGCCATTGTTGAGATATGGAGCACACCTGTGAAAACAACTAATATGCTGAACCCTGTATGAAACATCTAAAGGTACATGATGGAGAAGCTGTATTGAATATGAAAGTGTAAGACTTTGCCGCTGTGGGCAGAGCATGCAACTACTGTGTGATGTTGCGTTGCAGGTTTTTTTTCTGAGCTGATGAGCAAGCTACACATTATCAGATCGAGAGCTGTCTGAGAACTACTCAAAGAAAGGGAAACAGAGAGTGTGCAGCGTTTCCATGAGCAGTTTTCCTGCATCTTGACTCATGTGTGTGGAGTGTTCATAGCATCAGCATCATGTTTTTGTTTATTTGTTTTGTTGGGTTGAAAATAATTAAATAAACGTGTGATCATATTTATGGATCATCATGGTATCATCAGCCATGTGATTTATTTATGCAGATGAAAAAGTGAGTGTGAATGTGTCTGACATCACAGTGTTTCTGTGCGCTGTGTAAAAGTAATTGCCTCTGATTGAGAAGAGAATTTATATTGTAGAAGAAAAATAATCATAGGAAAAAGGTTTCATGTTGATCAGCCGAAAAACAACTACAATGTCATTTTCTGCTTTTAAGAAAGGATTGTTCACACAAAAACACAGAGAGAGAGAGAGAGAGAGAGAGAGAGAGAGATGTGTGTTGATTAAGCAGTGATGATAATAATGAACATGTCTTAGTTTGTCACTTTCAGGTGAAAAGCAGACCTGAATCAATTTTCCACATGCAGCAGTCGGAAGAAAGTTATATTTCAACATCATTGGAAACATGCAGGCCAAGTTTCTGGCTGACTTATTTACAGCGCCATGTGTCTCTCAACCTCACAAGCAAGCAAGCTCTCACTCCTCCCTGAAGAATGCAGCTCCAAAGAGCAATAACATGATAAAGAGACAGCAGCAAGTCCTGAACAAAAAGTCCTAGCAAAGCAGCAGCAATGTGGACAAACAGCATCAGAGAAGAGCAAACCCATCATCCTGACTGATCGGATGAATGGCACTGTGTTTCCAACAAGCTGCAACTTCACTATACATGTGAATAAAACTTTTGAGGAGAACTGAGGAGACTGTTGGAGTTTGACATTTGCCACCTGTGGAGTAAAATGGCAAGAAGAGACAGTGGAACACAGGACAAAGCTGAAGGAGAACTGCCGGCTATTGGACTGTTGAAGTGGGAGAGGACAAAAGAGTGAGATGACAACAGAGTGAGAGTAAGTGGAAACACAGAGGAATGCTGTTATTAAATGTGGGAAATCAAAATTTGGGTTAGCAAACCTGGGGAAAAGAAAACTGACTGCTTAAGTTGGAAAATTGAGACGGAGTCTGAAACACTGCGAAAATAGAAACATATACAAAATCACACACACAAGCAGAACATGCATTAACCCTACTGAACTCATGAAGATTAGACAACATCTTAAGCGTGTGAGTTTGTTTATCATCTTGTCCAAATCACTTAGTGTGATGCAAAGACCAGTGGACTCATAGCACATTAGTTAAGAAATGATTAAATAATAGTAGAGAAGTGTGTAGGAAAGGCAGCTTTTAAGAACATGCTCTGCTGGATATGCAGCTCCACAGACATGCATTAGACCTGCCTAATAACACAAACACCCATGCAATGAAAATTAGCTTGTTATCTTTCATCAGTGTTAAAATAGTGTCAATTTAGCAGACACTTGTTATCAAATACTGAATTTATCCAAAAAAAAAAAAAAAAAAAAAAAAATTGACTCTCTAGGTTGCAGGACAACAGTTTAACTTTTGTGGGAAAAAGGATCCTGGTTTGAGCAACCAGTGATCAGACAATAAATTTAGTGTTAAAATGGTAAATTGGGAGAAGCTTCCTGCTTGATTGAGCAGCACAAGTAATTTACTGTATGAGGGGAATTGTCTTTTGTGATACTATTTGAACATGCTTTTCTGTCGTCCTGTCAACTTAGTGAGTTAATAGCTGATATGCAAATTAGTTGATCGTTTTAGATTAATGAAAGGTGACTGAATTCTAGCACGAGTGAATGAGATGTGTTGGAGTTTGTTGTGTTAAGTGGAAACTCTAAAACACTGAGTTTCCTGTTTGATGTGCGAGTGAATCTTGTATTTAGATACACAACTCTGAATACGTCAGAACAAACGTCTTTTGTGAAGTGCATGACAGCATGTCACATGTTTTATGATGAAGGGGAAAAGGAAAATTGAATAAAATAGATCTGTGGCCTAAATGAGTGAAGAGCACAGACCTGGTGATTAAACTCATAGCTAATATGACATTAGGGTTATGTTGTGTGTTGTGCAGCTGATGGTTGGTTTGGAGTGAATCTAGCTGATGATTCTTCTCCTGTTGTGAAGTTGATGAGGAGTTTGTGTCATGACTTAACAAGGCCTTTTTATTTTGATACTTTCACAGTGCACTGAAAGTTTGGTTTGATAATCTCTGTTATTTTTCATTTTTATCTTTTGAACAGGCACTGATTTTGTTTGTCTATTTCTTTTCTTTAAGCAGATCTGCACGTCAGGAATTAAAAGTGCTATACGACCGGTCGAGAAAGCTGATACAAGTGAGTTTTCTCCACATTGAAATGGGCTCAGGAGAAAGCCACTTATTTGGGACAATTATTAAATGAGTGTCCCAGCCTAAAAAGGATTCAGCGATGTAATCCCATCTAAAGTTCTTTTTCTTTTCGACATGACGTCATTTTGCTGGAAGTGGAAACTAAATGCGACGACAGGTTCCACTATCAGCAAAGAATGAATGAATGAATGAATGGAAATAAAGAACAAACTGACTGACTGGTAAAAGCTGACAGGACTTGACCACGACTCAAGGTTAACCTCCACCTAGACAGGACAAAAGGGTGGATGAATTTATGTGTTTTTGTTACAGGAGCAGAAAGATGACAGCAACATTCGCGGTTGCATGACGATTTAATCTTTTAAATGCCATTTTCTCTGTCTGTGAATTTACTATGTGTGTGTCATCCACTAACTTGTGTTGCTCACAGACATTACTGTGAGAAAGTGTACACACCTGCGCAGCGCTAACATTTACATTTCTTTTTACAGCAGATGATTAATCATGTGTTTGATCATGTGATTTATAAGAGGATTAGTTAATGTTTTCCTACTACAGGATTTCTGGGTTTATATGTGACTGTCATTCTTTCCACAGCTAGGGTTGGCTACCTTTATGGTGTTTTTATGGCACCTCTGGAACCTGTTGACCTGTGTCTGACCACCGTCTGACCACAGTCAATGTGTATTGCTAATGTTTGTTTTTCTGAGACTGCATGTAGAAGATTCAGCTGAAACAGACAAGTGACATGAGTAAAACAAATAAGAGGTTACGGTGTTTCTGGGAAAGTTGAATATGGGCTCTTAGCTGGCCACTTTGAGCCCATAGGGATATATGAGTGGGGTGACTTTGCTTAAGGGCGGTCACCGATTACATTAATGTTAACTGAGCACATGGGATGATCCATGTCTGAGGCGAATTATGGTAATGATAGTGATTTAATGATTTGAGAAAACCTGCACATGACACTTGTCTTGCCCGTGCTGAATGCTTATTACTCTTTTGATATAATTGTTTATACGTGTGAAGTGTGATTTTATTTCCAGATCTTGTCTTCCAGGCCATGATGGCCAGTTTTTAAGACAGGGATCCAGGTTTGGTGAGTTGACGCATGGGAGTGTCCATGCGTCAAGAGGTGGAGTCCAAGGATTAACATTAAACAATGTTTACTATTATTGTTGCAGTGATTTGTGTGATTAGCCGTTTATTTACAAGTATTAAATCTATGCAAGTGGTGCATCCATGTTCAGATGAGGCTTTGATGGCCTATTAGTGAAGTTCACTGAACTAAAGAATGTGGTTTGATGATTGTTGACATGCTCTCCAAATAGAAGTCTTTCTGAAATACAGGTGCAGCAGTGAGAAGCGAGAAACATTCCAGGCATAGCCCAGGCAGTGGTTGAGGTCAAAGGTCAAGCTGGTTGGGGCCCATCATGAGATCAGACCTTGGAGCCACAGCAAGGACCATGAAACTGCCTGCAAAATAGCGGAGAGACCCTCCTGGATTTATCAGAGCCTGTAAGGGGATTTTTATGAAATACAATATAATCAAGTGTGCCTTATATTCAAGTGTTCATATATTTTCACATAACAAAGCCTATTGTTAAAGAGAACATGATGCATTCTTTACTTCAGTAGCTGTGATGTCAGATAAAGCATGATATACGTCTGTATACTTTACTCCAGTGTGTAAGGTCAAGATAAGCTGAGCTAATGCCTAAACTCTCCCCGACTTCTTGCAGAAAGAGGAAGTACTATGTAACCTGCTTTGCCCTATAAATAAAGCAACCAAGCCTGCATTCGGTGTGTGTGTCTTCTCAGAGGCATTCACCCGTGCGCATGTTTTATAAAACTCTGAGTCGGTCTGCAGTGTCTTATTTCTCTTATTTGTGATAGAACAAATGTCTTCCCCTGACAGAGCCACTGCAAAGAGGTCGAGGTCCCAGGAAACCCCAGAACCCTCAAGACAGCACAATAGAGAAATCTCACACTTGGTTGTTTCAGTGGTGAGGGGGGAGTGCTGATTGAGCCCCCGTAGGGTAAGCTCGCACTTCAACCTCCAGCCTCTGATCAACTCTAGGGCAACCAAGTGCGAGGCGTGACGGCTGAATCAGCTGAACCAGGAGGAAGGCAGAGAAGCTGAGTGTTTTGAGACAGATCCAGCAGGGCCAAAATCAGGACTATCCATGACGAGAAGGAGTGCCTGAGAGGATCGTCCACAGGATGGGAGCTGAGGCCAGGAGAGAGACTTCAGGAGGATCAGAGATCATCTTCAGCAGCGTTGGGACAGGAAAACTCGAGGGATGAGGGGAGCATGCCAAGCTCCATCGACAGCGCAGAAGGAGTTCGAGGATGACATCATGATTCTGAGAAAAGCACAGGAACCAGAAGCTATGGTGGTGATGACAGCAGTTTCCTATGAACATCACCTAATGCGGTGCCACTATACTGTGCATACGATGACACTCTGAAGGCTGCTGGGATCATAACAGTAGTAAGATAATGGAACCCTGCACCCTTTCCACAGAGGTGTTTTCTGCAGAGTATGGACAATGAAGGAGTCATAAATATCCCCCTCGCAGGACGAAGGCCTGAAGTGAGGTAATGGGAGGCCATAAAACTAGAGTGCTGAGAGGTCTGCAGCTTTGGAAATAGCTGAGACCCATGTTGACAAACAACAAAACCAACTGGTATGTTTGAATGTTTATTCTACGTACATTTGGACTCTGGTCCTATGGACAATGATGGAAACAACTGGAAGAGACATTCATGACGCCCTGCAGAACTCAAACCACTCTGCAGAGAGACATGTGATTTGCACACCTGGAGGAAGCATCACCAAGCTGAGATGTTTTTGAAAATGTTACTTTCTTATTTTCACTATTAAATTAACAATTTCTTTGGTTGCTCGTAAGATGCAGTTTGCCGTTGGACGAGATCAATGAGGACTGGGATAACCGCTAATACATTTGTTAAACTGTGTACTTTTACAGTAATTTAGGGTGATTTGACATATGCTGAATATAACAATGTTTGCATTGAAACTGTCAGACATGAGGTATTCGTAACTGGGGACTTTTCAAGCATAAACGTCAATAAGGGGGGAATGTTAGAGTTTGTATTGTTGATTGTCATTTATGCTTAGAAACATTTACTCATATATGCTTAGAAGTATATAATCATTGGTAGATTGAAAGGATGTCTCATCCTAAAAGAGGTCTGTATTAACTCTGTGTGGAGGGGGGGTGCGTACATTCCTCTGCACAGTGTCCTGGCATGGATCACACCCCCTAGGAGAGTTTATCTTTGATTTATGGTATAGCAAGCACACGTATATCTGTTTAAGTATAAGAGCCTTTTGTTAGATGGACCCAGACGTCCTGGTACAAGCTAGCGCCAGAGTCTTCACAGGGTCACATCTTGACCTCACACAGATCTCTCACACACACCCACATACACACACACACACACACACACACACACACACACACACACACACCCACATACACAGGCAAGGTACTCTTTGTTTGTATGTAGACGTCATATGTTAATGAACCTATGCATATTCATGTAACCTCAATAAAAGGGCAGTGGTACGGGAGAACGGACGAGAGCAACTGGGGTCAAGCGAAGGGACAGCGCTTTGTCCGGTTTTCTCCCGTGCACGAGAAACATGAAGAAGCTTGCCTATTTGTGTCTTGCTTTGCAGTGTAATTATATTGTCTTCAACGTTCCAGCGGATAGGTACAAGCTACAAACCTATCACATGTGTTTTTAGTTACACTTGTGTTTGAATCCTGCAGCTTATCACACATTTGATTTCCATGAGTGACGACTGCAAGTGGCCAGAGTGAGGACAGACTGAGGGAGCCACTGCTGCACATCATCTGTGAGGCTTTGCAGCCCTGATGATCCACCAGGACAAACTCAGCAGTGTGTGAGGAAGAGGAGGAGGAAGAGCCAGCAGCACAGAAATGAAGCCCAACAATCATGTTTCACAGTCCTGTGGTCTCAGCCTCAGATACTCATCAAATCACACAGAGCTCATGTAGAAACAAATGAACTAAATATGTTCTCCTTCATTTCTGTCAAACAAAGCTGTATGAAACGTTTCCAGCTGTTAGTATCATGGTTGCTAGGCAACCTGGGCAGCGCGACGGAGGCTAGACGTCCCATTTCACGAGCCTACGAGCCTCGCACTTCGGCCTTAGCGGCCTTTGAGTACGCGGCCCTTGAGGACTTTAAAGCTGCAGAACCTGAATCGGGATACAGCCATGATGATCTCCAGCCTCGTGCTCGCCAACATTCTCACCTGAGTTAAGAAGACGATCACTGAAATGGTCTCAGCAGGTCCTTTGATGACAGCAATGAAATGCAGTGGTAAGGCTTTTTGGGGATTAAGTTCGTTTTCATGGCAAAGAAGGATGATGCAGTTCATCTGATCACTCTTCATAACATTCTGGAGTGCAGGCAAAATGCTATTATAAAAACTTAAGCAGCAACTTCTCCAGGTTCCAATATTTATGCAATTCTCAAACCTTTTGGCCACGACTGTATAACCTCTTCTGAAGTTTAGTGGATGTTATACATGGTTATGCTCAGGATGTGTCGGCCAGTTTCCACTGGAAACGCCTTTTGGTTAAACTGTCAGCGAGGAATTTGCATTTGCACTGTTACATTTTTATATAACTTTAATGCACATAAACAACAGCTGCTTGTTTCAGTGAAAATACATTGATGGCTTTTTAATAAAGTTGTGCAGCTGTAAAGTATTTTGTCTGGTGCCAATTCTATCGTCAGCTACATCGTTATGGCAAATGTTCAGATGTATATGGTGATAAATATCTTTGGTCATATGGTCCTGCTCTGTCTGTCACCTTCTGTGTTGAGCTCATTGTTTCCTCTGTAGTGGCTGAGCTGAGTCCAAGTAGCTGAAAATGTTCCTCTGCTGCTCCGTCAGACTCTCCTCCTCCTGCTGATCAGCTGGGACACAAAACAGATCTTTGTTAGGCTCCACACTGCACTGAAGAGTCAAAGTGTCTCATATGTTCATCTGACAAGTAAAAGAACACATTTTTGTTTCCCGAGGTGGGCAACTTGTTGGAAACAAACACAAAAGCTTTGAGCACTGATACCTGCCATTGCTGGCTTTGAAAGATGCAACGCCAGCAATGTGGATTGTCAAGACTCAAACCAATCATCAAGCAAAGACAACAGGGATCATTTGTTTCTGTTTATTTAGCATTCACAGCATTTGTAGTTGCCTTCTGTGCAGGGGAAGTCCACGCACACTGTGTGGTACCGCCATCCGCAGAAGGTGCATTCAACCTCTGTAAGAGAAACGAGATTGTCTGAGACTGAAATGATATTCACTAAAGAAGTGGGGATTTGTAAAACTTCACATTTTGATCCGGGACGTACTCTGCATGAAAACAAGCGCTCACTCTTCCTGCTCAACAAATGACAAGGGCGGAGCCTTATACCACGTGATACAGAAGCTGTGCCGTGTGATGCTAAAATTAGCAGGGAAACAACAACGGAGAGCACGTCAGGGATGACGAGAAAGTGACAGGAGAAAATCCGTCCCGGTCAACCACCCAAACATCAATAACGGGAACCTTATACAGCGCTTCCCTATACACGTCGAACGCCCGCAGGCACAAAGACATCACGGAGGCTATCACTTATCACCTGACCAAAGATATGGCTCCATCAACACTGTGCAAAACGAGGGATTTAGGAAAACGATCAACACCCTAGACAAACGCTACACAGTGCCGTCCAGCAACTATTTTTCTATTGTTGCACTACCTGCTCTGTACACGCAGCGTCGAGCAACGGTGGAGACGGAATTTCAAGCAGGACAACATTTTGCTGCAACAACAAAACGTGAGACATTTGTTGTTTTATGTTTATTTATTGTTATGAGAGAATCATGATCTCAATTCTAAGCCAAAAAATCGTGATTCTCATTTTATGCAAAATCGTGCAGCCCTAACATTAACACAAAACTATTGTTTCACCAGAGAAACACACATGAAGAGAGAGAGAGAGACAATAACAGCTACCAAACAGTCGTCATAATTCGTCACACAATGAGAAAAGGACAAATCAACAAGTAACAATGACTAGTTAATATTAAAATCTGTAACATAATGTATTGTTTGGAGTTTAGTCTGATTGGTTCAGGATGAGCTGCCATTATCCAATCACACGTCTGCTTACCTGCATCTTTTCTCTTTTTTCTAACCTGAGCACCTGATGGCTTTGAACTTTTGTTGTCCATCTTCCATTGGTTTGAATTTTGCGCTCCAGTACAAACACAAATCCCCCAACCCGAGGATCAGCACAATAAACCTAACAGCAGGCACGTGCAGAGGGGGGGGGGGGGGGGGGGCTAGAGGGGCTTGAGCACCCGCCCCTTTCCTGATGGGTGCCCAAGGTGCCCTTTTGTTGAGGCTACTTTTTTTTAAAAAATTATTATTATTTTTTTTTTAATGTGTGTGTGTGCGTGCGGAGTCTTGTCTGTGCCCCTCAACAATAATATTTAACTATTAATCACAGTTTTGCTAAATAAAAGGATCTGGCTTGCATCAGTCACATGATCACATTTAACCAATGATCGCCCTTGACGGCAGAACGTGCTGGTTACGAGCCGGGAACGAGCTCACAAAGAGCACGCGCATTTGTTGCGGTCCGGAGCTGTAGGAGAAACACAAGTTAACTCAGAGACACAGACTGATGCGACAAAACCAGTAAGTAGGTGTACAGCGTACACTGTAGTGTGTAGCACACAGGAGTATTAGCTTATTACGTACACGTTGGTAAGCTGTCTTGTTGCAACTGACGAACTGAAACAAACGAGCGTGCTGTGTGTGCAACAGCGCGACAAACATTACCTGTCCTTTTATTAACTGCACAAGTAGTGCTGGTCATAGCTGCTGGCTACCTGTGTAAGGCTGTCATGGGTCTGTAGCTCTGTCACCGTTTTAGGGAACATATTTAGTTTTAAAGTAAGTTTCCGGGCTTTTCCTGCCTTTCTGGAGGGATTATATTTCACTAAAAAACGATCTAATATGCATGTCCACATAATTATGCATTATTATAATTATAATATATTAAAAAACACAAGCTTTATTTTAAAGAACATACATTAAGAAGCAGTTTATATTAGATTTATATTTTAAATATGACAAAATTTGGATTTTACAGCAGTAAAATGATTGTATCTCTACAGTTTAAACATGTAATAAGCTTTGCCCTGCACAGAGTGGATAGTGAAACAAATGGAATCATCATAAATACATTATTTCATATTTATTACTTCCCCCTCCTCTTTGCTTTATTATTGTAGCTCTAGTAATAAATAATAATGTAAGGATTCTGGATCAGCACCGTGATGCCCATAGTATATACAGTATTCTGAAGAAGGTCTAACATGTCACTGTGTGTGCGTGCATGTGTGTGTTTTATTTAGATGGATTTTAAAAAAAAATATTACTCATGATATAACATTGTGCAGACATGGCTGGTAAGGACATGAGGAGGAAACAGTAGGAGCTGTGTGAGGCTACTAAAGGCAGGGCTATAACATTTTTCTGTCATCATTTTATTATAGATTAAGTGCAGGAGTTGTTAGGTGTGGATAATTAGATTATAGTTTATTGCAATAGCAAGTTGTGCCTTGTTCTCAGATAGACAGCAAGTGGAGAGTGATATATGAAATGATGGGATGGAAGGAAGAAGAGAAGCAAAGAGTGATTCACAGGCAGAGCCTAAATTATTTCTCACAGTTTTTTGTGTCCTTATGGTTCCAAGCGCTGTCACCAATCTTTGCATTTTGTTATTATCTCATGACACTTGTTTAATCAGCTACCATCTCTCCTGTGGACTTTTTAATGTCTACAGTGTCAGACCAACACAGCCCTGCCCTCATAGCTGGACTGGCCATCGGGCATACCGGGCATTTGCCCGGTGGGCCGCTGGCGATTTTTTGTTTTTATGGGCCGACCGATTTCTTTTTTTTTTTTTTTTTTTTTTGGGAAGGGTATAAACAATGAAAGGTGTTGGATTGGCCAATTGGTCATGATCGACTCTGGGCTGGACCAATTACAGCCGAGGAGGTCGGATGCACCCTCCCCCTTGTTTAGCAATCTTATAGACGAACTAAAGAAAATGGAGAACAAAAAAAGGAAAGGAGGTGCCGAAAAAATTAGGGCCAAAAAGAAACAAGCCCTTCAGGCAGACGCTGCCAAATGTGTGAAAATTACTGAATTGTTTGGTGGTAGCTATGGCAGAGCTTCCACAGATTTAGCAAGATCAGCAAGTGGTGGAGGCCAGCAGGTGGATAAGGGAAAGGGGAGGCAAGAGGAGGAGAGACCCGAGGTGGCCGCCGGTCATAGAGGCAGAGGAACTGAACTTCAGGTAAGAAGTTATGACCTGCTGTCTATCTGTGTCAGATATAAACTAATTTTAGTTGTAGTTTGTTTTCGTTGTGGTGACTTTATACAGTCGCTTAGAATAACTCGTACAGCGTAACTAGCATGACAGAGTTTATATACTGCTGGGCGGGTGCTATGAAGTTACTGATAGTAAATTTTATTTTATGCTTAAGGTTAGTTTCTCAAACTTCTCAAAATCTTAACAAATTGTGCCAATCCTTACATGTTGCACCAGGCTGATTTATCATCAAAAGTGGAGAAGTCTGTGACAGAGGAGACAGAAGAGCAGGAGAGAGAGATGGAAGAGCAAGAGAGAGAGATGGAAGAGCAGGAGAGAGAGATGGAAGAGCAGGAGAGAGAGATGGAAGAGCAAGAGAGAGAGATGGAAGAGCATGAGAGAGAGATGGAGCAAGAGAGAGAGAGATGGAAGAGCAGGAGAGAGAGATGGAAGAGCATGAGAGAGAGATGGAAGAGTAAGAGAGAGAGATGGAGGAGGAGAGAGAGATGGAAGAGCAAGAGAGAGAGATGGAAGAGCAGGAGAGAGAGATGGAAGAGCAAGAGAGAGAGATGGAAGAGCAGGAGAGAGAGATGGAAGAGCAAGAGAGAGAGATGGAAGAGCAGCAGAGAGAGATGGAAGAGTAAGAGAGAGAGATGGAAGAGTAAGAGAGAGAGATGGAGCAGGAGAGAGAGATGGAAGAGCATGAGAGAGAGATGGAAGAGCAGGAGAGAGAGATGGAAGAGCAAGAGAGAGAGATGGAAGAGCAGGAGAGAGAGATGGAAGAGCATGAGAGAGAGATGGAAGAGCAAGAGAGAGAGATGGAAGAGCAAGAGAGAGAGATGGAAGAGCAGGAGAGAGAGATGGAAGAGTAAGAGAGAGAGATGGAGCAAGAGAGAGAGATGGAAGAGCAAGAGAGAGAGATGGAGCAAGAGAGATGGATGGAAGAGTAAGAGAGAGAGATGGAAGAGCAGGAGAGAGAGATGGAAGAGTAAGAGAGAGAGATGGAAGAGTAAGAGAGAGAGATGGAAGAGTAAGAGAGAGAGATGGAGCAGGAGAGAGAGATGGAAGAGCAGGAGAGAGAGATGGAAGAGCAAGAGAGAGAGATGGAAGAGCAGGAGAGAGAGATGGAAGAGCAAGAGAGAGAGATGGAAGAGCAGGAGAGAGAGATGGAAGAGCAGGAGAGAGAGATGGAAGAGCAAGAGAGAGAGATGGAAGAGCAGGAGAGAGAGATGGAAGAGCAGGAGAGAGAGATGGAAGAGCAAGAGAGAGAGACAGAAGAGCAGGAGAGAGAGATGGAAGAGCAAGAGAGAGAGATGGAAGAGCAGGAGAGAGAGATGGAAGAGCAGGAGAGAGAGATGGAAGAGCAAGAGAGAGAGATGGAAGAGCATGAGAGAGAGATGGAGCAAGAGAGAGAGAGATGGAAGAGCAGGAGAGAGAGATGGAAGAGCATGAGAGAGAGATGGAAGAGTAAGAGAGAGAGATGGAGGAGGAGAGAGAGATGGAAGAGCAAGAGAGAGAGATGGAAGAGCAGGAGAGAGAGATGGAAGAGCAAGAGAGAGAGATGGAAGAGCAGGAGAGAGAGATGGAAGAGCAAGAGAGAGAGATGGAAGAGCAGCAGAGAGAGATGGAAGAGTAAGAGAGAGAGATGGAAGAGTAAGAGAGAGAGATGGAGCAGGAGAGAGAGATGGAAGAGCATGAGAGAGAGATGGAAGAGCAGGAGAGAGAGATGGAAGAGCAAGAGAGAGAGATGGAAGAGCAGGAGAGAGAGATGGAAGAGCATGAGAGAGAGATGGAAGAGCAAGAGAGAGAGATGGAAGAGCAAGAGAGAGAGATGGAAGAGCAGGAGAGAGAGATGGAAGAGTAAGAGAGAGAGATGGAGCAAGAGAGAGAGATGGAAGAGCAAGAGAGAGAGATGGAGCAAGAGAGATGGATGGAAGAGTAAGAGAGAGAGATGGAAGAGCAGGAGAGAGAGATGGAAGAGTAAGAGAGAGAGATGGAAGAGTAAGAGAGAGAGATGGAAGAGTAAGAGAGAGAGATGGAGCAGGAGAGAGAGATGGAAGAGCAGGAGAGAGAGATGGAAGAGCAAGAGAGAGAGATGGAAGAGCAGGAGAGAGAGATGGAAGAGCATGAGAGAGAGATGGAAGAGTAAGAGAGAGAGATGGAAGAGTAAGAGAGAGAGATGGAAGAGCAGGAGAGAGAGATGGAAGAGCAAGAGAGAGAGATGGAAGAGCAGGAGAGAGAGATGGAAGAGTAAGAGAGAGAGATGGAGCAAGAGAGAGAGATGGAAGAGCAAGAGAGAGAGATGGAAGAGTAAGAGAGAGAGATGGAAGAGTAAGAGAGAGAGATGGAAGAGTAAGAGAGAGAGATGGAAGAGCATGAGAGAGAGATGGAAGAGCAGGAGAGAGAGATGGAAGAGCAAGAGAGAGAGATGGAAGAGCAGGAGAGAGAGATGGAAGAGCAAGAGAGAGAGATGGAAGAGCAGGAGAGAGAGATGGAAGAGTAAGAGAGAGAGATGGAGCAAGAGAGAGAGATGGAAGAGCAAGAGAGAGAGATGGAGCAAGAGAGATGGATGGAAGAGTAAGAGAGAGAGATGGAAGAGCAGGAGAGAGAGATGGAAGAGTAAGAGAGAGAGATGGAAGAGTAAGAGAGAGAGATGGAAGAGTAAGAGAGAGAGATGGAAGAGCAGGAGAGAGAGATGGAAGAGCAAGAGAGAGAGATGGAAGAGTAAGAGAGAGAGATGGAAGAGTAAGAGAGAGAGATGGAAGAGCAGGAGAGAGAGATGGAAGAGCAGGAGAGAGAGATGGAAGAGCAAGAGAGAGAGATGGAAGAGCAAGAGAGTGAGAGCCAGGGCATCGATTACTTTGCTCGCCCTGAACCTGCCATATTACAGGCCTTCTTAGATTACCACCCACAGCAGAACAGTAGCAGTGCAGTTGTGATGAGGGTGTTCAGCTGTAAAGATGGCACCAACAGGAAGTGGCTTACTTATTGCAAAGAACGCCATTTATTGTTCTGCTTTGTGTGTCTGGCATTTGCAAGGCTGACTGACACCAGCACATTTATAACAGGCATGAGTGACTGGCGACATATACATCTGCGCACAGAGGAACATGAAAAGAGCAATACACACCAGACCTGTGCTGAAGCTTTTTTCTTAAGGTGCTCAAAAGGCAACATCAGGAGCTTGTTTGCTGGCAGTCAGTTGTCAGCTCACAGAGCACAAGTGAAAAAGAGACGGCAAGTTTTAGAGCGTATAGTGGATGTGATCAAAGTACTTGGGAAGAGGGGACTCAGCTATAGGCATGTGGAGAATGAGGCTGCATACACTTTAGGTGATAACACCATCGATCATGGTACTTTCTGGAACTGATTGTGTTATTAGGCAAGTATGATATGTGCCTTGGAGAACATTTGAATGACTGCATTGAAAAAAGCAAGAAGTTGCATCAGACCAGTGGATCAAGAGGTAGAGGATCTGTCATCACCCTACTCTCCAAAACAACTGTCAACTCAGTGATTGATGCACTTGGCCATCTCCTTCAAGAGAGCATCGCCAGTGATGTCCAGAAAGCTGGGATGTTTTCTGTTCAGCTAGACACAACCCAAAACATCACAGGTTATGATCAGTGTTCAGTAATCATCAGGTATGTTACTGAGTCTGTGCAGGAGAGGCTTGTCTCCATAGTGAGGTGCAAAGCATCCACGGGGCAGTACTTTGTAAACTTGCTTTCCAGAGTTTTAGAGCATCTGAATCTAGACAAGGCCATGTGCATTGGGAATGCAACAGATGGTGCTTCAAATATGCAGGGCCAGTACAAAGGCTTTTCAGCACTTATGACTGCCCAGTCTCCAACTCATGTGCATGTGTGGTGCTATGCACACATACTTAATCTTGTGATTCCTGACATAACACAAAGTGTCATTGAAAGTGGATCACTCTTTAATTTACTTAATGACATAGCTGTGTTCATCAAGGAGTCCTATCACAGGGTTAATCTGTGGGAGAAACAAACCGAAAACACAAGACACAGACGCCTCAGTCCAATAGGTGAGACACGGTGGTGGGCCAAGCATGATGCCCTCCAGAAAATCTTTGGACATTTTGGAAAACCAGATGATGGCCTCTTCGTTGATGTAGTGCTGACGCTGGAAGCCATTGAAAAGAGGGAAAAAGAAAAGCCAGCTGTTCGTTCCAAAGCACGAGGCTTTAAAGAGTGTCTCTTGAAGCATGAAACTGTGTTAACAGCACAGATATTTCTTAGAGTGTTTGAGCAAACAACTCCTCTGTCAAAGTACCTCCAGTCAAAGGGGATGGACATTCTCTCTGCCCATCATATGGTGACTGCCACACAAGATGGCCTCAAAAGTATTGCCAGGGACTTTCCAACTGTGAAGACAGCTGCAGACACATTTGTGAAACAGACAAATCAAAAACTAGAGGAGAGGGAGAACAACACAGACATGGAAGTGGAGGCTGAACTACCTAAAAAGAGAGCCAAAAGGAGAAAAGGCATGGCCGGAGAGATGCCTGAAGATGAGTTGCAAATCAATGCTGAGAAATCATATGAGGTGAAAGTGCACAACATCATCCTGGACACAGTTATTGAAGCAATCCACAGACGATTTGTCATGCATGGCCCTCTTCTTGCCGATTTGGCATGGTTGGACCCCAGGAAGTTTAGCCAGGTCAGAACAGTTTCTCTTCCAAGTAATGCATTTCAGAACCTCAGCGCCTGTCTACTTAAATTTGACAGCAGGGCTACAGTTAATAACCTTCAGTCAGAACTGAAACGTTTTGCTGAACAGTGGGAAAGGCTTAAGACATCACATGTAGATGAGTACACGACCAGAACAGCAAAGGACAGATCTGAAGAATGGGACGAAGAAATTGAAATTGTGACCGAAAGCTGTGGTTCTTGCAAAAATTGCCCACTGTGCTGCTATCAAATACTCAGGCGGTTCAACATGCTGTCTGATGCCTATCGTCTCCTTGGGCTGGCATACAAGTACCTGCTGACCCTCTCCCTCACTCAGGTTGCCTGTGAAAGAACGTTCTCTACACTCAAGTTCATTAAAAGCAGACTCCGAAGCAGCCTGTCTGCAAACAAGCTGGAGATGTTTATGCTGATGGCCACTGAAAAGGACATTCTCATGTCATTGGACTCTGACATGGTCATTGACAGGGTAGCTGAGAAGAGTGACCTGCTGAGAAAGCTCCTTTTGTAACCTGGTGAGGTGAAATAAAAATGAGCAAAACATTCCTAATTATCTATTGTTAATATTAAATTCAGCTTTATTGTTATTGCCTAAATGAATACGTTTAGTATCTACCTTCACTTCAAACAAGTCAAGTGATTGGTAAATGCTTAGAATTTGTCCATCTTAATAGATAGAATAAATATGAGATTGGAGTATTAGGCATTTATAAACATATATTCTTACAGTCTTAATCTGTCATTGTTTCATTTCAGATGCTGTCAGTCATTTTAGGAGGACTGAAGTGTGTTCATTTTAAGTAAGTACTATATGGAATATGATTCAACCATTTTTCTAGAGTAAGCATACCAGTACTGTCATCGTCTGAAAAAATCTATTAAGTACAATTCTTTCTCAACCTTCACTGTCTGTCCTTTCACTTCTTAAAGGTTTCCATGTCTTAAGATATGTTCAGTGTTGCTGCTGTGGAAGTGTTGTAGGTGACCTTTTATTGATGAGTGAATAGTCTTTGGTGATACAATTCAATCATAATCTGTCCTTTATAGATTTTAATATTAATCTAATCTTTATTCCTTTCTGTCCTGTTTGTCAGGGTCTGATCATACATTGTTTGTTTAAGAGGTTCGAGACCATTCAACTTTTTAAGTTCATCAACGTAAGTACTGGTGTATATGATTCCTCTAATTCCTTTCTGGAATAAAGATGCCAGTACTGTGATCATCTGAGCAAGTCCATCAATTGCCATTCACAGTTCTTTGTCCTTTCACTTGTGTCCTGTTTTTCAGGGTCCCATATAATTTCTTCAGAAGTAAGTACTGTATATGATGCCAGTATTTTCCCATATTTTCTAGATACTGTATTAGTACTGTGTGTAAAATGCCATCAAAAACTCAATTAAGTGTTATTCTTATTCTTCTTTCTCACCTTTCTTTCGCTGTCTCCTTTCATATTTAAAGGTTGCTGTGTTAACAAAATATATTGTGCTACCATGCTGTTTTCTATTGTTTTGGTAAATAAATACTTTATGAAAATATCCCTAAATCTGTCATTTATTAATTTTAATATTAATTAATGATCATGTCTCACCTCTAGTGTTCTTGGTCTTAATTTCAGGTTTCTACCATGTGTTGTAGATAGTTCAGGAGGTTAACTCTACCAAGCAGTCTTTTTGTTTCCGCTATGTACTGTTTAAAATCCCGAATAGGGAGAATGGTGTAGGTTTAACTTTATTAGATTGATACATATATACCAACAAGGCAGTGTACATCAAAGCAGTTGTTTTCATGCAAAGGCTTTATGGTTTTTCCTATAGCGATTGACAGACCACGTGACTTTGCGCATTGCATGCCGGGAACTCCTGGCAAAACAATCCAAGTACCGCATCAAATACAAGCATTTGCATTTGCAGCACCGCAAAACGTTCATTCTCCGGTTCCAATACCTTCTTGTTTTTTCTTTGCCGCACAAAAAAGGAATGTACAAAACGACGGAGAACAATGCCGGTCCGTACAAAGACAGACTCGACGAAAAGACAAAGAAAAGATACGAGGAAAAATCAAAGGAGTGAAAGGGTCAGACCCTTACGAGCACACAGAGGGACAAAAGACGTCAGCGTGCTGCCCAACTTTCACCACGCTCAAATTTATAATTATATGGTTCTTGGAGTGAGTGCATACACTCATGAAGTTTAGTAACTTCAGGTCACTGCAACAAGCCCAGGTACAGTTTACCGACGGATGGGTACAGGACCTTGAAATGCACCGAAAGACCATCGTACGAACAAAGGTAAGTTTACCTTTGTTCGTCTCACAAATCGTCGTCATAAATACACATTCGTTAACAGTGTATTAATATAACCTTTGAGCTCAACGGTAATTAATTAGTAGTGGAAAAATAATTGTAATATTTGAGCCATTTCTGCTGTCCAACTACTTCTTACAAAATACATTTTTAATGTTAATTAGATTTTTTTTTACGGCATAAATAAAGGTTATATAAAAGTCACTGCCACAGACTGATTGCGGCTTCTACCTTGTTACACTAATGTTGTTTGTTGCTCAGTATGACTTTATGTCATCCATGAGGGATGCATTTGACATATGTTTCACATATTATAGCCCAGCAAGTTACTTATAGCAATTTAAATACGAGCAATCAGTTTCTTTGCAAATACCGGAAATCAGTTTTTGGCAGACAATCACTTTTTGGCACAACACCGGCTATTGCAGTTAATAATACAGCAGCTTCTTGCCATTTTTTGTGTTTCTTTTTATCGCTGTGTAACTGAGTTCAATTGACACCCTGCATGCGCTAGTACCGCTTGCCAAAAGTTCCCAGAATCCTTTGCGGTTTTATCCATGAATGACATCACATTTTTGGTGGGCCGGTCTCCAGTCAAAATGCCCAGGCCGATTTTTTGTCCCAGTCCAGCCCTGCCTGCCCTCCAGCACTATCCACAGCAACCCCTCAACAGCAACATTGTACCCATCAGGTAAAGCATCGGCTACGTTTGCTTTGCCTTGTTGCCCATATTAGACTCTTGATGAAAGTGTGTTGTTGTTATTCAGCCTGGTTCAATGTGCCCCTTTTTAACTTTGAGCACCCGCCCCTTTAAACCTCTCTGCACGGCCCTGCCTAACAGACCTACACCTTAGTTCACAGATTCACTTTGTCTAAGGTTGATTTCTGGGATTTCACACAACCCAGGATTCAGATCGTGAATCCATGATGGGCTTGGATTTACATCATTATAAATGAAATGTGCTCTACTTGGAAGCAGCCGGCCCCGCCCCTTTTGACGGGTTGTGTGAGACTTTAAATCATCACACTGTAAATTATAAATTTAAATTGTTATTGATCCTTTACCCTGAGTCCTAAAGTGTAGATTTATTTTCTTACTCTTCTTATATTTGTTGTTTGTTTACTTGCACCGCTGTAACTGCAGCCTCGTCGTCTCGTCTCTCTATATGCTGGACTGTCTGTAGCGGAGATGACAATAAAGTTTACTTTGACTTCAGCAGCGCGCAGGCGCACCGAGGGCTCTCGCGCTCACTTTATAGAATTTAGAAAAAACATGGGTGCAGATTATAAGTCTGTATCATAATATCTGTTTGCTGTTTTTATTTTGTTTTGCGAGTTGGTTATTAGATGCCGCTCCAGCCAGCCAGAGACTCCCCGCCGCCCCGCGCTCTCCTCCCTGTGCCGCCAGCAGCAGGCGCACCTCGCAAACGGAGGGCGCCCTTACTCCCAGCAAATGGCTGATAGAAAACCGATCGGTGCCTACGAATTTCCCAATATGCGCTGGCATGACGTCGGGGAAGCATGGGTACGACCGATTATTTTATTTTTTTCTTGCCAATGCCCGTGATGCCCCCCCACCACGATGCATTCTATTGGTTTGCACACTTACACACACCCAGCTGTGGTTTCCTGTTTTGCTGGACTCTGGAGAGCCCCGCCTTTAACGCTCTTCTCTCACAGAGAGCAACAGAAAACTTGGAAAAACTCCAGATTGACTGAACTCAGTTCAAAGTTACCTTGACACCTTTAGATGTGAGACGTAGTGATGGTCCGCTTGAAGCTGACGCTCCGGTGCGTGTGTCAGAAAGATCAACGCGCTGCTTCAGAAGCACCGTGTCGAGGCTTGATTCGTTTGGCCAGAGTCACGTGATCAGTGACGTCTGAAGCTTCGTTTAGAACGTACCTTTTTTTAAATCGAACTTTATTGAAACACAATGAGTATACAACATACAAACAGATGAAGTTTACAAAAGAACAGAACATGAACATACAGAACCAGGAGTAAAAAAATGATGATATGAGGAGGCGAAAAAAATCTACATATAAATATTGTTCTGAGAGGCTTTTTGTTGGTTGAGTCTGAAATTGATTGTATGTACAATTCATATCCTTATAAAACGGCAGAAATATGGTGTTTTATTAATAAACTTACATTTATGGATATAAAATAGCTAAAAGTATTAACAAATTTTTTATAAAAAAAACATTTATCATTCTTCCTGGGGAACTTAAAGAAACAGAATAAAACATTTTCCCATCGTAAAGAAAACTCCCTTAAAATATAGACAATAACAAAACTGCTAAATTCTTCCAGAATCTCTGTGTAGAGGAACCAAAAGAGATGTGCCACAGTTTCTGGATGATCCCCAGAGAAAGTTCAATTAGTATTTATGTCTCTTTTAAATGTTACCATATAGTGACTGGCTGGGTCACATTTATGAAGAATTTTATATGAGATTTCCTTCACCTTGTTCACAATTAGATATTTATGGGATCATCCAGACTGTCTTCCAGGTGATATCTGGAACATGTCGGTTCCAGTAAGATATTCTATATATGGGAGAGACATGATATCTTCTTGGAATAAACTACGTATTCTCTTATTGCTGTTACCAAGTTCCTGTGAAAAGCAGATTTTTCCCACTGCTGACTCAGCTGGATCAGGGAGAGTGACTGAGGCAGATATTGAGCTGTCAGTGTTTTTATATAACATTAAAGTCCCTGAGGGTATGGCACCAAGCACCACTGAGAATTCCCCAACACTGACGGGAAAATTATATAGTGTAAGGAATTCATTGTAAGTAAGTAGTACTCCCTCGTTAAATTTTAGGTCTTAGTGGCCGCCATTGTTGGCAGCTGAAATTTGGCTGGGCCGCGCTATGAATTCTGGGATATGGTGGGGCACGAAGGACACACCCGACCCATCCTTCAAACTCGGGGGAATGAAGGACGCATTTGAAGGAGTCGAGGAATCGGGACAGCCTTCGTCGCCTGGCTGTGACGTCATCGGCCTTCAAATGCGGCCTCCGGAGGATGCAGCCGACGTTTTGGGACACAGCTTGTGTGTCTTTGTTGGTCATGTGACCTCCCAGCGACTACACATGGAAATGAGCAGTTTAGCTCAAATCTGGCAGGTTTCCATCGTCTGTTTTTGTCCTGATGTCCATGAACATGAACACTGTCCCTGTCAAACACGTCCAGATAATTTGATCCAGTGTTGTTCTTCTTCTGTGGTGTTTATGATGGAGCAGCAGCTGCTGATCCTGATGTCCTCCACCAAGGGGGCAGCAAATTCAGCTGACTGTCATCATTTATTAATTTTATCTTGCAGGGTTTTTTTCAGCAAAACAAATGCTGCAGACAACCTCAATCATACTGTTGTGCTTTATTGCTCCAGCCGTCCTGTAAACGAGTCCCATCTTGTGGCCACATTTGGTAATGTTTCTGGAAACTAGCTTTACTATGAGCCAGTGATGATTATTTTTAATGAGACTGTAAGTGTCAGGGCTCTGTGTGCGGGCAGGCGGAGAGGAGGATCCAAACGCAGGACTCAGACACTAACTTGAAACTCAAAGACCTCAGCTTTATTGCTGGTATGAAAGCAAAACATGAAGTGAACATGGAATATGCAGAACCGAAACACAGGCATAATCTGATGGTACGACGTGACACCTAGCATGGGAAAACACAGGGCTTAAATACACAGGGTAGTAATGAGGGAATGGGCCACAGGAGGGAGACACAGCTGGGGGAGATCAGGGCTAACGAGACGGGGGAGCTAAGCTGCACACACTAACATAAGACAAAGACTTTCACAATAAGACAGGAAACAAGAAGTACTAAACCAGATGCAGACATGACACAGAACAGAAACTGCAATACACATGAGAACCCAAAACCTAAGAACTGATCCCTCACCAAGAATAACAGAAACAGATCCATAATGATAATAATAAACAAAGCACCAGGGCCCTATTTCAGGAAGCCGGTTCAGAAAACTCAGAGTGAAAAACGATACTCAGGGTTGAGTAACCCCGAACTGTCCAACTCGGAATATTCAGTTTCAGAAAGGCTGATAGCAATTAGTTCAGTCAACGCGGAGTTGCTTTAACCCCAAGTTAGGCGCGCGCACGAGGATACATAAAGCCCTGATAAGCGGAGCACAGATTAAGCGAGTCACCATGGAGACGGAGAGAAAGAAGGCGCGGTCAATGTATTTTACAGCGCTTGACGCCGAAATTCTGATGGCAGCATATGCCGATAACATGCAAATTTTGCAGAAAAAAAGTAACACAGCCTCAGCTGCAAAAGAAAGGGAGCATGCATGGCAAAACATAGCCGACAGAGTCAATGCGTGAGTGTTAATTTAAACATTGATCTAGGGATTTCCACCCATTTAACACGTTATTTTATTATATTTTATTTTTTATTTTATACATTTTATTTTGTGATGATGTGAGCTGTTAGATTATTCTGTTATTATATGTTACCTTATATATGTAATCAAAGTAGTTGAATTAGAATACTGCTGTAGATCACATTATACCCTTTAATATAGAGTGTGTGAGCTGTATGTAGTTTAGTTCTCGTTATACTTTTGAGTTAAAAGAACATATTCACATATTAGTTCATTAGATAAATGTGCATCACTCTGTATCCTTGATCTGCTGGGAATGTGTTACACTTGACATGCTTAATTGTTGAATCATGAAGAGAAGGTTGTAAGCAGGAGACTCTGTGTCTAAAGTAGAGATGGCACGATACCACTTTTTTATGTCCGATACCGATATCATAAATTTGGATATCTGCCGATACCGATATGAATCCGATATAGTGTTTTTTAATCAACAAAACTGTTTTTTAAATATCTTGCTGCATTTTGTATAAGTTCATACTCAAGTTTAAAACAACAACTACACTAAAGCTATTCTGTTATACCTGTATGCAAAAAAAAATATTTCATAGTTCAGCAATACTGATCAATCTAATAAACTTAAACCTACACCATCCTCCCTATTCTGGTATTTTAAAGAGTACTTAGCGTAAATATTAAGCAACCTAACTAATAGGGTTCCAACTCCCAGCAACAACAAAAATAAATAAATAAAAAATAGGGAACCACCCCTCACGCTCCACCTCATGATGCTTAATCGACGTAATCAACCTTAATTTGATGCAGTGTGAAAAAAAATGCACAGAAATCAATTATTTTTCAAGAAATATTAAATAGATTCAACATCTTTCTTCAACAAAATTGCAGACTGCACAGATGGTACCTTCCCAAAGTAAAAAGTACTATAGCTTACTAGGGTGTATATATTAGACTTAATAGTCACTATATACAGTAATTGACTTCTATTCATTTTACATCAAATTAAAACTTTGGGTGTCAGATAATTATTTATTAAAAGCTCGACATTTTAAATGAGAATAAGAAAGAAAAGTATGTCTTTGTGCCCCCTTTTCCCTGTTAATGCCCTATCGGCCCCCCTGGCTAAACTTTGCTAGATCCGCCCCTGCACAGTTACCAGCGTCAGCTACGTAGAAAAAGATCCTCGAGTAGAAAGTAATATTAAATAAATTCTAACAACAGCTTATCAAGCTTAAACGTGCTGCTGTTGTTCAGCCGCTGGTTTCCTCTTTCTGGTGCAAAGTGGGCCAAAAACAAACCAGAGAGACGGACTCGCGACAGAAAAGCCGATCAGCTGATCATTAAGCAGTTTCATGATTGAAGTCGCAGCAAGAGGAGGCAGTCGCTCCATATATCGTTTGGTAAGCTTAACGCTGGAATGCTTTACAAACATTCAGAGATGGACTTACACACTTGCTTTACTTCTCTCGGGGATAACTTTGTCGGAGATGAAATGCCGGGTTGCTAGCGAAGCTCCACATGCTATCCAGACCACCGACAGGTCCTGCATGCCACAGCCGCTCTATCACGTGATGCATACTGCTCCGACGTGCTAACGTCGTTCTGAGGTGAGTTACGGCGTGTTGCAAGTTTTGTGAGGTGCTTTCGTGATATTTAATGGATCGGATTACATTTTTTATTTTTCTCCGATATCCGATCCACTAATTTAGGTCAGTATCGGACCGATACCGATACGTAATATCGGATCGGTCCATCTCTAGTCTAAAGACAGGGGAGATAGACAGACCACATTCCATACCCCCACCTTACAGAAAGCAGAGAAACAACTGCCGAGGTCATAACTTAGGCGCTGTAACAGAGAAAGAATGTGATGTTTTTGCTTTTACGACTAGCTGGGGGCCACTAGAGACTATAAAAAGCTGAGCAACCCGTCACCATTTTGAGACATGCTGTCGAACCTCTGCAGGCATCTCTCCCGTCCGGACGTTGTAATGCTCTGACTGTTGAATTGTATGGAAATAAATGATTGTTGATTGAGCATTTATACACCGAGTATTGTCCTTCCTTCAGCCCAAAGATTCAAAGAATTGGGTGATTTCAACAGAGCACAAGTGCAACCCAACAGGCCCCAAACGTTCCTGGCAGCAAGTAAAAATGAAATATAAAAATATAGTCCAAACAGGTGAGGTGTAATTGTATTATGAGCCATAGTGCTTGGTCTGTTTGTCCGATGTAAATCAATTGCAGTTAGAGGCTACATTAATTTTCTTTCTGTAAGCACTTATTGAAATTATCTGAGCACATTACAAGTACATATTTGCTTACTCTGTATGCTCAAATGTCACCCGTTATAGCCAACAGAAAAAAAGTGGAGGCCCGAAAAACAGGTGGGGGTCCTCCACCACCACCACTCACAGAGCCTGGCCACTTGGCTTCCACATTTGTGATAATGTTGGCAGCATCACATATGATCTTCACAGTGCAGAGAACACAAATTAGCATCCATTACTATAATGAAATGATTTGTTAGTTTGAAATGCTACAGGGAACTATGTACCTGTACATTAATGCTGTGGAAAGACTTCCTGTTCACATAGTCTCCTTCATTTACTGAAGGAGCAATGATTGGAATGTGAGTGCCATCTGTACAGCCAATCACGCCTGGGAACTTTTATACACTGAAAATAAATGTAAAATTTAAGTAGTAGTTCAAGTAGTAGTTCAAGTATCACCACATCATGAATTGAGTTTTGTTCATCCTGATACCTGCAATTTTGTGGCATCCCTCTTTGATAAATCTTGTGGGTCTATGACCGGGGAACACCACAAACGAGTACAGGAGACGTTTCAGTGCAACTGTAACATTCCTGACTGCCCGACAGACGGTAGCCTTGGAAACGTGCTCAGCGTCACCAATATTATACAGAAAGCTCCCGTTTGCAAAAAACCGAAGTGCAATACAAATAATATGTACAGAACTGAGAGAATGTCCACGATGTGTCTTATGAGCAATATTAGGCCTGAGGATGTTATTCAAATAAATTATAGATTGTGCTGAGAAACGGTAACGTTCACACAGGAAATCATCAGGAAATGATAAAATGTCCAAACGCGCTCTGATCACTCTCTCCCAGCGGAGAGCTCTGCGGAGAATTTGGGCTTCAACATCTACTTCCATCTTCAAGGAAGGGGCACGCCATGTCTGACACTTCCTACAGTCAGGTTTCCGACACAGAGGCGGAGAACGTCAGGGTTAGTTGAAGTAAACCTGCTAGGGGGCAGGTTAGCTTCACGGAGTGTGTCGTCATAGTGACTCACTCAGGATGAATCTAAACTCGCTTTGTGAAACTGAAAACCCAGAGTTTTCGTTAACTCAGGGTATACTTAGTCAGAGTTTGCACTAAACCGGCTTCCTGAAATAGGGCCCAGAACATCAGAAAACAATCCATAATGCAAAAATAAACCAAAACATAATAAACTCAAAATACTGGGTCCAACGGACCCAGAACCGTGACAGTAAGGTTGTATAGTGCAAATGTTGGCATTTGGGGGGGGTTACCCTTATCAGTGCAGAGGCTGCGGCACTTGTAAACAATCATCCAGTTATTACTATTATTATCATAAACTGTTAGATCTGTTACTACTCCTTCAATGAGAGGTCTGGACCTTGACCAGGCGTTACCACTGCAGTTCTTTCATTCTTTTCTTTGTCAACCATTCTACTGTAGGTATGATGGTGTGCTTGAGAAGTAAACAGTGCAGTCAATATATTTGGTACAACTGCGGTAACAGTTTTATTAATAATAGAATTTTTTTTAATGCAAGTAATAAAAACATCCATTAGTTCTAGTAAAAATAGAGCTGGCAGACCTCAGTCTAAGGACAATAAAGATGGTGTCAAACTTTGGAAATCACCAACCATCTTACTCAGACTAATATTGTCGATTTGAACACTGCCACCTCAAGCTTCCCTTTCAACTTCTCGGGGTTGTTATTTATCTTTTCAGATCCTTCCAGCAAATGTCTTCTTCTATTATTAATACTGGCACCTAATTACATCATCTAATTAAATTCTGTAATTACACACAGATCTATTTATGTGTATCAGTATTTCTGTATGAGTGCATGGGTACGTGTATATATAGATGACACTATGCATGAATATACATATATTAGTATAGGTATGTGAGCAAAATTGCATCCACGTTTGCATCTGTGTAGATGAACATATCAGGCTCATCACAGTTGAGATTTCAATTCTATTTTTCTCCCATCCAGGACAAGCTGTTTATAGCTTTTCCTGTTACCCTTGTATGTCCTCGTCTTGTGCTACTGTTGTTAAAAAAAAACAAAAAAAAAAAACAAAGTAAGCTAAATATACTATGGGAGCAGTAATTAGGCCTTGGTTACAATATAAAGTGTAACCAAAATCAATTACGTAGTATTATTATAACCATAAAACTATCACATTTTCTGTGGTCGGCAATTATCAGAAGCCCAATTCCACACACCTGCAAGTCTGTGATTCCTGAGAAAGTGCTTGGACATTAGTCCAGCTCCAACTTATGTTCAAAAAAAACGTGTAGAATCCTTTAACACACTCACTTTACTGCAGCAAGTGTGAAAGCATTTAGGTTGGACAAAACCCAGAGTATAGCTACCAACGGTACATTTACTACACTTCACACATCTGTCTAGAATGTGCCTCCATTGTTGAACAAGAGGAAGTGGCCTACTGTGCATGTACAATTTTATTTACATTGCAAACATCTCATGTGTCCAAAGACAGCAAAGTCATGTCCAAAATCATATGAAGCTGAACAGACTTCAGATCGGAACGAAATGAAAGGAACTTGTGTGGGTCAGTCTTTCTCTGCAATCACCTGCAGTGAAGTGACAATGAAATTAAAGAATTTGGAGCTTTTTGTCACTGCTGTTTATTGCACTGCATGTTTTAATGCAGTTAGTACTAAACTGAAATTAGAGACCACACAAATCCACTGTTGGCTTAATACAATTTTATAAAGAACAAAGCTAATTTCACAAAGTATCTCAGAGATTTCGTTTTTGACAAATCATTGTAATAAAAGACATGAACAGATCCACAGGAAACAATTTAAAAGTATCCATAACTCATTGAGCACACTGTCAAAGGCTGACGAGGTGCATGCAAGCTACCTGGATTTCATCCTAATCATTTCAAATTTTACTTTTTAAACAAATGGAGACCATAAGTACAAATGCTATAGAGTAAAGCAACATTTCTCAGAGTGTCTCAGGTGTCGCCCAGTAACCTACACAGAAGTGTTCACTGTGGCTCCAGCACTTATTCAACAGAATAAGTAACAAGGTATTAGTCTTCAGGCTGAAGGTCAAACAGATGTTTAAAAAATTTTTTTTGCTGTCCTTCTGCAATCCACTCTCTTCATCCACTCACTGCATTAAGCCCGTTGTCTTCTCCTGGGTCAAATCACTGAAATGGAACAAATTTGATCAGCCTTTGTAAACATTTCATCTCAAAAAGAAAATCTCAGGTTTTCTGTTCCTGAGACTTGTGTGTGCGCAGCTTTGATTAATGTGTAATCAGAATGAGTGACCATTTACCTGATCATCCTCGCCACCTCCTTCTTCATCATAGTAATAGACGTTGTCTCTGACACCATCATCCAGCAGGAGTGGCTCCTTTTTCTCCCTTTTCCTCTGTTTTGTAACCAGCAGCACTAGCAGCAACAGCTCTGAACACCGAGCACAACGTTTAGCACACAGTAACCAACCAAATCCTACTTAGCCGGGAAAGGAAAGAGATGCACCGTCCTGAGACTACAGATGTGTGACTCACCGAGCAGCAGGATGGCTCCAAGTATTCCAAGGATAAGGGGCAGGTTGCTGGGAGCTGCACCATAGCGTCCTGGACCTACCATTATCATAGGCACCAATGGTTGCAGTGTATCTGTAGTTTGTGACGAAGATACCCTCTCTGTCCATGGACGTGTACACTTTAATAAGACCTGTGTCCTTGTCCACGTTCAGCCAGCCTGCTGGGTCAATCAATATTTTGTACCTGTACAAGACAGTCACAGAACGATAGTAATACTATCCAGGCAGAATGATTAGAATTAGCATGTTTCACAATGTGATACAGTGGAACCCCGACTTACGAAATCAATTCGTTCCCGAGGGTCTTTCGAAAGTCGAAAATTTTCGTAAGTCGATGCACCCATCGCGCGTTTTGACTGAGGCGATGCTGAACGATAGGCTATAGGCTAATTGCTAACCAGAGCAACAATACGTCGTTCAAGTGGAACAGCGAAGCGCAAGTATGGAAGCCAAGGGGTTGTCACATGAATCGGAAGGCATTGTGTGTGGGCTCAGCCAATCAGAGCCAGTGGATTTCGTTACTCAGGCATTTTGCCATAACATGGGCAAAAATATTGCCGTTCAGTGCCTTCGTAACTTGAATTTTTCCGTGAAACGGGGTATTCGTAAGTCGGGGGTTCCACTGTATTTGATTTTGAACATCCTCCGCTTTCTCCTCAGGCTAAATACATGGTGCAAGAATTAAACACATTAACTGTTACAGGGTTCTCACATCATTTAAAAATACTGGTGGCCAATAGTACCATCCATCAGCCTCCTAGTAGATGCAGCTATGGTAGGAATTTGAATGTCTTAAGTTGCCTCATTCTTGGGTTATCAGATTCACAAACTTTGGTGTCCACAGCGCCTGTCCAGCAGGGTGGTGACAATACCCAATGAGCCTTTTACAACTAAGGAGTTAAAAAAATGCTTTAAGACCTTAATGATACAAATTAACTAATTAACTGTATTTGGGTCTTTTATAAGCCTAATATTCTATTATGGTATACAGCTATTCAGTGTTTTATCGCTATAGACAGTATTCTGTAATTATATCTGCCACACATGAGGACAGTGAATCAATTTTGACCATCAAACAGAACAAGGAATCTAAAACATTTATCTATAAGGAAATTTAATATTTGCAGCACTTATGAGGTCAATGATACATTTTCTTTAGCAGTAGAAAGTCTCTCCCCCACCCCCCGACTTACGAGACTGTCTGCTTGCGTGCAGTGTCTGGGTCTGAAGCAGTGTACTGCACCACGGCTTCATCCACAGCAAGGTCCTCTGGTTTTACCACAAGAATCTCCTTTGGATCAAATATTGGAGCTTCATTCACATCTCTCACATTCACCACCACTGTGGCGGTAGAAGTGACCACAGAAACACCAGGAGCAAAAGGAATCTCATTCTCCACTGAAACCAACAGAGTGTGCTTGCTGGCCCTCTCGAAGTCCAGCTCCTGGTTGGAAGGAAGGGAGGAGGAAGGAAAACAAAACAAAAAAAAAAAAAAAAAAAAAAAAAAAAAACCCACACACAACATGAGGGTGTTGGCACAGATTTTTGTGAGGATACAAGAAATCACAAAAATGCTGCCATCAAATGACACAAACATTCATAGATGATAAATATCTCCCAATATTATGAATGAATTCCTGATTTTCTTCCTACCTTTGCAGTAGAAAGGATTCCTTCCTGTTTGTTAGTTCCCGTTTTTACTGTGAAAAGTCCATCAGGATCACCACTGACGATCTTGAACTTGGCGTTCCAGGCTGGAGTTTGTGGTTCATCCTCATCTGTTACCATCATCCTAACCACCACAACATCCTTTTTGTTTTCATCAACTGTTGCAGTATACTGTGAGAAAATAAAGGATGGGTCAGAAATCATGGCAGTGAAAACAGATCTAAAGACTCCTAACTAGGAATGGAGAATAATGGCCTCAGTTTGTAGTCTGTGTCATTATATTAGGTTCATTACTTAATGCAAGTCTACAACTGTGGAGTCCATAAATTTAATTTGCTATGCATGTGGTAAAATATTGTTTTTAACTGCATTTGTACATTTCCCATGTGCTGTCAGAGCCTGGGTTTTTGCTGTGTCACAGTATGTGTGAGTGCAACATTAATAATGCAGTTAGATACAGGATGAATGTTCTGCTTTAACCATGTGAAAAAGCAGCAGTTAAACAGGAAGTTTCCAGTTACTTTGTACTTACAGATTTCTGAGTGAAGACTGGAGCGTTGTCATTGCTGTCCGTCACCGTGAGAATGACTTTGGTTTGTCCACTTAACCCTTCTCCCGCCAGATCTGCTGCTTGTACTGTCAGAGTGTACTGTGGATATTTCTGGTAAGATACAGACATCAGCTCATCAACAGGAAGGAAGAAACAATGACATCGGTTTTACAGACTGTAACACAGCCTTCAGACGGACTAAAGCTCTTCATCTATGAAGGCCAATTCTGCTGAGAAGCTGAAGCTAAACTCATTTAATATTTCGCTTATGACAAACATGATGCTGTTGAGAGCCTTGGTCAAACTGTTAGAATAAAGTATTTCTTGACCATTTGGCACGAGGCTGTTTGTTGTTGCTCTGTGACTTCTTTGTGTTTCAAAGAAGTTCATGATGCTGCACCAGAAACAGCTCTGATCTCCTGTAGTCTGCATGGAAGACACAGACTAGTCTGACAAACTATTCGCCAAGTATAAATAGTTTGTCCAGAGGTATGACACAAACCAGAAATGTAGACAGAAACTAACTATACTTCAGAGACTGTGTCTAGTTTTACTGTCAAAAAAAACTAAAAAAAAACAAACAAAAAAAAACCCCACCATGTTTTTTTGCAGCACCCTCTTTGTGATTGATTTCTAGCAGTGACAGGCAGACTGCTGATCCGGATTCATTATAAAATGTTTTTTTCAGCCCTTCGGTGTAAAAGGACACTTGTGTTTTAAATGTGTTTAACAGGTCTTACCTCTCTGTCTAATCCGCTACCAGTGACTCTGATGCTTCCAGTAACTGGGTTGATTTCAAACATGTTGTCAGTGGGCAGCGGTGGGTCCTGATTCAGAATACGATAGCGGAGCTCTGAGTTGTCAGTCCCTGGCTCATCGTCATCTTTGGCCTCAACCTTAACCACCTCCGTCCCTGGAGTGGAGGAAATAAAAAAGAAGTTCCTGAAGGTCTTCACACTGCTTCAATTACAAGATTTACTAAATAAAATTGACTTAATGCAAACGTCTGCTAATTTCCTTCCAACCCAAATCCTTCTCTGGTGCTTTAGGTGTCATTCTGATTTTCTTTAAATCTCTGGGCATCTTGAAATTCATTAAATATAGTGGATAAGCCCTTTGTCTCCGGTTCTGTCCATAATTTTTATGGACAGAATTTCTAGGCACAGCCAAGTGGCGGAGGGCTTTCGCTTTGGTGGCCTCAGAATCTCATCTCTGATTTTTGCAGATGTGGTTCTGTTGGCTTCATCGGGTGATGGCCTCCAGCTCGCACTGGAACGGTTCGCAGCCGAGTGTGAAGCAGTGGGAATGAGGATCAGCACCTCCAAATCTGAGGCCATGGTTCTCAGCCGGAAAAGGGTGGAGTGCCCACTCCGGGTCGGGGATGAGTTCCTGCCCCAAGTGGAGGAGTTCAAGTATCTCGGGGTCTTGTTCGCGAGTGATGGGAGAAGGGAGCCGGAGATCGACAGACGGATTGGGGCTGCAGCTGCAGTAATGCGGACGCTGCACCGGTCCGTCGTGGTGAAGAGGGAGCTGAGTGTAAAAGCGAAGCTCTCAATTTATCGGTTGATCTACGTCCCTACCCTCACCTATGGCCACGAGCTGTGGGTAGTGACCGAAAGAACGAGATCGCGGATACAAGCGGCAGAAATGAGCTTCCTCCGAAGGGTGGCTGGCCTCTCCCTTAGAGATAGGGTGAGAAGTTCGGCCATCCGGGAGGGGCTCAGAGTAGAGCAGCTGCTGCTCCACATCGAAAGGAGCCAGCTGAGGTGGTTCGGGCATCTGACAAGGATGCCCCCTGGGCGCCTCCTGGGTGAGGTGTTCCAGGCATGTCCCACCGGGAGGAGGCCCCGGGGCAGACCCAGGACACGCTGGAGAGATTATATCTCTCAGCTGGCCTGGGAACGCCTTGGTGTTCCCCCGGATAAGCTAGAGGAGGTGGCTGGGGAGAGGGAGGTCTGGGCCTCTTTGCTTAGGCTGCTGCCCCCGCGACCCGGCCCCGGATAAAGCGGATGAAGATGGATGGATGGATGGATAGTGGATAAGTATTAGAAACACGAACAAAAGCAAAGAAAACTACCCAAGTCCAGAGGCAATAAGGTTTCTATACATACCGATGGCCGTGGCCTCAGCAACATTTTCTTTGTAGTCTGTCGTAAAATAAGGTTTGTTGTCGTTCTGGTCGATCACATTGACTTTAATCTCCATTGGATCCTCAGCTTGTCCTGCTCCGTCATCCACAGCATGTGCTTCAAACTACACAGACAGAAGATTTTAAGTTTAGATTCGCCCCCACACAGACACACACTTTTCCAATAGAGATTGACAGACCACGTGACTTTCGCGCATTGCATGCCGTGAACTCGTGGCAAAACAATCCAAGTACCTGCATCAAATGCAAGCATTTGCAGCACCGCAAAACGTTCATTCTTCGGTTCCAATAAATTCTTGCTTTTTCTTTGCCCTCCAAAAAGGTATGTACAAAACGAAGGAGAACAACGCCGGTCCGTACAAAGACAGACTTGATGAAAAGTCAAAGAAAAGATAAAAAATCAAACCAGTGAAAGGGTCAGACCCTTACGAGCACACAGAGTGGACAAAAGACGTCAGCGTGCTGCCCAACTTTCACCACGCTCAGATTTATAATTATACGGTTCTTGGAGTGAGCGCATACACTCATGAAGTTTAGTAACTTCAGGTCACTGCAACAAGCCCAGGTACAGTTTACCGACGGATGGGTGCAGGACCTTGAAATGCACCGTGTAGAAAGTAAAGACCATCGTACATATCATAAGTTTACCAGTCTCACAAATCGTCGTCATACATACACATTCGTTAACCGTTTAATAATAGGACCTTTGAGCTAAACTGTAATTAATTAGTAGTGGAAATAATCTCTGGTAGCATCACAGAAATGTAGCAGTGACAATAATATTGTATGCTGTAATCGCACTGGACAATTAGTGATACAAAACAACTGTTTTACCCTGTGAATAAAAGTATATGTTTTTGTCAATGTACCATAATAACAGAAGCGAAACACAATATTGTGTCAGGACAATTCACTATTTATGCACAATAAACAAAGGAGCATAGCGCGACAATTTCTGTTCAGCGCCAGACTTGCTTGTAACCTATATCACCAATTATGTTAAGAAAAATGACGCATTAACTACAACAGCAGACTGACCTTTGTGTAAATGCTTGGAGCAGACTAACCTGTGAGCTGGAGTGTTCTGGGACGTTATATTTGCTCTTTGAATGGCTGCAATCCAGGCCATCCGTCGCCTCTTTGTTACTTCGGAAACATGGCTCGAACAATTTCTCTTCAACGACGTAATCCGATAACAACCGATCTCTTTACCCGTCGGCTTCCCGTGGCTGTCATGCGACCGGCTATTGCAGTTAATAATACAACAGCTTCTTGACATTTTTGTGTTTCTTTTTATCGCTGTGTAACTGATTTCAATTGAAAGCCTGCGTGCACTAGTACCTCTTGCCATGAGTTCCCAGAATTCTTTGCGGTTTTACCCCTGAGTGACATCACATTTTCAATCTCTATGGGGATCAAAATGCAATAATCAAGTACACACATGGAAAATCATTTGGACAGAGTGAGGATGATTACCAGGTAACGAGCTGTTTCCTCTCTGTCGAGTGGCTGTGTTACATACAGATTGCCCGTCTCTCTGTCCATTGTGAAACGATTAACAGGATGCAGATCAGCTCCAGGACCAGTGATGCTGTAAAAGATCTTCTTTAATTTATCGTCACTAGAGCGGATCTGGAAAAACAAATGAAAAACACAACAGGACTAATTAAGATCACTCTCACCATCTAAAGTAACTGTTAAATAGTAAAGAGGCTGTGCATTAGACTCAAATTCAAGAGATTTCTGGTTATTTTGATATATAGATCAGAAGGACTCCTTGTGATCTCAAATCAAAAAGATTGTTAGATTCTCTAAGCATTTTGGGCACACTATAATTACTCATTGTAAATAATTTGAGTTATTAGCGTAGTGTTATCGTCAACCAATTTACTCCAGTTTTAGTTAATTTTGTGTGTCACTGTTGCCAAGTTCAAAACACTCCAAAAGCGCAGGATTAAGACCCTATAGTATTAGAAAGAAATCACAACAATCAGCTGATCTCCATGAGTAAACACTTGTCACCGTGAGAAAGCAAACCCCCTTTTAACTAGAGAAATGTTCAACAGAACCAGGTTCAAGGACAGGGAGCCATCTGCCACAAATTGTTGGGGAGTGAAAGTTAGGAGTAGTGAGATATGGGACAAATTTTAGCATTTATAAACTGAAATTTAAAAAATAAAAACAATTATACCCAAGAGACAAATAAATCTTTAACTTGGCACTTAAGTATCAACTTTTCTGTCTGCCAACAATATATAGATCTTTACTTGTGCCTTTACACTTCACTTGCGTTACTCTAAAGTTAACTGATAGTCATACTAAGAATTACTTATGACATCTGTTACGAGTTCAAAATATTGGGGATGGAGACAAGAGAAAAACCACAATAACAACACTGGTCCGGTCGGGTTGAGTCAAACGATGATTTTAATGATCACACACGTGGGAGATGGACACTGATGCAGACAGTCTCAGATCTCAAAATGGTGGAGCATTGCTCAAACTTTTATAGCCTCTGGTGCCTCCACCTTATCATAAAAAGCCTAAACATTCACATGCTTTCTCTCACACAGCGCCTAAGCTACGACCTTGGCTCCCCGGTTATCTGCTCCTGCTGAGTTGGGGCAGAAAACTCCAGCATGTTCTGTTCTCTTCTAATCAGACAAATAAGGCGATGACTTTCTGCGAACAGTATTTCTTATAACTCAGCAGTATAATGCATCATAAAACAATATCATTCATTCACAATAAGTCAGCAGTTTAATGTAATGCAAATCAGTTTAATGCAATAGTTATCAGCTTCTTCTAATTCAGGAGAATAATGCAAACTAAAACTACATAATAATTCACAATCTTTAATTAGGGGTCTAACATGGCATAAAATAATATTATAATCTAACACATCCAAGAAAAAAAAAAAAAAAAAGACATGCGGACTGCAGAGGAAACAACAGCGAGATCCTATGCAGAAATAAACATTTAAAATGCAGTTTATTGTCAAATTAATCACAAGGTCATTCAGTTCACCTTACCTGAACTACTTTCAGGGGATACGTTCCTCTCTTATTCTCAGGAACATTGAGTGGAGGAATAAGCCAGGCCCTTTTCCTCCTCCTCAGCCCTCCACCAGACTTGGGAAATTGCAGAACGGGCACTTGTGGCTCAGTGGCATTCTGGAAGAACATACAGACAGCTTTTTTAGCAAAAGCTTGGATAGAACACCACTCAGAACTTAATTAAACTACGAGGAGGAGCACAGACGTTCTCAGAACGAGTTTTAAATTTTTTTCAGACTATGATGGGTCTGTGTCTGTCCAGAGTTAATATCAGTTTCAACATCTTAGCCATGAAGGCCAATGAGGCATTATCATCACCCTACCAAGCAGGACATGTTGATACTCAAGTTTGTGAATCTGATCAATTATATGTAGCCTCACGAGTTAAGATGCCATCTGTTGTATCTACTAAAAGTGTCGGAAACAGGCATTTTGCATGTATCGATTCCAAATGTACTTTTCATTCATGCCCCATTAAACAGTGTCTCTAAACCTACCTCTGTGTTGTTAATAGAGTCCATTTCAGTACTGTGATGCTGAATGTTGAAGTTTGTGTGGGCTCCATGGTGGTGCTTTCCACGGTGATGCTCAGGGTGAACGACACTGACTGGAACTGTTGTTTTGTGACCATGAGAGTCCCAGGAGTGGATGAAGAAGTTCTGGTGTCCTTTATGAAGAACAACCTCTCTGTTTACCTGGAAGGTAAAAATAAATATATAAAAAACAAAACCTTTAGCAGAAATACAACATACGCTACATTCGTTAGACTAAGTCTCCACAAATCTTACTTTAATATCTTCTTTTCTAAACTAACCCCAACTTTGCTGTCAGGTCTGTCAACTCTACTTACCGTTAATGTACCATCTGCCTTTACAGTAAAGTGACTGTCATCAGTGCTGAAAAGAATTACTGTGCGCTCTGTGCAGTCAGTGAAGCCCACTGGGAAAGGATAGAAAAGAGTTAATTATGAATGTGGTACATATAGTGAAAAATCTGGCAAGTTTTTTGTATTCAAAGAAAAGCGACAGACACCACTCCCTCTTCCTTAAGAAAAGCAGCATAAGTGACTGCAAGATGACTAAATGGTTTTTAGCTCTGGATAGTAGCAACACTCAGTCAGGTTATCAACATTATTTACTTTTAACAAAAGTGTCAAAACTGCATTTACACACACACACAGCCAATTTTGTTTTATTTGAAGTACACATTCTCATACAACCATCAATCTCGCTTTGAGGGTTTAAATTGGTAAAAAATATTAATAAAAATTTGGCGTTTAGCTCAGGTTGTCATTTCAAAAAGCAGCAAAATTGCCAGTGCAGAACAGATTTTTTCTGGTTTCCATTAAAGACAACATAACTACACAACACCTCACTTCCCACACCCTTCAGGGGACCATGCTTATGAAAATTACATATTGACAACGTAATGTTAATCCATTCTTCATTTCTTTCATTCACTTTAATACTTAACATTCATTGTTAAATTTCTGCGATGGGTAATTCATTTTTAGGATACAAGAAAGAAGAGGGGGGATAAACAGCCTTGACTTGAACTAAAACAATTCATAGAATTGTCTAAACCTACGCATTCTTAGAAAACAGCCTATTAATATAAAACTATCAAGACATGCAGTCAAAGTAAAGCAGTATTGGAAGAGGAAAAGGTTGTATTAATGCATCTGTAATAACCATAGGCCAAGAAAGCTAAAACAATGTTTATATTTTAGTAGGGTTGGAACCATCAATCATTTCGAACCAGCTATTCTACCCATTATTCACTGCTCCTTATAGAAGTATTGTGGAGTAAGTGTTTGCTTCACTACAGCCTTTTCTCATTAGTGCCTACTCAACTTGATTTTTAGTTTTTTAGGTTGCAGTACTTTTGGCACCTACTCTAGGGCCCTGTTGGCAACTACTCTTAATGACATTTTACTGAATTGTATTGAAAAAGGACAGAAACTGGCATATGATGTCCAGATATAGATTTCTGCAATATTTTCCTAAATAAACAAGGTAAAGCTGTACATACATTTACACAGCGTTTTAATCTGATTATCATAAATTGCTTGTGTCTTAAAAACCCCATCAAAGTGGGTAATTAGTTATTCAGTAGAGACAATTGATAAAGAAACAAATATTCACATTAAAGCAAACATGCATAACCACAGCCCATTTAAAACAAAACAAAAAAACAAAAACTGTTTAAGTCTGTTTATAAGAAGCTTTTAAAAACCTTTCAGTTAACTGAAATCAAAGAAAACAGTTCCTTTTTCAGAGTTTCACTTGAATAGCAAAGCCTGTAAAACAGGTTCGGGGATAGTGCTCTGACCAGCAGGTAAAAGTAACAGAAGCAGAGTGAGAGCAGGCTGAGACATGTTTGGGTTTCAACTAAGAACAATGTGCCCAGCTAATCTGCTGAAGGCCATCTGGGCTGGAGGAGTCCTTTACAACAGCAGAGTTATTCCATGTAGGGCTGCAACTCAGATCTAAACCCTCCGACAGTTTCATACAAACAAATCTGTAATGTGAAATGATACTAGACAATAGAAACAAATACCCAAAAACAATTTCATTTAGATTATGACTAAGAGTAACGCACCATCCAGAAAACATTAACATCCAAATCAAAAACACGTTTAAAAACACCCATGTACGAGCCTACACTGGGTTGCTCTTACCTTTGCCCAGCCTCATGCCCGGCCTCAGATGTTCCCTGGACACTCTGAAAACCAGCAGCTCTGACTCAAATCCAGGCACACATGTTGGCCTGTTAGCTCTCTCTAGTGCTGACACCTAGGAGAGGAGCAACAGTTTCAGTTAGACGTACAATAAGACTTCAGGCTTATAAGAGTTCGAAACTGAATAACTACATGTTTTAAAAAAAAAAATCAAAAACTTGAAATGTTTTCAGCATTGAAAGGTCAGGATTTTAGGTTTTTCCTTAAGCTGAACAACGTGCAGCTTTGAGCTGTTGTTCAGAAAATGCCTTGGCAAAGCATTGCACTGCTTAATATACACAGTTTAAACACTAAATAATAAAGAAATAACTGTCACTTTAAATACTAATGAAAATGTGTCTAACGCTCCGTGTAATTATATGAATGAATTGAAAGTGTGCCTGTAAGCCAAATGACTTTATTTCATTTTAAAATCCCAAAAACGATATTACTTGGATGATAGTCCTTTTTCTCTTTTACATTAATGAATCTTTTTAAAAAAGTGCTTCTCGATATGTGTAAGCGAAACAGACTGGAGTGAACAAAGCTGAAACCACAACTCTGAACTGGAAATTAACCTGCAGACAACGTCATGAGCGGAATCAGGGGGAGGCTCGCTCACAACCTCGAACTCTTCGAGGCGGAAGGGTATGAAAAGAAAAAGAAAGACGGCCTAAACCTCCGCGTGTGTTCTGCGGTTTCGACACTTTTTTAAAATACATATTTTTTTAAATGTTTGTTGCAGATTGCTCTGCGGAGAAAGCTGCTACACACAATAAGGATTTTAGACCCCCACAAGTTCGTTTGGCCCACTAGTCCCAGCAAGTACCATAGCTGATAAAAGCATTTCTTTATTAAAATCGAAGGCTACTTCACGCATAAAGAGGTGCTGAAATTATTCCGCGAAGAAAAGAAAGAAAAGACTGCTTGTGAGATACCCGGTGTTGTCCAGTTCAATCAAATAAGTAACAGGATTAACCGACATTTATTTTTTGCGACTCTAAGCAGAAGGGACAGTGAGAGAATTGAGCACCGATGGCAAAATATTAACCAAAAGAGGAAGTCTCACCTGGAAAACGACGATTAAAGCACCAAAAACCGCGAACAATGCGGTCGCCATTTGTCTAAGTCGTATTTTTAGTATTCCTCTCGAGTACACAGCCAAAAACGAAAAGAATCCTAAATATATTCCTCTTTGAACTCGCTTCTTGGCGTCTTCCTGTTGTCCCCTGAAGGTAGTTTCTGTAACTGAGACTCGACTCTGCAAGGCGCTCTTTCAGGTACTTTCAGCACATGACGTCAGCTTACAGGTGCGCAGGTTCCGTGTTCCTAATAGTAGCAGCGGACAGCGTTATTATAGAATAGAATAGAATAGAATAGAATTCAACTTTATTGTCATTGCACATGCACAGGTACAGGGCAACGAAATGCAGTTTGCATCCATCCAGAAGTGCTTTAGTGATATAGATATATTACAATATATATTAGCAATAGTATAGATATGTAAGTATATTACAGAAATGGGTCTATTATGGTATGTTATAATGTACACGGTATTATCAGCAATGATCTGAGTCTGAGTTCAGTTAGCCACATTCGGGAGCTCTCAGTCTCATTTCCTCTTGATAATCTGTCTCTCACTCCCCATGTCTTTCTCACACATGCACACACACTGACATTCAGACTTTATCCACAGTTGCTTACTAAGAGTCACTAAAAAACACGTGAAGCTGCTGACAGAAAACCATCTTTCATTTGTAAAGCCAACCAACAGTGTTATAAAGTCATTAGTGTGAAACCAGCCTAAAAAAACCACAAATGACTGTCTGAAAACCAGTGGATGTATTCAGCTGAGTGTTGAAAGGAAATCATCGACAGTATCCCCGAACAGAAGCCAAATACAGAATTTGATGATACAAATTTAAGCATTCAGCTTTATTTGCTTCAGTTTTCACTGTCATCTGAATACACAACATCCCATTTGCTAATAAACTGTTGTAAGCGTACCCACTGAAGTAATGCTATGTGCTGATAAACATCAGTAATTGATACTGAAGAAAAATGGACTTTTCTCATCCATGCTGTTCTTACCCTCACAGTCTGAAAGCATGTGACTGAGAGAATGCACTACTACTTTATTTTAAATGGAATTTCATTTATTCAAGTCCAATAGTTTAAGTGAACAATGTTTGTAGTAGTCTACAACAATAGTTCTCCAGGTTTCTTGAAGGACATTAGTAGTGATATACCTGTACTTTCTTTCTCCAATGTGGCTTTAATGCAACTAGTCTTATAATTATCTACTAGTCTGCAACAGTTAGACTCGATGATTACACATAGATGATTTAACTACTTTAGGGGCATTTCACTTTTCTAAAAGTTTCACAGGCCAACAGTTTTAAATAGAGCACCACAAACAACATGTATTCTTTTAGAAATAAACTGTGACACTTCTTAAAAACACATATTCACACCTAGCCACACCCTGTAACAGTTAGACAGAGGGGGTGCAGTTAGGCTCCCAACAGTCTGCAAAAAGGCATGAACCAAACAAAAGAGGCTCCCTTATCAAGAGCATCCCAGCCCAAAGGGGTTTCTTCACAAACAGTTAATTCCATTATCTTATCTTATCATGTCAGAGGCCAACAGAAACCATGTCCAACAGAGTCTCCAAAGGCCTGCTCCCTTTCTTCCTTACATCGTGCTCTTTTATCTAAATCAAATCAAATCAAATCAAATCAAATCAGACACAAAACCCCGAGGCTTTCATTATTATATCTGGAGACTTTAACCATGCCACACTGGATTCTACTCTGGCTGCTTTTCACCAGTTTGTGAATTGTCCCACAAGGAGCAACAGGACAATTGACCTACTGTATGCTAATGTGAGAGATGCATACAGAGCCACCCCCCTCCCCCCACTAGGGAAGTCAGACCACAACCTGGTTTACCTACAGCCACAATACACACCCCTCGTCCAAAGGCAGCCGGTCACAACGCGCTCCATCCGGAGATGGACCCCAGAAAAGGAGGATGCTCTGAGAGACTGCTATGACACCACAGACTGGGATGTGCTCCTGAGCCCACATGGTGAGGACATAGAGGGGGCGACACACTGTCTGACGGACTACCTCAACTTTTGTGTGGACACAGTCGCCCCTGCTAAGACGGTACGGTGTTATCCTAATAACAAACCGTGGGTAACACAGGAAGTCAAAGCTGTCCTCAACATGAAGAAGAAGGCTTTCAGGAGCAAAGTGAAGGAGGAGATGAAAGCAGCACAGCGGGAGGTGAAACGCTGCCTGAGGGAAGCAAAGGACACCTACAGGAGGAAGGTGGCGCAGAAGTTGGAGAGGAACAATATGAGGGAGGTCTGGAATGGTGTGAAAACCATCACAGGCCACAACACCAAGAAAAGCACAGTGGGGGGGACTGTGGAGAAGGCAAACGAACTCAACAACTTCTTCAACAGGTTTGACCAGCCCACAACCCCCCCACCCCCACCCTCACCTTCACTACAGAGTCCTCTCCCCACTCTCCTGCCTCCCTCGCTTCCCCCCCTTCCTGACACCATGACACCCCCCTCCTCCAATCAGCAGCAAGACATCTCCCCCCCTCCCCTCCTCCCAAACATCTCCCAGTGTCACAGTGGATCAGGTCAGGAGGCAACTGAGGAAGCTTCGCCCCAGAAAGGCAGCAGGCCCAGACAAGGTGTGTCCTAGGATGCTTAAGGCGTGTGCTGCTGAACTTGGGGAGCCGCTACAACGAGTCTTCAACCTCAGTCTGCGACTGGGGAGAGTGCCCGCCCTATGGAAGACATCCTGCATCGTCCCGGTCCCTAAAAGGAACCGGCCCAATGAGCTGAATGACTTCCGACCGGTGGCACTGACGTCACATCTTATGAAGACTCTAGAGCGGCTCTTCCTCAACCTCCTCCGACCACAGGTACAACATGCCCAGGACCCACTACAGTTTGCATACAAGGCGGGTGTCGGAGTGGAGGATGCCATCCTGTACCTCCTACACAGAGCCCACTCACACCTGGATGGGGGAAAAGGCACGGTCAGGATCCTGTTTCTTGACTTTTCCAGTGCCTTTAATACCATCCGGCCCTGTATGCTTCAGGAAAAACTGAACAGGATGGAGGTGGACCCCTGCCTGGTGGCTTGGATCTCCGACTACCTCACCGACAGACCACAGTACGTCAGGCTGAAGGACATCACGTCTGACACAGTGGTCAGCAGCACAGGAGCACCACAGGGAACTGTGCTGTCCCCTCTTCTCTTCACCCTGTACACCTCTGACTTCTGCTACAACTCTGAATTATGCCACATTCAGAAGTTTGCAGATGACACGGCCATCATGGGGTGTATCTGGGATGATCAGGAAGAGGAGTACAGAAGTCTGGTGAGGAACTTTGTCGCATGGAGTCACACAAACCACCTGCAACTCAACACCTCAAAGACTAAGGAACTGGTTGTGGACTTCGGGAGGTCTAGAGCAGGTCCACTGCCGGTTCAGATAGAGGGGGAGGAGGTGGAGGTGGTCAACAAGTACAAGTACCTCGGGCTGTGGGTGGACAACAAACTGGACTGGTCATGCAACACAGAGCACCTGTATAAAAAAGCCCAAAGCCGACTGTACTTCCTCAGGAGGCTGAGGTCTTTTAACATCTGCAGGAAGCTCCTGAGGATGTTTTACCAGTCGGTGGTTGCTGGAGTACTTTTCTATGCTGTGGTGTGCTGGGGGAGCAGCACAGCAAAGAAGGACTCATCCAGGCTGGAGAAACTGATCAGGAGGGCTAGCTCTGTGGTCGGCATGAAGCTGGACACTCTGGTGACAGTGGCAGAGAAAAGGACATTAAAGAAACTGATGGACATTATGAACAATGCTGGGCATCCTCTGCACACGGCCATAAACAATCAGAAGAGTCTGTTCAGTGACAGGTTGCTTCTCCCAAAGACAAGAACTAACAGACTTAAAAACTCCTTTGTCCCACACGCCATCAGACTGTTTAACTCCTCTCTGGAGGGGAGAGGGAGGGGAAACAGGAGGACAAAGGAGGGGGGAACAACTAAGCTGTAGTGCCTCTTCACCTCACTGTACAATACCTTGTGCAATACTTTTTGTAAATAGTCAACAGTGCAATAGACTCAATACTTGAAATGTGCAATTCACTTGTATTTTTATTTTTATTCCTATTTATTCTATTTATCCCCTTTGTATATTTTATTTACATTTGTCTCTGTATTTATATATGTGTGTGTGTGTGTGTGTGTATATATATATATATATATATATATAAAAAAAACACCCAGCACGCCCCTGCGGGCGGTTTATCCTTCAAGCTCGGGTCCTCTACCAGAGGCCTGGGAGCTTGAGGGTCCTGCAGTATCTTAGCTGTTCCCAGGACTGCGCTCTTCTGGACAGAGATCTCCGATGTTATTCCCGGGATCTGCTGGAGCCACTCGCCTAGCTTGGGAGTCACCGCACCTAGTGCTCCGATTACCACGGGGACCACCGTTACCTTCACCCTCCACATCCTCTCGAGCTCTTCTCTGAGCCCTTGGTATTTCTCCAGCTTCTCGTGTTCCTTCTTCCTGATATTGCTGTCATTCGGAACCGCTACATCGATCACTACGGCCGTCTTGGTATTGCCCGTAGTGCTGCATTAACATCATCTAGCAGACCTTCTGAGGGTACTTCACGTAATCTTGGTAACCGGCTACGGGGGATCCAGGTTTCAAGCTTGGCCATGATCCTATTTTTCAGGTCAGTTCCTCTCGCACTCAACGATCCTTCTCCTATCGCACTTGGGGCTATGTACCCAATCTCGGGTGGGGGTGATGATATCTCCCCCCTGACCTGGCGTCCTGACTCCTCCTTGCCGTAGCATTTGTGTTGTACCTCGTCAATCTCTAGCTGTGAGAGCAGTCCCTTCTTTCGAATGTTGGAACACTGAGCTACTAGTTGTTTCGCTGTCATTGTGGATGTTGGGTATCGAAGAATCCATAGGTCCCTCATCCTATTCATGTAGCCCCTTCCGCCGGGGTTACTTGCGTAGTAGCATTCCAACAACGCCCTGTTTTCGTCCCTTGCCCACCGATGCCTTCTTGTTCCAGTAGCCCACTTTTCGTCAGGGTGCCCTGGTTCCTCAACACCTGACGCGGACCTTGTTGATCCGGGCGACGTCCGAGCCGGCATGCCTTCATATTTATCTGTCTCGCTCATGTCTGCGGTAGGCTTGCTTAGCATAGGGGGTCTAGCCTTAGGACCCTTACTGGATACAGACGCCCCAGGCAGGAATCGAACTTGCGATCCTCTGTTCCAAAGGCGTGTAGTTTAACCACTACGCTATCATATATATATATATATATATATATATATATATAATATTCTGTAACTGTAACTTCGGTCGTTGCTGTGCTTTTTTTGGAAGTCGAATTTCCCAGAGGAACCCACCCGAGGGATTAATAAAGTTCTATCTTATCTTATCTTATCTTATCACATGTGCAGGCACACTGGCACAGCACATGCGAGTGAAATTCTTGTGTGCGAGCCCCACAAGCAACAGAGATGTGCAAACACAACAACACAAACGAGCAAAATACAAGAATGGCCAACCTGAAACTAATAAATATATGTACAATATATAATAGTGTATGCATTTCTGGATGTGTATACTAAATATTTTCCTACGTGTGTGTGTGTGTGTGTGTGTGTGTGTGTGTGTGTGTATACACATTTTTACAAATTAAATAGTAAAAAAAAAAAATAATAATAATAATAATAAAATATATAAAATATACAGAGTTGAATATGTGCAAAACAAGTGGCATTTATATATCTCTACATCTCAGAGGTCAACTGAAAGTAGACACCCCATAAGACACACAGTATTTTCCTCAGGACTTCACAACTGCTGCAAGGTATATCGTTTTAACTTTTTATTTTTTCACCAGAATGTGCGTTGGAGCCGACTTTGCTACCCGCACAGAACGTTTCTGACAGTCGGGCGCTGCTTATACAATAGAGAAAAGCAACAATACAGAGTGTTTCTCTGCTCCAAGAAATCCGAGGGCCTTTCACACAGTAAGCATGTCTGTTATACCCAGGGCATAAATGTCTGTATGTCAGTGCTGATTATTCAAACCCTGTTTAAAATGTGCTGATGTATTTTTATTTTTTTGCACTAAGTAATCCCAAAATACAAGAATTTGTGTACACGCCATCCACTGATACACATACAATAGTAATGCTAATCTACTCGGTCTATTATTTAGCACGGTTATACCATTGTGAATTTAGCTATACGAATATGCTCAAGAGTCTATCATATGTTTAACATGCAACTAAAAATTCGAAAATATATATTTTTTAAATCAGTAACTTTGCAAATTTAGAGGAAATGTTTTCGGACAACATATGTGTCACATTTTAAACAGGGTTTAACAGAAACAGAAGCCAGTTGAGTCTAATAACAGATTAAATGCCATGTTGAGGCTGTCATTTTTAGCATCTACATGGATGTTAAAATCACCCACAATAATTATTTTATCTGAGCTCAGAACTAAATTAGATATAAAGTCTGAGAAATCAGACAGAAACTCTGTGTAAGGCCCAGGTGGACGATAGATGATAACAAGTAAGACTGGTTTCTGAGTTTCACAGCTGGGGTGGACAATGTTAAGCATCAGGCTTTCAAATGAATTAAAAGTCTGTCTGGGTCTTTCATTAATTAATAGGCTGGTGTGAAAAATTGCTGCCACACCTCCCCCTCGGCCTGTGCTTCGAGGTTTCTGGTAGTTAGAATGACTCGGGGGTGTTGATTCATTTAAACTAACATAATCATCCTGCTGCAACCAGGTTTCTGTAAGGCAGAGTAAATCAATTTGTTGATCAATTATTAAGTCATGTACTAACAGAGACTTGGAGGAGAGAGACCTAATATTTAATAATCCACATTTCACTGTTTTACTCTTTGGTTCAGATGTGGATACTTTATTGTTCTTTCTTTGTAATTGTTTATGTTTAAGTTGTTTGTTGCTGGTTTTTAGTTTGTGTCAGCTTCCAAAAAGACAAAAAACAGTCTCTATGGAGATGGGTTTTTGGGGGGGGTAGCAGGAGGAGAGAAGCTGCAGAGAGGCGTGTAAGACTGCAGCTCTGCTTCCTGGTCCCAACTCTGGATAGTCATATTTTGGGGGGTTTAATATTATTATTAGGATGTCCAAAAAACTTGATGAAAAGCCTTCAGTTAATCCAAAATGCTGCAGCAAGAGTCCTGACAGGGACTAGAAAGACAGAGCATATTTCTCCTGTGTTGGCTTCCCTTCATTGGCTTCCTGTTAAATCCAGAATTCAAAATCCTGCTCCTCACATACAAGGTCCTAAATAATCAGGCCCCATCTTATCTTAATGACCTTGTAGTACCATATCACCCTATTAGAGCACTTCGCTCTCGCTCTGCAGGCCTACTTGTTGTTCCTAGAGTATTTAAAAGTAGAATGGGAGGCAGAGCCTTCAGTTTTCAGGCCCCTCTTCTGTGGAACCAGCTTCCAGTTTGGATTCAGGAGACAAACACTATCTCTACTTTCAAGATTAGGCTTCAAACTTTCCTTTTTGCTAAAGCATATAGTTAGGGCTGGACCAGGTGACCCTGAATCCTCCCTTAGTTATGCTGCAATAGATGTAGGCTGCCGGGGGATTCCCATGATGCATTGAGTTTTTCCTTTCCAGTCACCTTTCTCACTCACTATGTGTTAATAGACCTCTCTGCATTGAATCATATCTGTTATTAATCTCTGTCTCTCTTCCACAGCATCTCGAGATCACAATTCGGATTGTCAATATAACACCCAGCCAAGAAGGTAGATGAAACCTCAAACTGTCCCACAAGGAGGGGACACAACACTGGCTCAGAAGACAGGTCAACATGGTGGCTGACTGGGAACGTGTCTCGATGACGCTAAACTACGGGTGTCACTTTTCGCCTTTCTTTTCCTTTTTGTCGTCTCTCTTGGCAAAGACGGACTACTCGGCACACGAAGCGCCCAAGCCTCTACGGAGGAAGCGGTGGAGGCTTGCGACATATACTACAACTATGATAAAACTAGCTAAACGTTTGCAGTCGTTAGCCCAGAAATACCCTCACGTAGCTGGCCTGTCGACTGTGGGGCAGTCCGTGGAGGGCAGGCAGCTGTGGGTGATGCGGATCGCCAGGGACCCCGACAGAAAGTCACTGGGGAAACCTAAATTTGGATACGTTGGGAACATGCACGGCAACGAGGCCGTGTCCAGACAGGTGCTGGTTTGCCTGCTGGCCAGATACGGGGAGGAAGAGCGCATCACTGAACTGGTTAACGGCACGGATGTTTGCATCGTGCCCGGCATGAGTCCCGACGGCTTTGAGAGGTCCACAGAGGGGGACTGCAGTGGTGATCACAGCGGTCGAAATAACGCCAAAAATAAGGACCTAAGCGGAGGTGTGGTGGATCATAAATTTGATTAGTTTTGAAGTTGTACATCTCTGTTCCTTACATTTCATGTCATGCCCTTATTAATGTTTTATTTGTTGCTTTGACTGTTTTCAAATAGAATATGCAGTGGGAATATAGAGGGAGATAAGCAGTGAAAGTTTTGCCTGGGTTGATTGTGCGTCGATCCATTGTTAATGCCTCAGGGCTCCAGTAGGTGGGTTCGCGCGCTTCCTCCTTCACTCAATACAGACGAGTGAGAGTGAGAGCTGCGTGTCTGTGCCGTTCTTTCACCTCTCCTCACTATTTCCCCTGTTTAAGGTAACTGTCATGCACAAATCTGTAAAAATGTGTGTTACTGTTGATTATTACATTGTTATCATTGTTCATTGTAGCGGAAGATGTGAATTGCAGACTATTTTGCTGAAAAGTTCCAGTTAAACTCTGTTGCTGCGTATGCTAGTTTTCGCTATTACTCCGCCATATTGTGTGAAGATTTTTCTGTTACTATCTGTATAAGTTAACTACTGAAAGACATGCAGTACTTAAAGTATTATTTCATTGCTGTGGAAAGTTAGTGACTGTGTCAGCTAACATGTGCGAGTTAAAAAGATGTTTTTGTCTAATGCTACAGTTCATGTTATCTAAAGTATTCTCATCAGCTAATGCAGCGAACAATAGTGACTTAGTTTGGATACAGTTGTCCTGAGACTGAGTGCATCCATAAGAATATTGTTTTGGTTGTATTGCTTCTGAAACTCAATACAGACGAGTGAGAGTGAGAGCTGCGTGTCTGTGCCGTTCTTTCACCTCTCCTCACTATTTCCCCTGTTTAAGGGCACAACAGAGGCTTTCCTGACCAGTTCGACAAGTCTAGGCAAGTCTAGGCAAGTCTAGGCAAGGCAAGTTTATTTGTATAGCACAATTCAACAACAAGGTGGTTCAAAGTGCTTTACAGAGACATTAGATTTGTGCTGTCGGGGGGCCTGCATGGTGGCACTGTGGTTGCCAGTTACCCTTTTGATGACTCAGCCTCCCACGAGCAAGAAGGTCACTACAGCCCGTCGGCAGACGATGGTCTGTTTCGCCAACTGGCCCTGGTATATAGGGAGTGCAGAATTATTAGGCAAGATGTATTTTTGAGAAATTTTATTATTGAACAACAAACATGTTCTCAATGAACCCAAAAAACTCATTACTATCAAAGCTGAATGTTTTTGGAAGTAGTTTTTAGTTTGTTTTTAGTTTTAGCTATTTTAGGGGGATATCTGTGTGTGCAGGTGACTATTACTGTGCATAATTATTAGGCAACTTAACAAAAAACAAATATATACCCATTTCAATTATTTATTTTTACCAGTGACACCAATATAACATCTCCACATTCACCAATATACATTTTTAATTGCACCTTAGAACACACATTCATCAACACTACAATGAGCGGGTGGAGGGAGGTTTGGAGTCTTCTCTCACCCCCATTCTCTGCGGCCTGCTGGAGCGGGGGGGCTAGGAGGAGGAGTTGGCAGTCCGACTGCGGTCTGGAGTGTGGGGCCTCCCTGCTGCTGCGGAGTCGGGGCGGTCTGCCTCCCCCCACGGCAGGGAAAAGGGTAACACCACCTGGGTCTGGGTGCAGTTCCCCCCTCCAGGGGCAAGGGTACCTAGACCCGGTTTGTAGAGTACGCTTGGGGAGTGTGATTGTGTGTACAGCGTCTCTTTATGTCTGTCTCCACGTTGGTTGAGTGTGGAGTAAGTGCATATGAGAGCATGAGGGTGGGAATGGATGTTTGTGTCTGTGTGTGCCTGTATGTCTGTGTCTATATGTCAGGTTTGGTGTCAGGCGCCACCTCTCTGGGGACATCTCAGGCCCTCCAAGGTTTGGAGGCCTATCTCCACCTACCACCACTTCCCCTGCCAGTGGCGGACTCCCTCAGACATCGGTGCGTTGGTGGTTCTTTGTGTCTGGGGGTGGGCGTCCAGGTACACACCGGCTCACTCCTTGGCGGCCGCTTATCGGGGCCTGGAGCCTGGGGCTCGCTCGGGCCACTTCGGAGGTGGGGTGCCCCCGGCCTCTCGGCCTGGGGCTCGGTCACTCAGGCGCGGCTGGCTGGCGGCGGAGCTCACGGGCGCGTCACTGCAACTCCCCCTGGCTTCTGCTCCGCGGCTGCTGAATGAGCCCTCATCTGGGACTCTCCTCAGCTCTTACTGGGACAGTGGCGCGGCTGCCCCTCTGTTGGTCTTCCTTGGTCTCTTGTGTTCTGGGGGCCTCTGGATGTCTGGAGTTTTGATCTCCTCCATACCCGCTTCACACCCTGGAGGACGGGGCTGTGGCTCCCCCACACTCCCTAGCAGATCATTACATGGAGAAACCTTTGGAATGCAAGCATGCTGATCCACACAGGTATGCACACAGGTGTACACACGGGTATTCACAGACACAGACTACAGCTTTCTTGGCTGCTGCCTCAAAGCACACTGTGCGCTGTCTATCTTGCGTGCTGCACAATATCGTTTATTATTTAGTAACTATTGATATCTATGGCTAGCTAGTTTATTGTGATGGTGCTTTTTTTTTTTTTTTATTATGTTGCTCTTTGTTGTTTGCTGTCTCCTCTGTTTTTTTTTTCTCCATACAGGTGACCCAGGTGTTTTTTGTTTTGTTTGTTTGTTTTTTTTTTCTTTTCTTTCTTCCCCCCTTCTCACCGTCTCTTCTCCCCTTTGGTTTTCTTTCTCTCCCTCTCTTTCTTTCATTCTTTCTCCCTGTCCTATCCCCCAGTCATGTCTGTCCCGTTTGTAGCAACTGAAAATAAAATAAATTCATAATTATAATAAAGGTCAATCAAATGGACCAATATGGCAAGGCCATGATGATCCACTTGGTAAAATAAATCCGCTTGGCATCTTTCTTGGCCTTAAGACAACAATTCTGACGGCTAAAGATCCAAACGGGACACAAAAAAAAAAAAAAAAAAAAAATACATTTCTGACATTCAAAAACAAAACAAAAACAAATCAGCGACCAATATAGCCACCTTTCTTTGCAAGGACACTCAAAAGCCTGCCATCCATGGATTCTGTCAGTGTTTTGATCTGTTCACCATCAACATTGCGTGCAGCAGCAACCACAGCCTCCCAGACACTGTTCAGAGAGGTGTACTGTTTTCCCTCCTTGTAAATCTCACATTTGATGATGGACCACAGGTTCTCAATGGGGTTCAGATCAGGTGAACAAGGAGGCCATGTCATTAGTTTTTCTTCTTTTATACCCTTTCTTGCAGCCACGCTGTGGAGTACTTGGACGCGTGTGATGGAGCATTGTCCTGCATGAAAATCATGTTTTTCTTGAAGGATGCAGACTTCTTCCTGTACCACTGCTTGAAGAAGGTGTCTTCCAGAAACTGGCAGTAGGACTGGGAGTTGAGCTTGACTCCATCCTCAACCCGAAAAGGCCCCACAAGCTCATCTTTGATGATACCAGCCCAAACCAGTACTCCACCTCCACCTTGCTGGCGTCTGAGTGGGACTGGAGCTCTCTGCCCTTTACCAGTCCAGCCACGGGCCCATCCATCTGGCCCATCAAGACTCACTCTCATTTCATCAGTCCATAAAACCTTAGAAAAACCAGTCCTGAGATATTTCTTGGCCCAGTCTTGACGTTTCAGCTTGTGTGTCTTGTTCAGTGGTGGTCATCTTTCAGCCTTTCTTACCTTGGCCATGTCTCTGAGTATTGCACACCTTGTGCTTTTGGGCACTCCAGTGATGTTGCAGCTCTGAAATATGGCCAAACTGGTGGCAAGTGGCATCTTGGCAGCTGCACGCTTGACTTTTCTCAGTTCATGGGCAGTTATTTTGCGCCTTGGTTTTTCCACACGCTTCTTGCGACCCTGTTGACTATTTTGAATGAAACGCTTGATTGTTCGATGAGCTTCGAGGTGCAGGAACAGTCTGTGGAGCAAGAGACACCATACTTCTTACTCCTCTCAAAGGGAACAAGGTGGGATTTTACATCTTTTAGAAACTTCTCAAACGTGATTATCAGTAGAGATCTCATTTCAACTGATTTAACTGATTTATTCATTCCATATTACTGGTTTATTTCCCATTCCCCCCCCCTCCAAAGAGATTGGGAACTAAGAGAAATCAGTCTGTAATCCTACAAAAAAAATCTGTGAAAAGAAAATGTTTTGTTGTTCTTCTGCTTCTTTTATCTGGAAATGTGCAACCTAATCCTGGTCCAGATTGCAAATTCTTAAGTACTCCTTGTGATTTTAAAACTCGAACAGGTCTTGGTATCACTCATTTAAATGTCAGAAGTCTTCTTCCCAAACTTGATTTTGTGAAAATTTGGATGAAAGTTAGATACTGATATTCTTATATTATCAGAAACCTGGCTTACTAAATCAATTATTGACAAAGACATTGCAATAATGGGCTATAATCTTTTCCGTTGCGACTGCCCCAGAAAGGGTGGCGGTGTTGCAATTTATGTAAAAAGCAAATTCCATGTTACTGTCGATTCATCGGTACCTGTTCGTAAACAGTTTGAACTTCTTGCCCTCAAGCTCCAACTTTTCAAGGGCTATTTTATTACCATTGTGGGCTGTTATAGACCCCCCTCTGCTAGTAGTGAGGCTTTAGTTTCACTTAGTGAAAAACTATCTACTTTAGATTTTAATGGAATTGTGCTGGCCGGAGATTTCAACTGGGACTGGTTGTCCTCTGCCTCAGACAGTTTTAAATCCATGTGTGATTCATATAATCTCACACAACTAATTTACAGCACATCTCGTCCAAATCTTAAATGCCCAGAAAAGTCATCACTTATTGATTTATTTTTAACTAATATGCCGTATAAATATTCTCACACTGGGGTTTTCGCAAATGATATCAGTGACCACTGTGTGGTAGCTGTAGTCAGACAATTGAAGCTCCCAAAATCAAGGCCACAAATAGCTTTTAAAAAGATGTAACAATGTGACATAATGCAATATAATAGTGTCAGTTACACATTGTGGGTTGCACTGTGGCCACACAGCAAAAATGCCAGTGTTGATTTTTCAGTGTTAGCAGAATTCAACAGAGTTCCGAGTTAGTTCAACACTTAATCGAGTTAAAATAACACATCGGGAGTTGATTCCTGAAAAGTGTTAGTGTGGATTTTAGTCGTTACTGCATTTTAACACTGTGGGTGTTAAATTAGACCACACCTTCATTTCCTGTGGAGCTCCGCATTCCAGAATCTTCGGTCGCCACTTTTTCTTGCTGCTGCGGTAAGTTTTATTCGGTTAAATATTAAGTTTTAGATTGATGTTAGAGCAGGTAACATGATAACTAGTAAAAAAAATATTATTTATATCAAAATACATCATCTTTAAGTGTCATATTTGAATTTTAACTGTTTTTGTTAAGCTGGGCTACTGCTAGCTAGAACTCTGCAAAGTACCAGTTTCTTTCCTAATATTCATTTAGCATAATCTGGCTGTTGGCAGACTGTAATGAATATTACTTGTTAATATATGTCACAGTTTTTATTAAATGCCTTTTATTTATTTTCGAATTAAACTGCTAAAGCCTTAGGGTCAGTGGTCTCAAACTCGCGGCCCAGAGGCCACTTACGGCCCACGTCAGGTCAGGTGAGGTGAAGAAGTATAATGCAATTTGGCCCTTAAAGTGACTTTTTTTTGTCATTAGCCAAAAATGATTTAATATGAAGGCAATAAGGGCAGAGTGTTACGGGCCCTCATAGGCAGCGTAGTCCGTGCTGCGGGGAGAACGTGGAACTGCCCCTCCCGTTGTGTGTTTGAGCGCGAGAGAGGGAGAAAGTAGGAGCTGTTACCGAGGAGAAATGGAAGAAGAAAGCATGTAAATATAATAATAACCACTGCCGCCAAAATGAGTGCCTGGTTGTAAGAAAGCTGTTAAGACTCGACTGTACACTGTGTTCGCTGACAGTAAAGCTACAAGCCCGACAACCCGACGTATTAGCCAGAGGTGTCATTACCACGGTTCAGAGCCGCGGACCTGGCCGAGGTAACAAGAGAGTACAAACAGGTGGTTTGATTGGCTTTGTTAGTTCAGCGAGAGTCAAAAACTAATGTGAACACTTATTTCTGCATTTTTATTTTGTTAAATATGAACACAATTAAAGCAGAAGTGCTGCAAAGTGTCTGACCAGAAAGAGAGGACCATTGTGTTCATTTGGTAGTTCAATTAAAGGCATCGGTTAGTTAAGAGTGAGGGGGGGGGAATGCGTTCATATTTGCAGTTTTGTCTTGTGATACAATATTTGAAATTTAAAAACGAACAAACCAAACGCTACATTGTCAGGAATATTTGTGGGTGTTTTCTTTGTGGTTTCTGTTTTTTTGAAGTAGCCCTCCAATGAGATGACAGCTCATTTAAGTTTGAGACCCTTCCTTAGGTGAACTAGGATGCTTAAGGGTAACCTGGGAGTTACATTACACTATAATGGCCCCTACATCTTGTAAATTATGGGAATTTCATCATAGTGCGCATTTCTGTAGCCAGTAGGTATTTTTCTTTTTTTTTAGATTTACATTTGTTTGTGGTACATTAAGCATTTTCTAGTCTAAAAATGAATAACAGGGTTATATTAGGGTTTGTTAGAGAGTGGGGAGGGGTTTTATGGCGTAAAATATATAAAAATAATAAAATAGAAATATGGTTCCTACTAACCCCTGTGATAGTTGAGAGAATACTGTATTGCAGTCATGTTACACAGCTTGTACTACTTAAAAATGGACCAAGGATGTTTTTTCTTAACAAAATTAATTTAAGCTCAGTCTAAAGGGACTAGACATGCTAGATATTTTGCAAAGAAATGGTGTTATATGCTGGACCTTATTTTACTCTTGGAAGGTGGTGATATGCTGGTTCCTGAGAAGAGATGAAGTAATCAAAGTCAGCTTTTCAAGACAGCCCCAAGACTCTTCGCAACTTGTGTTCAAATGTGAGGCCGTTGTCAGGTGATAAATGCAAGGAAGAGGTACTCAACTGACATGAAACGTGTCAAAGACAACATGAAGGTGACATTTCAACATAGGCAAAAACTGGTTCAAGAACCTGCCACAGCTTCTGCTGTCCTGGACCTTTTCCCAAGATTTCTGGATACACCTGGCTTGGTAAGGCATAAAATGATTTAATGACCGCTTTGTGGTTCCTTTGTTTGTTTTCTTGTTAAAGTGTTGTTTCTGTTGTTACACTTTGTGTTTAAGATTGACCAAGACTTCACAATGCTGTTTGTTGGGGAGGAAGTGTCTGCAAAGTTCTTTGCAAAGTGGCCAACATTCTTCAAGCCAAGGATCATCAAAGATTGCAAAAATCTGTCTCAGAGTACAGAATTGGATCAGCTGCTCATTTCTGCACAGCGTTACTCTGACGAGGGTGGTAAGTGTAAGTTGGAAATGGTAGATTTTGCATGCCTTTACAGCATTTGCTTAATTCCCACAACACAATATATCACTGGACCATACTGGTAAACCTTTACTACAAATTGGAATACAGCTGTCCATTTTCTAAATCACATTGGGTTTCTGTTCATTTCTGTATGGTATGAAAACAAGCTTACAAACATGTTAAACTTGAAATGACATTTAAATGGTAAATGGCCTGCATTTGTATAGCGCTTTTCTAGTCCATAGGACCCCAAAGCGCTTTACACTACATTCAGTCATTCACCCATTCACACACACATTCACACACTGGCGATAGCAAGCTACATTGTAGCCACAGCTGCCCTGGGGCACACTGACAGAGGCGAGGCTGCCGGACACAGGCGCCACCGGGCCCTCTGACCACCACCAGTAGGCAAACACGGGGTTAGTATCTTGCCCAAGGATATTTGGCATGGAGCCAGGGTGCAGCCTGGGATCGAACCACCGACCTTCTGATTAGTGGCTGACCTGCTCTGCCACCTGAGCTACAGCCACCCTACATTATTATTTGCGTTATATCTGGAACCATTGCCTCAATATATAAGACAAAATAAAGAAGTAGAAGGTATTAATATCCATGAAAAGGAGCATAAATTAGCCTGCTATGCAGATGATATTTTAATATTTTTGGGTCAACCATCAAACTCTTTACCTAAATTAATGCAATCATTTGAATACTTTGGTCGACCATCTGGATATAGGGTTAATATGAGTAAAACACAATTGCTTAAGTAAGTATAAGTATCAATTAGCATGGCAAACAGAGTACTTTAAATATCTAGGAGTCATAATACCTAAGGATCTTACAGAACTATTAGAACGAAATTATTTACCAATACAGAAAAAAATTAAGGAACATATAGCGAGATGGAATCTAATTCCATCCATCCATCCATCTTCATCCGCTTTATCCGAGGCCGGGTCGCGGGGGCAGCAGCCTGAGCAAAGAGGCCCAGACCTCCCTCTCCCCAGCCACCTCCTCCAGCTTATCCGGGGGAATACCAAGGCGTTCCCAGGCCAGCCGAGAGATATAATCTCTCCAGCGTGTCCTGGGTCTGCCCCGGGGCCTCCTCCCGGTGGGACATGCCTGGAACACCTCACCCAGGAAGCGCCCAGGGGGCATCCTTGTCAGATGCCCGAACCACCTCAGCTGGCTCCTTTCGATGTGGAGCAGCAGCTGCTCTACTCTGAGCCTCTCCCGGATGGCTGAACTTCTCACCCTATCTCTAAGGGAGAGGCCAGCCACCCTTCGGAGGAAGCTCATTTCTGCCGCTTGTATCCGCGATCTCGTTCTTTCGGTCACTACCCACAGCTCGTGGCCATAGGTGAGGGTAGGGACGTAGATCGACCGGTAAATTGAGAGCTTCGCTTTTACACTCAGCTCCCTCTTCACCACGACGGACCGGTGCAGCGTCCGCATTACTGCAGCTGCAGCCCCAATCCGTCTGTCGATCTCCGGCTCCCTTCTCCCATCACTCGCGAACAAGACCCCGAGATACTTGAACTCCTCCACTTGGGGCAGGAACTCATCCCCGACCCGGAGTGGGCACTCCACCCTTTTCCGGCTGAGAACCATGGCCTCAGATTTGGAGGTGCTGATCCTCATTCCCGCTGCTTCACACTCGGCTGCGAACCGTTCCAGTGCGAGCTGGAGGCCCTCACCCGATGAAGCCAACAGAACCACATCATCCGCAAAAATCAGAGATGAGATTCTGAGGCCACCAAAGCGAAAGCCCTCCGCCATTTGGCTGCGCCTAGAAATCCTGTCCATAAAAATTATGAACAGAACCGGAGACAAAGGGCAGCCCTGGCGGAGCCCATCACCCACCGGGAACGAGTCCGACTTATTGCCGGCAATGCGAACCAAGCTCTTGCAACGGTTGTATAGGGATTGAATGGCCCGTAGCAATGGGCCAGACACCCCATACTGCCGCAACACCTCCCACAGGACACCCCGAGGGACACGGTCGAATGCCTTCTCCAAGTCCACAAAACACATGTAGACTGGTTGGGCAAACTCCCATGCACCCTCAAGTATCCTCGAGAGGATAAAGAGCTGGTCCAGTGTTCCACGACCAGGACGAAAACCGCATTATTCCTCCTGTATCCGAGGTTCGACTAGCGGACGAACTCTCCTTTCCAGCACCCTGGCATAGACTTTCCCAGGGAGGCTGAGGAGTGTGATCCCCCTGTAGTTGGAACACACCCTCCGGTCCCCCTTCTTAAAGATGGGGACCACCACCCCGGTCTGCCAGTCCACAGGTACTGCCCCTGATCTCCACGCAACATTGCAGAGGCGTGTCAACCAGGACAGCCCTACAACGTCCAGAGCCTTCAGGAACTCGGGGCGGACCTCATCAACACCAGGGGCTCTGCCACCAAGGAGCTGTTTAACTGCCTCAGTGACCTCGCCCCCGGAAATTGGTGGGTCATTCCCCTCATCCCCAGACTCTGCTTCCTCCTCGGAAGACGTGTCAGTGGGATTAAGGAGGTCCTCGAAGTATTCCTTCCACCGCCCGACAATTTTCTCAGTCGACGTCAGCAGCGCTCCGCCAGCACTATACACAGTGCAGGTAGAGCACCGCTTTCCCCTCCTGAGACGCCTGACGGTTTGCCAGAATCTCTTTGAGGCAGTCCGAAAGTCTTTTTCCATGGCCTCTCCGAACTCCTCCCACACCCGAGTTTTTGCTTCAGCCACTGCCCGAGCCACATTCCGCTTGGCCTGTCGATACCTGTCGGCTGCCTCCGGAGTCCCACAGGCTAACCAAGCCCGATAGGACTCCTTCTTCAGCCTGTTGGCTCCCTTCACCTCTGGTGTCCACCATTTGGTTCGGGGATTACCACCACGGCAGGCACCAACCACCTTGCGGCCGCAGCTCAATGCAGCAGCTTCGGCAATGGAGACGCTGAACATGGTCCATTCGGACTCAATGTCCCCAGTCTCCCTCGGAATGCTGTTGAAGCTCTGCCGGAGGTGTGTGTTGAAGATCTCGCGGACTGGGGCCTCTGCTAGACGTTCCCAGCACACCCTCACTATGCGTTTAGGTGCACCAGGTCTGTCCAGCGTCCTCCCCCGCCACCTGATCCAACTCACCACCAGGTGGTGATCAGTTGACAGCTCAGCCCCTCTCTTTACCTGAGTGTCCAGAACATATGGTCGCAAGTCTGGTGATACAATTACAAAATCGATCATCGACCTACAGCCTAGAGCGTCCTGGTGCCACGTGCACTTATGGACACTCTTATGTTCGAACAGGGTGTTCGTTATGGCCAAACTGTGATTAGCACAGAAGTCCAATAACAAAGCACCGCTCGGGTTCAGATCAGGGAGGCCGTTCCTCCCAATCACGCCCCTCCAGGTCTTGCTGTCATTACCCACGTGAGCATTTAAGTCTCCCAGCAGGACAACAGAGTCTCCAGGTGGAGCACCTTCCAGCACCCCCCCCCCCCCCCCCAGGGACTCTAAGAAGGCTGGGTACTCTGAACTGCCACTCGGCGCATAAGCGCAGATGACAGTCAGGACCCGTTCCCCGACCCTAAGGCGCAGGGAACAAAACCTCTCGTCCACCGGGAAAAACCCCAACGTACCGGCAGCAAGCCGAGGGGATATTAGAATACCCACCCCAGCCCGCCGCCTCTCACCAGGGGCAACTCCAGACTGAGACAGAGTCCAGCCCCTCTCCAGGAGACTGGTTCCAGAGCCCAAGCCATGCGTAGAGGTGAGCCCGACTATATCTAGCCGGTACCTCTCAACCTCACGCACTAACTCAGGCTCCTTCCCCACCAGAGAGGTGACATTCCATGTCCCAATTGCCAGTCTTGGCAGCCGGGGGTCAGTCCGCCAGGGCTTCCGCTCCTGGCCGCCACCCGGCACACAATGCACCCGACCCCTATGGCGCCTCCTGCGGGTGGTGGGCCTGCCGGAGGATGGGCCCATGTCTCCTCTTCGGGCTGTGCCCGGCCGGGCCCCATGGACTAAGGCCCAGCCACCAGACGCTCGCCCTCGGGCACCCTCCCCGGGCCTGGCTCCAGGGCGGGGCCCCGGTAACCCTATCCCGGGGAGGGTAAACTGTTCTCTCGATATCCTTTTCATAAGGGTCTTCTGATTCTGATCTAATTCCATATTTAAGTTTATATTTTAGAATAGACTCAATTAAAATTAATATTCTTCCTAAATTATTATATTTATTTCAAACATTACCAATAGAAATTAACCAGAAACAGTTTAATGAATGGGATAAAATTTTGTCAAGATACATATGGCAAGGAAAAAGGCCCCGAATTAGATTAAAAACCCTACAACTTAACAAAGGAAAAGGGGGTGGGGCTTACCTTCTCTTAGGGAATATTATTGGGCAGCACAATTAAGGCCTATGATATGCTGATGTAATCCTTCATATGACGCTCAATGGAAAGTTATTGAGGAGAGTCTGACCTCCATCCCCATATAAGCTATTATAGCAGACAGAAGCTTGCAAAATTTAATAAAAACTATTGAAAATCCATGGATCAAGTTGACTTTTAAAATTTGGGAAACAGTAATAAAAGAATATAAACTAGAAGAGGATATAGCAGTTCTTAAGTGGTGTGCATATGACACACATTTTGCTCCAAATAAATTGGACACCAGATTCAAAGATTGGACATATAAAGGATTAACAGCTTTATGTATGGTAATGGAGGAAGGCAGACTAATTAGTTTTGATAAAATGAAAGACAAATATTCATTAGAAACACAGGATTTTTATAGATGTCTACAGATGAGGCATTTTGTCAATAAAACGATAAAAGCTAAGGCTGAATTGAGTAAACAGCTGCTAGATGTATTTAAAAGGGCAGTTCAAATAAAAATAGAGGTATTATAGGTGACCTCTATAAAGGATTAACAAATATGAAATTACACTCAACCTTGTATATCAAAACAAAATGGAAAATGGAGGGAGGAATAGAGATAAAGGAGGAAGAATGGACAACAATATGGGCATATCAATGGAAATGTAGCAGCTCACAGAGCTGGCGGGAATTTGGGTGGAAATGCCTGATAAGATATTTTATTACACCTCTCCAAAAATCTCACTATGAAGGTAACCCTCCCGCTTGCTGGAGAAATTGTGGAAATACAAATGCAAATCACTATCATATTTTCTGGGACTGTCATGTTATTAAAACTTATTGGAAGGGAATACATGCAGCGATACACGAGACATTTGGAAGATATTTACTTTTGGAAAGTAAAACTCTACGTTTTGGACTTATGCCAGAAGGATGAACAAAGAACGATAAATACTTGTTTAATATTTTACTGGCAGCAGGCAAAAAAGCCATCACAAAAAAATGTCTTTCTTCAGAGAGCCCAGCTATGAACACGTGGATGAACATCACACTGGACATTTACAGAATGGAGAAAATGACAGCAGATGTGAACTACAAGAGGGACCTGTTTGTATCACGATGGAAGAAATGGATGGACTACATTAGAAAACGCAGGCCAGTTTTTGCTTTTGCATTAGATTTTGACTTTGTTAACTACTAGAAGACTAGAGGAAAAATTAGTTACATTAATGGAAACAAAAACACACTCCCTATATTTATTTATTTATTTTTCTTTCCTTTTTCTTTTTCCTCATGCATTTTTTATTTATGTTGTTTGTTGTTTCCTGTTTTGCTTCTTTTTCTTTTCTTCTTCTTCTTTCATTCTTATTGTATGGATATTTTAGTTGTTTAAATATAGAAAAAAAGAAAAAAAATATGTACTGAAAGAAAGCTGAAGTTGATGGTATTGTATAGTGATTCTAAAATGTCAATAAAATAAAAAATAAAAAAAAGCTGGAATCAAATGAGTCCAAGTCTTCTGGTGATTCAGCATCACATTCATCTTTGCTCCTTGTTCTGCATCCCCACCATGGACTTCATTCCTTTCCAAGCCAGCCTTGAGTGTCCTTTATTCAGCTCATGCTCTGCTTTACTTTTACATCTGATTTTAGCTGCTTTTCTGTTTTCTCTTTGCCAGAGGTTTCCTTAGCGTCATGGATTCTTTTCATTTTACTCAGCATGTGTCTGGTCCCACACACACCAAAGGACACACACTGGACCTTGTTTTTACTTTAGGTTTAAACATTGATTTTATTTGTACTGAGGACATTTTTATTTCGGATCATCATTGTATTCTTTTTAACCTGTCTTTCCATTTGTCCCTCTCTCCTATTCGACATGTGGTTAGCTCTCGCATCTTAACTTCCTCTAGTGCTGTTAAATTTTCCGATGCTTTTAATTTAGTTTTATCTCCTTATAATGATGTTCATTTTTTAACAAATCTTTTTAATAATCATTGTCTTTGTATTTTAGACAATGTTTGTCCTGTCAAAGTTAGACTAGCTCCGGTTTCAAAGTCGTCTCCCTGGTCAAATGACAGCATTCACTTCTTAAAGCGTTGCTGCCGTAAGGTTGAGCGTTTATGGAGGAAAACGCGTTTGCATGTCCATCTCCTTCATTTAAAGGACCTTTTAGTCTCTTTTAACACTTCAGTTCGAGATGCGAGGGCGGCCTATTTCTCAGACTTAGTGTCTAAGAGCAGAGGTAACCCCAAGGTACTATTCGACACCATTAGTGATATTGTTGCTCCTGCTCCACCTGCTGTCCCAATTTCATCAAATGAAGATTGTGAAAAATTTCTTTCTTTCTTCGTTGAAAAAGTCAGTAACGTGAGGAACAGTATCTCTCCTTCTGTGTCTCTCTTGTCTGCTCCAACTCAAGCTAGGCCTGTAATGTTAGAAAGATTTTTACCTGCGTCCTTACCTGAGCTGGTCAAGTTGGTTAATTCAATGAAAGCATCCTCCTGCTCTCTTGATATTTTACCTGGATCTTTGTTTAAAAATGTCTTTCAGTCTATTGGTCCCTGTGTGCTCACAATTATCAATACCTCACTGGTTTCTGGTCAGGTCCCTGTTTATTGTAAGAATGCTGTTATTCACCCACTGTTAAAAAAACCTAAGCTTGATGCTTCTCTTCTCAGTAGCTACAGACCGATTTCAAAATTACCGTTCATTTCTAAGATTTTAGAAAAGGTTGTGGCTAAGCAGCTTATAGCTGTTCTAGATGAATACAGCATTCTGGATAAATTCCAATCTGGCTTTCGTAGAGCTCATTCTACTGAAACTACACTTCTTAGAGTCTCCAACGACATTTTGATGAGATGTGACGCAGGAGAATGCTCCGTTCTGTTGATGTTGGACCTGACCTCCGCCTTTGATACTGTGGATCATCATATTCTGCTAGATAGGCTGAGACACTGGGTGGGTATATCAGGGGCTGCTTTGGACTGGTTTGAATCCTATTTGCATGAACGATCCTTTTCTGTGGCTACCTCTAAGTACAGTTCCTCTTCTACTTTTCTTACCTATGGTGTGCCGCAAGGTTCAGTTTTGGGGCCTTTATTGTTCTTACTGTATTTACTTCCTCTTCAACACTTATTAAGCACTTTTAAGGACATTTCGTATCACTGCTATGCAGATGATATTCAGGTATACATCTCCTTTAAGCCCCATGATGTTTCCAAGCTACAGATTTTGCACAAGCGCATAGACTCCATTAGATGTTGGATGGCTGGAAACTTTCTTCAACTAAATGAGGAGAAGACTGAAGTTCTTGTTTGTGCTCCTAAAAATTTTGTACCTGGTGTTATGGAAAACTTAGGTCCACTTGCTACATTTGCAAAACCGTCTATCAGGAGCCTTGGTGTTAGTATTGACTCAGCTCTGACTTTGGATGCCCATGTAAAATCTTTGGTTCGCTCCTGTTTTTATCATTTGAGAAACATTGCTAAGCTGAGTCCCATTGTATCGCGCTCCGAATTAGAAATTGTCATTCATGCATTTGTTTCATCTCGTCTGGACTACTGTAATTCTTTGTTTACTTGTTTATGTAAAGCCTCTTTGGATCGTCTGCAAGTTGTTCAGAACGCTGCTGCAAAGCTTCTGACCAAGTCCTCCAAGTTTTCCCATGTCACACCCCTGCTGATTCAGCTGCACTGGCTCCCCGTTAAATTCAGAATCCAGTTTAAGGTTTTGACCTTGACTTTCAGGGCTCTGCATGGACAAGCACCAACATATATAAGTGAACTTTTACATCCATACATTCCCAGCAGGTCCCTGAGGTCATGTGACCAGGGCTTGCTTGCTGTCCAACACACGAGGCTGAAAACAAAAGGCGACAAAGCTTTTGGAACTGTGGCCTCCAGATTGTGGAACTCTCTCCCTTTGAGCCTGAGATCTGTGGACTCAGTGGTCGCTTTTAAAAAACAGCTAAAAACCCATCTTTTTAAACTTGCTTTTAGTTGATTTTTATTTTTAGGTTTTAGCTTCTGTGAAGCACTTTGTGATTTTATCTTGAAACGTGCTATATAAATAAAGTTTTACTTACTTACTTTTCTTCTCTCCCTCATAACAAGACAGCTTCTTCTGCCTGAGAACATGTTGGAGTGATTTACTAATCCAGGGCTGATTTTTGGGGAAAATAGTTCCCTTTTTCAAAGTAATCCCCATTTTTCCCAGAATGAAATGTAAGTAGAAATAAATGATCTAAGTGAGAACATGAGCCTTTAAAAATGCTCTTCTGAGGCTGCTGCCAGTGGTCAAAGCCTCCAACAAAGCTCTGTAAGTACATATGTGATCATAGCTTTAGCTTTTAAATGTTTATTCTAGTTAACACAGATCAGGTGGAACAACTCAAATAAAATATCAAAAATATTAAGTGGTCATCGGTACTCAGTTTGTTCAATACTGAATACAATGGAGCACAAATTGTCCACGTTTCTGAAATATTTCTGGGTGTAACTGTCACCAAAGTGCAATTTAGACCTGGCCTGTGGTTGTTATCTAAGTGATAATCATCAATTCTACTAAAACAAATACAAAATAAAGAAATTTGACACATTCTGTTGATATCAAAAGCACACTGAACAATTCAGTGTTGTTTTACTGCTGTTCTCTCTTCACTTCTTCTCCTCTGATTCTCTCCACATGTTGCTCTGCATCAGTGCTCAGTTTCCTGACAAAACAAGATGAAATACTGCTAAATATAATAGTATCTCATTACGCTTCAACATAAGTGTTTTATTTTTGTAATTGTTTATCTGTTATTTTTCAGACTGAGTCACTGTGACCTGTCAGAGAGAAGCTGTGAAGCTCTGGCCTCAGCTCTCAGCTCTCAGACCTCTAATCTGAGACAGCTGGACCTGAGTAACATCAACCTGAAGGATTCAGGCGTGAAGCTTCTGTCTGAAGGACTGAAGAGTCCACGCTGTACACTGGAAACTCTCAGGTGAGATCAAGCATTTTTCTTTCATCAACTGACAGAATTAGCAGATTAATAATAAGCCAGTCCTCTAATAAGAGGAGAAGTGGAGGTGTTTTGAAGGGCAACGTACTCTTATGTTAACAAGACAGGAAGTAGTTCCTGGGAACTGCTTCCTTTGTTATTGTCTAAGTAGAAACATGATGGTGAAACAGTGATGAGTTTGCAGAGGTGGATCCACACAACACAACAATGCTGTTGCGAGCTGAAAGCAGACTTCTCACAGATTCTGAGGCTGCAGGTTTCATCACTGTCCAACCAAAATTCACTGAACCAGCAGTAAATGAACGTCCAAAACGACGCTTCATGTTTAAAAAACAGATGATCAGGGGGATTTGTGTTTACATCTTTTTTGTGTGATCTGTTCACCTGCTGTTTCAGCTGTTTGGTGGTTGTTGAGATGGTTTTGTGAACTTTTAGCTGAGATTCTGACGTTTCTGTAGATACCACACATGTCTAATTACTTTGTATAGCATGAATGGCCATAACGAGGTTTTTAACAGTCAGAAAAGTTGTAAAACTTGAGAAAATATAGTTAAAAGTCCAAAACCTTCTACGTCTGGTGGCTTGTGGTAAGGAGCAGATCAAACGAGTAAAGAATTACGTTATAATTATAAATGGCTTCAACAGCACATTCAGGTCTGTGAGACTCATTCAGACACTGAGCCGTGGCTCTGTGCTACATGCACATATTTCTGCATCTCTGCCATTCAGACACACTTTATATATAGTTTATTTTATGTAGTATTCAATACTGAACTGTACATTTAGGCTTTTTAAAGGCAGAAAGTTTTATTCAGTGTTTTCATAAAAGCCTTATTTCTATCCATTTACTGCTATTAGGAAGAACACGTGAGGTTTAAGACCTGGACCAGTTTGAAACCTTTTGTCCTCCACAATGGAAAATGGGTGGAAATAAAAATGGGTCTCACTTTAGCCAGCTCCTAATTTTATCAGTTCTGCTCTCAGCGTCTCCTGTATATCTCCTATATAAATGTTGCACTCAGCTTTGTGCTCTCCAGTATCACTGAAATGCAGCCAGATGCTGCTCATTTTGCCTTTTCACTCTTTCCTGACACGCTTGCATTTCAATACAGCTCCCATTTCTCTGTGTACTGGTCTCTACCACTACCCTTGCTGTCTATGGGACATTTCCGTCTTCTTTCACATAATGGTATGATCCCAGTCTGTCTCTTAAAGTGTTTGGCCACATGGTTTGCTCATCAGAATAACAGCTCAGCCGTGCTCACATTGATTATCAGCAAGCCTGAAAATTCATCAATATTTGACATACGAAATTATCTCAAGGCCTGGATTTGGCCCACGGGCCATATGTTTGACACCCCTGGTTTACACGGTTTGGTATTCAATGTACAACTGAGCTAGCTCTCAGCTAACTAGCAGACAAGCTAACTGCTGGGACTGCGTCTTTCTAACAAGAGAAGAACAAAAGAATTTATTTGTAAATCAGGGTGGAAAATAAGTATTTGGTCACCTCAAACAAGGAAAATCTCTGGCTCTCACAGACCTGTAACGTCTTCTGTAAGAAGCTTTTCTGTCCCCCACTCGTTACCTGTATGAATGGCACCTGTTTGAACTCATCATCTGTATAAAAGACACCTGTCCACAGCCTCAAACAGTCAGACTCCAAACTCCGCCATGGCCAAGACCAAAGAGCTTTCGAAGGACACCAGGAAAAGTATTGTAGACCTGCACCAGACTGGGAAGAGTGAATCTACAATAGGCAAGCAGCTTGGTGTGAGAAAATCAACTGTGGGAGCAATCATCAGAAAATGGAAGACATACAAGACCACTGATAATCTCCCTCGATCTGGGGCTCCACACAAGATCTCATCCCGTGGGGTCAAAATGATCATGAGAACGGTGAGCAAAGATCCCAGAACCACACGGGGGGACCTGGTGAATGACCTGCAGAGAGCTGGGACCAAAGTAACAAAGGTCACCATCAGTAACACACTACAACGGCAGGGAATCAAATCCCGCAGTGCCAGACGTGTTGCGCTGCTGAAGCCAGTGCATGTCCAGGCCCGTCTGAAGTTTGCCAGAGAGCACATGGATGATACAGCAGAGGATTGGGAGAATGTCATGTGGTCAGATGAAACCAAAGTAGAACTTTTTGGTATAAACTCAACTCGTCGTGTTTGGAGGACGAAGAATACTGAGTTGCATCCCAAGAACACCATACCTACTGTGAAGCATGGGGGTGGAAACATCATGCTATGGGGCTGTTTTTCTGCCAAGGGGACAGGACGACTGATCCGTGTTAAGGACAGAATGAATGGGGCCATGTATCGTGAGATTTTGAGCCAAAACCTCCTTCCATCAGTGAGAACTTTGAAGATGAAACGAGGCTGGGTCTTCCAACATGACAATGATCCAAAACACACCGCCCGGGCAACAAAGGAGTGGCTCCGTAAGAAGCATTTGAAAGTCCTGGAGTGGCCTAGCCAGTCTCCAGACCTCAACCCCATAGAAAATCTGTGGCGGGAGTTGAAAGTCCGTGTTGCTCGGCGACAGCCCCAAAACATCACTGCTCTCGAGAAGATCTGCATGGAGGAATGGGCCAAAATACCAGCTACTGTGTGTGCAAACCTGGTAAAGACCTATAGTAAACGTTTGACCTCTGTTATTGCCAACAAAGGTTATGTTACAAAGTATTGAGTTGTATTTTTGTTATTGACCAAATACTTATTTTCCACCCTGATTTACCAATAAATTCTTTACAAATCCTACCATGTGGATTCATGGATTTTTTTTTTCACATTCTGTCTCTCACAGTTGAAGTGGCCACGTAGGCAGGGGTCATCATCTGAGCTCTCCATCACCTGAGAGAGATGACAAAACACAGAATCACAGAGCATGAAACCAACGTTTCTCCTCCCAGAAGTTCAGTCACAGACCTGCAACAGAAACAAGAGTCAAAGATTCAAATGACGCAGAGCTTTCATTTACTTATATCCACAAACATGTCCTCTACATATTCATGCTGTATTTACACACACATACAGAGGCTGTTTGTCTCTCACACACCGACAGGACACTGAGAAATACATCATGTTAAATATACCTGCAGGCTTCCAGCTGTGCACTTTGTCCCTGTCAGCTGTGATTGCCATGGCAACCTTGGTGTTGTGCGCGATGCAGGGACGTGTTCAAAGGCAGACGTCTGGCAGCAGCATCATATTTGATGCACTATCTGTACTGAGTGTGCTGACTTTATTTCAAATGTCCCACTGCTGTGCAACATGAATCACATGTTCTGCATGTTTCTGTAACTCCCAGGTAACCATGGTTACCCAGCCACGCCCAGTAGTCTCCAGAGAGACCAACAGCTGGTTCATGTTGTAACGCCGTGGCTTTCGTAGTCTCTCCTTTTTCTACAGCTCATGTGTTCTTCTTGTGACGCTGCGTCTTGAGGCTCATACATGCCGTCATTTGTTGATCCTAAGAACGTTCCTCAGACCGACTTCTTCAACAACAGATAACTTTAGTTGTATCAACACTGCCTCCTGGAACAGTTTAAAATGAACATGTCAAAGATCTGTACCTGTCTCCATGTTTCTGTCCCCGCCCCTTTCTCTCTGTCCTGGGTCATGTGAGCGCTGCAGTAGTATTAGGCCCACCCTCAATGCTCCCATTGGCTGAGACGCATAATGACGCCCATTTCAAGCCAGCACTGATCAACATCCCTCCTGTGACCCATGGCTTTTATATTCAGAGCCAGTGAGCACTTTCACAATAATCATGATTTTAAAAACTGTGAGTAAAATAATTGCTGACGTTAATCAGTTAATGAGTTAACGAGATAATAACAGGTTAAGTTGCCCTAATAATTAGACTTTGATGACAAACTGATGTGATCTCCATGTTTCCTTTGTTGGACTGTGGGCGAGTGTCAGAACTGAATGTACTGAGTAACATGTAGAGTTTAAACATGTGTCAGTTCCAGTTTTAGAGCTCTAAAGTGCAGCTATCATGTTAGGAATATGTTAGGAATAGACAGGAACACTGAGCACACTGAGGTCAAATCTTTATTTTACCACTCGCTGCATTCTTGATGTTCATGAATTCAGCAGCTTCATGATTGTCTGCAGCATTAATCTCATATTTCCATTAAAGTGTTGAATTTGACTGTTTGATGTTCTTAATGAACTCTGGCACCAGTTCATCTGTAGGCTGAGCTCAGTCCATCCAGTTAGTGAAAGGTCTCCTTGTTCTGTGAGCGTGCACAGATCCTGAAGCAGAAAGCCTGGGTTAACAGAGAAATGATCATCACTGTGATGATGCTCACCATCTCTGACTGGGATTTGAGGTTTTGTCAAAGCAGCAAAGAAAGCCTGGCTATGTTGGACTGGGTGTGGAAGCAGCTCCCAGTTTGAGTTCAGGAGACAGACACCCTCTCTACTTTGAAGATCAGCTTCAAACTTTCCTTTTTGATAAAGCTTATAGTTAGAGCTGGATCAGGTGACCCTGAACCATCACTTAGTTATGCTGCTATAGAGATGGATAACAGATGGATTGTTGTTTTGTGTGTCTGCAGTCTGTCAGGCTGTCTGATCACAGAGGAAGGCTGTACTTCTCTGGCCTCAGCTCTGAGCTCCAACCCCTCCCATCTGAGAGAGCTGGACCTGAGCTACAATCATCCAGGTGACTCAGGAATGAAGCTTCTGTCGGCTGGACTGAAGGATCCAGGCTGGAGACTGGACACTCTCAGGTATGGAGAGAATGTCTGATATAGGAGGAAGAGCTGGAATCATTTCCTGTGTCTTTCACTCACTTCCTGTTTGTTTCCTGCAGATGAGACATGAACAATCACACATGCAGGAATATTTTCAGGGACAGACACACTAGTCTAGCTGGATAGTACATGGATATTTATGTAGGGGGTCTTCAAGGAGTCTGTTTGCAGGAACATTAATGATAACTGATAAGTCATGTTGAGAGTTTCATTAAAAGTAGACTTACAGTTAGGTAATATTTGGACAGAGACATTTTGTAACTTTAGATACAAGTATCAGCCATGTGTGTGTTTCCCATGCTGTATGTCCACAGTCACAGTGACAGTCAGTGACACTGACAGAAGGATGAAACAAGGCTGTGAATCATTTCAGTCTGTGTGTGTGACAAAGAGGCAGACAGGAGCAGCTAACATTTGGAAATGGAAGCTTACTGGAAACACTACATTCACGGCTGAATTCACAATAGATTTGTTCTCAAGTGCACATTTAGCAGCTAATGCTAATACTGTTTTCCCTTTGCTTTCTACAGCAGCTATTGCTAAGTAGGCCACTTTGCTCCGCTAAGGATTTGTGTGACCATGATGGAGACTCTGATAAGCTAATGCTGCTAAGCTAATGCTGTTTACGGGCCCTGTTAGAATCAATATTTCATTCTCATTCTGTTGTTTGAGAACAATATTAACGTTTCACATCATTATAACACAAGAGAAAAGGGTATTGGCATTAGCTACTAGTGCTTATTCACCTCAAATTACCTTTAGCTGCTAATGGCAGCCTACTTAGCATTAACTCCTCACTAATATAATGCTAATTTACATCAAATTAGCATTAACTGCTCATATTGTTATAAGGAAAGAGAAAACGGTATTAGCATTTGCTGCTAATAATTATTCACCCCTAATTAGAATAAGCCGCTAAAAGCAGCCAACTTAGCATTAATTCCTCACTTTGTTGTTACCCAACGGAAAAGAGTATTAGTATTAGCTACTATCATTTTTAATAAGTAAGAGAAAACAGTATTAGCAGTAGCGCATAATGCTAATTCACGTCAACGTAGTATTAGTTAATAATGGCAGCCTACTTAGCATTAACTGCTCACTAATATAATGCTAATTCGCATCAAATTAGAATTAGCTGCTCAAGTTGTTATAAGGCAGGGGTGCTCACACTTTTTCCGCATGTGAGCTACTTATAAAATGACCAAGTCAAAATGATCTACCCACTACAAAAATCCAAAACATATACTTATTTATAAATATATTGAGGATTCTTTATATCTACAATGTATATACATGCATAACCGCAATATCCAATATTTCACAACACAATTAACTATGTAAATTTTTTGTCATTACCTGAGTTTACTCTGATGACTTGCACTGAATTGAATCAGCCAGGGATGCATAGTCCGGACAGTAGCTGCTGACGGCCAGGTTTAAGAGAAAAAACCGAGAGCTAAAAATTGGAGTTAACTCGCTGACTAGCTTGTCAGTTTTACTACACTTCGCGCCGCTGTTTGCGCATGCGCAGCGACCTAAGCGTCAGAAAAAATCTGCTGTCATCTGACTGGCTTCCCTGTATCAATCAAGTGACGGGATGGATGATAGGCTGGCATCTATTTTTTTTAATGCCATGCGATCTACCAATACTACCTTTGCGATCGACTGGTCGATCGCGATCGACGTATTGAGCACCCCTGTTATAAGGAAAAAGAGAAAACGGTATTAGTATTAGCTGCTAATAATTATTCACCCCTAATTAGAGTTAGCCCCTAATGGCAGTCTACTTAGCATTAACTCCTGACATTGTTATAATGCAGGGGAAAAGAGTTACCATTATCGGATAATGCTAATTCTCATCAAATTAGCATTAGTTAATAACGGTAGACTTCATATCATTAGCTGCTGTCATTCTTACAAAGCAAACAGTATGAGCATTAGCTGTTAATCCTTTTTCATCTAAAATTAGAATTAGCCACTAATGGCGTATTGTTAAAAAGTAAGAAAAAACATTGTTAGCATAAGCGGATAATGCTAATTCATCTCAAATTAGTATTAGCTAATAATGGCACCTGCTTAGCATTAGCTGGTCACATTGTTATAAGGCAAGAAAATATGGTATTAGCATTAGCTGCCAATTTCTATTTACCTAAAATTAGCATTAGCCACTAATGGTAGCCTATAGCAAAAACTTCTTAATGCTAAATGAAGTTAATTAATGCTAAGTAGGTTTAACTGAAATTAAAGTAGTGTTAGCATTAGCTGCTGATATTGTTAAAAGGTAAGATAAAACATTGCTAGCAGCAGCGGATAATGCTAACACACATAATAATTAGCATTACCTAATAATGGCAGCCTTCTTAGCATTAGCTGCTCATATTGTTATAATGCAAGGGAAAAGTGTTGGCAAAAACAGTGTTAGCATTAGTGGATAATGCTAATTCACCTAAATTAGCATTAGCTAATAATGGCTACGTACTTAGCATTACCTACTAATATTGATATAAAGCAAGAAAATATGGTATTAGCATTAGCTTCTAATGCTTTCTCATCTAAAATTAGAATTAGCCACTAATGGCATCCTATTTAGCATTAACTCTTCACATCGCAAGGGAAAAATTAGAATTCAATAAAAAAAAAAAGTGTTCACATTAGCTACTTGTATTGTTAAAAAGTAAGAAAAAACATTGTTAGCATAAGGGGATAATGCTAATTCACCTCAAATTAGTATTAGCTAATAACGGCAACCTACATAGCATTAGCTGGTCACATTGTTATAAAGCAAGAAAATATGGTATTAGCATTATCTGCCAATTCCTATTCACCTAAAATTAGCATTACCTGCTAATGGCAGTCTACTTAGCATTAACTCCTCACTAATGTGATGCTAATTCACATTAAATTAGCTTTAGGATTAGCTGCTAGCATCAGCCTACCTAGCACTAGCTGCTCACATTGTTAAAAGGGAAGAGAATACGATATTAGCATTAGCTGGTAATATTTATTCACCCCTAATTAGAATTAGCCACTAATGGCAGCATACTTAGCGTTAACTCCTCACATCGTTGTAATGCAAATGAGGCTAACTTGCATTAAATTAGACTGCTGTTATTAGCTAATGCTATTTAGCAGTAGCTGCTCACATTGTTATAAAGCAAAGGAAAACGATATGAGCATTAGGTTCTAATGCGTATTTGCCTTAAATTAGACGTAGGTGCTAATGGCAGCCTACTTAGCATTAGCAGCTCAGATGTTATAATGCTAGGAAAAAGAGTGTTAGCATTAGCCGTTCACATTGTTATAAAGTTAAGGGAAATAGTGTTAGCATTAGCTACTCACATTTTTAAAAAAAGTAAGTGTTAGCATTAGTGCATAATGCTAATTCATGTCAAATTAGCATTAGTTAATAACGGCAGCCTATTTAGCATTAGCAGATAATGTTGACCTTGGCCCACTGGAAAAGTTCAGAACTAAAGATTTAGGAGTGTTTCTCGATAGCTCTTTCTCGTTTGAGAAACAAATGAATTCTGTTATTAAAACCAGCTGTAAGGTTTATATTGTTGATTGTCATTTATGCTTAGAAATATTTACTCATATATGCTTAGAGTTGTATAATCGATTGCATAATGATAGAGGTTTGATCCTGAGTAGTCTGTAAAGACTCTGTGTGCCTTCCAGAGTGCTCTGGCATGCACACACCACTTGGGGCCATGAGAGAGGTCGTACCCTCTCTTACTGATTTATGGTGTAGGACAGGGGTCTCAAACTCAATTTAGCTGGGGGCCGCTGCAGGCAGAGTCTGGGTGAGGCTGGGCCGCATTAGGTTTTCCACAAGAAAGACATGGTTAAAAAATTCCAATCTTCTCAAATCTCTTTATTTTTATTTTCTAACACAAAATATGAAAAATGAATAAACAAATTAAGAATTAATAAGAAAAAAAATCAATCTGTAATACATAAATAAAATAATAATAAGATATTTTTAGTCAGTGAACTTGTGTGTATCTTTCAGTCTTCTATATCTGCTGTATTTAGATTGAAATGTCTGTATTAACAGTTCTATAACCTTCTTCTGAACATGAATGGAACACTGTAGAAAATGAACTGTTCTTCTGAACATGGCTTCTCTTGCCTACTCCTTGCTGCTAGAGACCTGGCAGCGTTTCCTCTCGCATAGCCGAGCCAGATTTGGCCTGAGGGAGGAAGCAGTTGCGACCCTCAGTATGTCTTGAAGATGATCATCCGTAAGTCTGGACCTGTACTTGGACTTATTGAAGTTCAAAGTGGAGAAGAGCTTTTGGCACAAGTATGTGCTACCAAAAAGGCACATGGTCCACTTGAACATTCGGGAAAGCCGAGGGAAACTAGGGCTCAAGTCTCTCAAAAATTGTCCAAGCTTGTCTGCTTTTCCACTCACCTCCCTGAACTTTGCTTTGAGTTCAGAGTTGCACTGCAGCTCAATGAGCTCCATTTGAAGCACAGAAGGGGCATCTTGCACATCAAAGGAGAAGGGGTCTGCAAAAATGTGAAAGGTGGCTCTGTGTGTCTTGAAGTCAGCAAATCTGTGATCAAATTCCTCCTGTAGCCTCAAAATGACATCAACATACTCGTCAGCACTGAATGGTGTGCCTGCATCCACGAGAGCCTTGCATGCTGGGAAATGGCAAAGGTTTGTCTGAGAGAGCTGAGCTTTCCAGAGCGCCAGTTTTGTGGAGAATGCTCTCACGTTGTCATAGGCAGCACTGACAAGTTGCCCCTGGCCTTGTAACGTCTTGTTCAGTACATTAAGCTCATGTGTCATATCAACAAGAAAAGCTGAGTCCATGAGCCATTTTGGGATCAGTTAGCACAGGAACACTAACTCCATCCTTCTCCATGAAGGCTTCACTTCTGCTCTCAACTCAAAAAGTCTCTTTAATACATTTCCCCTGCTGAGCCAACGTACCTCAGTGAAGTCGAGCACATCCCCATATTCTGACTCCATTTCCTCTAGAAAAGCACAGAACCTTCGGTGCTTTAAGCCCCTGGATCTGATTTGGTTGATGCATTTCACAACAATAGACATCACATTGTCAAACTTCAGGCATTTGCTGCAAAGGACCTGCTGATGGATGATGCAGTGCAGAGCAATGGCCTCCTCCACGCCTTCCTCTTCCAGTTTGTTTTGTGCCACCAGTCCATGTTTCCTCCCTGTCATTGATGGCGCTCCATCTGTTGTTATTCCAACAAACCTCTTCCATGGCAAACCAACATTCTCAATGGCATCACACAGCTTGTAAATATCTGCTGAGCGGTGGTCTGGCCATGCATTGGAATTACTGTGAGCAGCTCCTCCATCACTTCAAAACTGTCATCAACACCACGGACATACATTGGGAGCTGGGCAGTGTCGGTGATGTCTGTGGTCTCATCAAGAGCGACTGAGTATACACTGAAACATTTGGCTTTCTCACACAGTTGGTCATAAATGTCACTTGACAGGTCAGAAATGCGATCTGCTGCGGTGTTGGCAGAAAGGCTGATGTTGCTAAACTGACCTTTCTTTCCCGGACAGACTATATTTGCAGCCTGCAATATGCACTTTTAGACAAATGCACCTTCTGTGAATGGCTTCCCTGCTTTAGCAATCATCTCACTAACCACGTGGCTCCGACTGCTGCATTATTCTCTTTGGTTGCTTTCTTGGAGAAATCTTGCTGCCTCAGTAGATCTGTTTTAAGACTGGCAACCCGGTTCGCTCTCTCGTCTCCCTGGTATTTTGCATCCAGCTCAGCATGTCTAGTTGTGTAATGACGTTTCAAATTGTATTCCTTGTGCAGCGCAACTTTCTCTGTGCAAATAAGACAGGTCGGGGTGCCCCTGTGCTCAACAAAGAAATATTGCATTTCCCACTTTTCCTGAAATTGTCGGTGCTCATCACCAACCTTTCTCTTCACCGCAGGCTTTGAAAAAGACATGTTTGGGGCTATGTGACATTTATAATTCTACTTGGTGTCACTGTCGCATTGAAGTTTCAATCAAGCGTTTAGCCGACGGACGGGGAACGTCTCAACGCGTAGAGAACGTCATTTCTGCTTCTTTTTCTTGCAACCGTAGCACGGCGATCGGCAGATAAAAAGCCGGTAGCAGTCTCCTTTGTTTTTACGCTCGATGTTCATGTCTTTCATGACGACACGAACACCGTGGCGTTTGCAGATGGTAGAAAGTGCAGGGATAGCGAGCGCAAAAAAGGCGACTGCTCACGGCGCCGGGCTGTTGTTACAGGAGAAAGAAGCGGAAATGACACCGTGACATATAACAAATAACATCAGCTGTTTCTGATGTTAGTTGTTTTGACTGCTTTTACATTATATTGAAATATATGTAATGTTCATGTTTGCTGCAATGCAAACGCAGTGATGCAAATAAAAACATGGAGCCACAAATTACGGTGCGACCCTATAATTAGTCCGGGTTACCGGGGACTGTTGTTGCCGATGAACAGGTGTCGCTATGTGACTGCAGACTAAATTGGGCTGCATTGAGTTCATGACTTTTCTTTTATCCCACCGCCTACGCATCACTGTGAGAGTTAATATGAGATCTCTCTCTGTGGAAAAATAACTTTAAATCCCACTGACGTGTGTATAAATCTATATACGTATAATGTCCCGCTGGGCAGCAACTTAAAAAACAACTTTTTTTGAAGTGTTGTGAACGCAGCGCGCTGGGGCGAATGTCGGCGTTTGCCCAATAGAAAGGAGGAAGCCAGCCAGGCACAGGAAAGAAAGAAACACTCCAGGGCAACGCTGCTGGAACTTTGACTCATTGAGAAATGTTTCCCTGCTTGCATCAAGCCCGGCTGGTGTCCCCTGAGATCCATATCCCACCCTGATTGGTGGGTTAATTCAGCTCCGCCCACAACACTGTAAAGTGTCATACATTATCAAACTAACATTACATTTTCATATTAAGGTGGGGCCAAAAACTATCGTCCGGCAAGCCGCAATTGGCCCGCGGGCCGCGAGTTTGAGACCCCTGGTGTAGGAGGACACCTACTCTGTGTCTGGTTAAGTATAAGAGCCCTTTGTTAGGGGGACCGCTGGACTCTTAGCACCAGCTTTGGGGTCACAGGGTCACATCTGGAACACACACACACACACACACACACACACACACACGCACACGCACACAGACACACACACACAGACACAGACGCACGCACACACACACGCACAGACACGCACGCACAGACACACACACACACACACACACACACACACAGACACAGACACGCACATACACACACAGACACAGACACACAGACACACAGACACGCACGCACGCACACACACACACACACACACAGACACGCACGCACAGACACACACACAGACACACACAGACACACACAGACACAGACAGACACAGACACAGACACGCACATACACACACAGACACACACAGACACACACAGACACAGACACACACAGACACAGACACACACACACAGACACACACAGACACACACAGACACAGACACACACAGACACACACACACACACACACACACACACACACACACACACACAGACACACACACACAGACACACACACACACACACACACACAAACACACACAGACACACACACACACACACAGACACACAGACACACACACATACACACACATACCCGTTTCTTGGGTTAGAGGGACAATTTCTGAAATTTTTGGCAAATCAGACTGGACATAGGGCTATGGGGACACCGGGTTCCAGAGGTGCTAGAGCTACAATATGCATATCAAAAATCATGAAAAAAATCAGCAAACCTATACACAACTTAAAATTTAAACATTTTCTTTGCTCGACTGAGATATAAAAAAGGCTATTTTTTCAGACATTCTGGTGGTTTGTAGAGACTTTTCTGTAGCTCGGTCTATAAGGACAGTCTGGTGTACAAGGTCAGTGATGTCATCATACATATACACAAAGTATAGTCTGTTCTGAAGGGACACATGGTGTGTAAAGCCAGTCTACTGTACACACACACAGTGAGTTAATCTGGTTTAAAAGGACACATGGTGTGTAAAGCCAGTTCACTGTACATATACTCACACATGCACTAAGTATAATCTTCTTAGAAAAGAACGTGTATTATAAGACTGTGACTGATACATCATTATAGTAAAATTGAATAAATTTGCTTAGG